>NC_090646.1:59217083-59548021 GCF_040937935.1 Hyperolius riggenbachi
AATTCCAGTTGATGACAGTGCCCCTTTAAGCCCTGCGAGTGCCTCTGGATTAGCGGGGCGGGCGTAGTAGGTGTGCGGACTCTGACATTTGTGAATGAAGAGATTAGGCGTGTGGTGACGGTGGGGGCTCCACGCTGTGACAGGGAGCGCAAGGCCTCTGCCCTCCGGCTGCTCAATAACACATTCTAGACACTCCAGTGATCTTCACATCAGCAAACAGCCAGTAATGGAGGTTTTCTGCCATGTACTCAGTAGGCATTAGAGGCCACTGCGCTCAGCTTTTCCCTTAATCTGCTTCATGCACAGCTACAAAGCAGAAGAATGGAGAAAAGCCTCTTATACTAGTCCAGTGCTCTTCTAGTGCCTGTTCATTGACTTGTAACATCAATAATGTGAGGGCTTCAGCCTGCTGCCTGCTCTGCTGAGGATTAGCAGCCACGACGAAGCCCCCAGACCGCATCAAACATGTCTTCTACCTCATAGTGTGTGTGTGAGAATCTTCACTTCTCCACACTGAGCACATGTGCAGCGTACAGCGAAGCTCATCTGTGTCTGTCCGTTTGTCTCTGTACTCCTCGGGTCTTCCCTGTGCTGCATTTTCCTCCCTACATTCTCTCTCAAATCAAAAATAGCTTAACTGGAATCAAATAATCATCAATTTACGAAGATGCATACTGGCATTGCCAAAGCATGGAGAAACTGGGGACATGATAGTGGGTGAGGCCTGGTGGTTAGGGGTGGGATATCAGTATAATGGGTAAGCAGTCTGTCTGTGGACATTTTTAGGTTTACAGTTTATTTGTGCTCCTCTCAGATTGTGACATTCTGTGACGTAATGTGCATAAATTGTCACTGAGGATTCCTACTCTCCCGGTAGAAAGTAGAGTTAACAATCATCCAAATCAAATAAAAAATAGCTTTATTGGCAAGACCACCAACATAAATACAGGCATAATGCGTGGAGGTCCATCAATTTCTTTAAAAAAAATGTGTCCCTAGTTGCAGTGTATTTGGGGCTGTGCAGCAAGTGATTTTCCAGGATCTTCTGCTCACAGTGTTGGCTTAGTCTACTCTATCTCCTCACTCTTTTGTCTCTCTCAACTCTCTTTCTGTTCTATCTCTTATCTCTTCCTCTTTCTTCTCTGTCTCCCCTCTCTATGGGCTTGAATCATTAAGCTGTATACGGGTCCATCTGAAAATGGCGCAGGGAGAAAAATGACGCACCGTTCTGCCGATAAATGTATCATAAAACTATATTTACTGTTTTAATGTAAATACATTAAAACGGTAAATAGCGTTTTATGATACATTTTTTGCAGAGCGGTGCGCCATGAAAAAATACAGGGGGCTGCTAGTATAGGCAGCGGGGGTCGGGGCAGAGAGAGGCAGCGGGACACTGGAGGGCAAAGGCATCAGGGGAGGATGTGTGCATAGACATACATTACCTTGTCCTGGGCAGCCGATCGCTCCTTCCCTCCGCTCCTGCACTTCTTCCATTTGTTTGCTGTAGTCCTGCAGCCGGCCAATCACCATGCTGAGACTGAAGCCATATGGTGATTGGCCGGCTGCAGCACTACAGCAAACAAATGGAAGAAGTGCAGGAGCGGAGGGAAGGAGCGATCGGCTGCCCAGGACAAGGTAATGTATGTCTCTGCACACATCCTCCCCTGATGCCTTTGCCCTCCAGTGTCCCGCTGCCTCTCTCTGCCCCGACCCCGGCTGCCTCTCTCTGCCCCGACCCCCGCTGCCTCTCTTTGCCCCGACCCCCGCTGCCTCTCTCTGCCCCGACCCCAGCCAACCCCAGCTGCCTCTCTCTGCCCCGACCCCAGCTGCCTCTCTCTGCCCCGACCCCAGCCGACCCCAGCTGCCTCTCTCTGCCCCGACCCCAGCCGACCCCAGCTGCCTCTCTCTGCCCCGACCCCAGCTGCCTCTCTCTGCCCCGACGCCCGCTGCCTCTCTCTGCCCCGACCCCTGCTACCTCTCTCTGCCCCGACCCCCGCTGCCTCTCTCTGCCCCGACCCCCGCTGCCTCTCTCTGCCCCGACCCCCGCTGCCTCTCTCTGCCCCGACCCCCGCTGCCTCTCTCTGCCCCGACCCCCGCTGCCTCTCTCTGCCCCGACCCCCGCTGCCTCTCTCTGCCCCGAGCCCCGCTGCCTCTCTCTGCCCCGACGCCCGCTGCCTCTCTCTGCCCCGACGCCCGCTGCCTCTCTCTGCCCCGACCCCAGCTGCCTCTCTCTGCCCCGACCCCCGCTGCCTCTCTCTGCCCCGACCCCCGCTGCCTCTCTCTGCCCCGATGCCCGCTGCCTCTCTCTGCCCCGACCCCAGCTGCCTCTCTCTGCCCCGACCCCCGCTGCCTCTCTCTGCCCCGACCCCAGCTGCCTCTCTCTGCCCCGACCCCCGCTGCCTCTCTCTGCCCCGACCCCCGCTGCCTCTCTCTGCCCCGACCCCAGCTGCCTCTCTCTGCCCCGACCCCCGTTGCCTCTCTCTGCCCCGACCCCCGCTGCCTCTCTCTGCCCCGAGCCCCGCTGCCTCTCTCCTCCCTCTGCATTTGTGAACACTTATAACGCTATTTAGCGTTATAAGTGTAAGGCACACTGCCTGCGCCATTTTTTAACACTTATAACACTAAATAGCGTTATATAATGTAAGTGTATGCGGCGCCCTTTTCACTCCCCTGGCGCTGTGCGCCATTTTTAATTGTCACGGTATTGCTAAAGCAGCGCAGCTTAGTTTGAGCAGCGTAAGTTAAAATCCTCGCTACAGGCTGTGCAGCGTGCGCTGCAAACTTACGCGTGCTTCCATGTATTTGGTGGCCGCTCCTTTACTCCCGCCCTGAGCCCTGTCATGTCCTGTAGATGTTTAGGATGTGATCCCCGCACTTTGATTGGCCCAATAGGCCGCCAGTCACTTGACAGGAAGAACTGTCACACACCAACACAGGCAGCTATGACAACTGCATCCCTGCACTGATCTGCATGGTTGTCACTGCAGGCTACTGGAGAAAGCCTTGTATTGGGAGGTTGCTAAGGAGTGGGGCACCCCCAGACAAGGCTCCCCTAGATACAGCAGGATGTAATCTCTCCCAGAACGTACACCTCTGTACTCCTATCTCACCCCGCCAACTTTCCTTCTGCTCATAGCTCTTTCTTGCCTCACAGCTCACTTCTGTTATGCTCTTTTCTCTCACCCTCCCTCCGGCTATCCAACTGTCCAGTGGCATAGGGATCACCATAGCAGCAGCTATTGGGCCCGTAGCCATCGGGGGCCAAGAGTCGCTGGCCATTATGGGGGTCTGCGGAGAAGGGAAAGTTTCTTTTGCAGATCTTTCATCCGGTCCAGTTAAAGTGGACCTGAACTCTTGCACAGGCCCGAAGGAAAACATAAAGAAATGCACCCTCTATGTATTTAGAGAGTTTAGCCTAATTCCCCCTCATTTGTGACTAATCATCACTACTGTAATTTGATTTCTCAGCTGTGTCAGCTGGCTGCCTCGGCTTAGCAGCTAATTGGTAAACACAGGATGCTAACAATAGGTCTGCTTTTATGAAAGAAGATCTATTGCAGGATTTGTATCAGCTGTAACAAGGAAATGTTTTTCTGTAAAGGTTATTATGCTTTTGCTTATTTTTTTAGAGCAAAGAGTAAGTTCTGAGTTCAGGTCTGCTTTAATACTCTTGATCAATGATGATTTAGGACAAAATCGATTGGAAATTGATTGGAAAGGAGTCATTTTATAAATCGATTCTGATTGAACCTGCCGGGAAAATCGATAAGTGTATGGGCACCTTGAGTACAAAGACAGCACAGCCCTGAAGACAGCTGCACACAGGGGTGAGCATAGCCACATAGAACAAAGTCAGTCAGTAAACCAACATTCTTGCAGTTAATCTTCTGCCCAGCAGTAGGGCAGGGTTAATTAATAATGATGATTAAACATAACCTAGCCTTGGAATTCCTCTAATTGAAAACAACACAGTAATTTCCCACGCCACAGGAACTATTACTCTGTAATCTCCATCAGTTCCCACATCCAGGAAATCTCCTCCACCTGCCATGTCAACCTCTTCAAGATATGCGCCGCCCCCTTCCTTCCCCAGAGAGCAGCAGACTACTGATGTGCACTCATTATCTCTCGCCTTGGCTACTGTCTGGTCATCCACTAGCTAGACTCTCGCCTGTACAATCTTTCATTAATGCTGCTTCTATGCTTATCTACCTAACTCGCCACTCCTCAGCTGCTACTCTCTGCAAATCACTATGCGGGCTTCCATTTCACCTCATAATCAATTTCAGGCTGCTGATCTCTCCAACCAAATCAGTAAATAAACTACTAAGGCCTCTCTCAGATGGGAAACTGAACTGTGTGCTTGCAAAGCAGTTTAGCGTCTCGTCTGCCACCCGCCAGTGCAATTCGGTGCAATTTAAATGCAGCCGAATTGCAGAGGTAGTAACACCATGCGTGTCAAGTGCAGCCAGAGGGTGGTGTTACATGACGGCAGAGGACAGCAAGCCGCCCTGTAGCAGCGAGTCAGAGCGTAGCTGCGGCCGAGCTCAGATCTGACTCCATGGGGGGGCCGCCTGTCCAGCACCGGTACAGAGCGCTAAGAAGCGCCCAGCCAGGTGGTGAATTCACTGCCTGTCAGTTGCATGTGTGAAAGGGTTCTACGTGCGGTTTCTGCTCCTCCAATGACCCGCTAATGAGTTCCTATCTCATCTCCTTTCACTCAAGACTTTTTTAGGGCTGCTCCCAGTCTTTGGAATTTCCTCACTTGTCAAATCGGCTTGTTACACATTTAGAAAAAACCCTCAAAGCCAACCTCTTTAATTTCACCTACAGCGGCTCACAAATGTGAGTACAATGCTCACATTTATGTATATATTTTATTATACCTTTCCATGGGACAACACTGAAGATTTAGCATTTTCATACAATGTAAAGTAGTCGGTGTACAGCTTGTATAACAATGATCATTTTCTGTTCCATCAAGATAACTCAACACACAGCCATTAATGTCTAAACTGCTGGCAGCAAAAGTGAGTACATCCCTACGTGAAGAATATCAAAATTCTGCCCAATTAGACATCTTCCCTCCCCAGGGTTATGTTACTCATTAGTGCTACAAGATCTCAGGCGTGAATGGGGAGCAGGTGTGTTCAATTTGGTGTTATTGCTCTCGCATTCTCTCATGCTGTTCACTGGAAGTTCAACAGGGCACCTCATGGCAGAGAACTCTCGGAGGATCTTAAAAAAAAAGGAACTGTTGTTCCAAATAAAGATGGCCTAGGGTATAAGACAACTGCCAACACCCTAAAACTGAGCTGCAGCAGGGTAACCAAGATTATTCAGGGGTTTAGCAGGACAGGTTCTGCTCAGAACAGGCCTCACCATGGTCGACCAAAGAAGTTGAGGACGTGCCCAGCATCATATCCAGAGGTTGCCTTTTGGACGTTTGAGTGCTGGAAGCGGGGGCGTAGCAATAGGGGGTGCAGAGGTAGCGACCGCATCAGGGCCCTTGGGCCAGAGGGGCCCTCCCTCATCTACAGTATTAGCTTTCTATAGGTCCTGTGCTCATAATAATCACTTTATAGACACCTTGAATAGTAGTAATCATTAACAAACTCCCCTTATTGCACCTCTGACACTGTAGTTGCCATTGGCAGATTTTGGTGTGCCGTATCAATTGTTATGTATAGAGTGCTTAGGGGGCCCCATTGTAAAACTTGCATTGGGGCCTACAGCTCCTTAGCTACGCCACTGGCTGGAGGTTGATGGGTGGGGGTCAGCTTGTCAGTGCTCAGTCCATATGCCGCACAGTGCATCAAAATGTTCTGCATGGCCATGTTCCCAGAAGAAAGCCTTCCTAAAGATGATTCACAAGAAAGCTTGCAAACAGTTTGCTGAACACAAGCATACTAAGGACATGGATTACTGTAACTATGTCCTGTGGTCTGATGTGACCGAGATAAACTAATTTGGTTCATCTGGTGTCAAGCGTGTGTCACAGAAACCAGGTGAGGAGTACAGGTGAAGAATGCCTTGCCTACAATGTCTTGCCTACTTACCTACAAGTCAAGCAGTATGATAGGAGTGTCCTGGTTTGGGGTTGCATGAGTACTGCCAGCAATGGAGAGCTACAGGTCAATGAGGGAAATATGAATGCCAATATGAACTGTGAAGTACAAAAGCTGAGCATGATCCACACCCTTCAGAAACTGAGCGGCAAGAGAATATTCCAACATGATAACGACCCGAACACACCTCCGAGATGACCACCACCTTGCTAGAGAAACTGAGGGTAAGAGTGTTGGACTGGCCAAACATGTTTCCAGACCTAAGTCCTATTGAGCATCTGTGGGCATCCTCAAACAAAAGGTGGAGGAGTATAAGATGTCTAACATTCACCTGCCTCCGGATGTCATCATGAAGGAGTGGAAGAGTGGCAACTTGTGAAGCTCTAGTGAACTCCATGGCCAAGAGAGATATCGCAGTGCTGGAAAATGATAGTGGGTACACAAAATATACTTTTGGCACAGTTTTGACATTCTTCACTTAGGGTTGTACTTTTGTTGCCAGCAGTTTATTTATTAGAGATAATCAGTGGCGTAGCTAAGGCGCTGTGGGCCCCGATGCAAGTTTTACAACGGGGCCCCCCAAGCACTCTATACATACCGTAACAATTGATACGGCGCACCAAAACCTGCTAATGGCAACTACAGTGTCAGAGGTGCAAGAAGGGGATGGGGAGCAGTTTGTTAATGATTATCACTATTCAAAGTATCTATAGAAGTGATTATTATGAGCACAGGACCAATAGAGAGCTAATACTGCAGTTGAGGGAGGGCCCTATGGGGCCCCTCTGGCCCAAGGGCCCCGATGCGGTCGCAACCTCTGCAACCCCTATTGCTACGCCCCTGGAGATAATCTGTAAGGAAGCATAGTTAAGTTGGGTATTGACCTGGGGGGGTGGAAGCTGGCTTGGGGACCTGGGGTTGCCTATATGGTAGCGCTGGCTCTAAGGAACAGTAGACTGAAAAGCCATCATAGCAAGTGTTGATTTTGCATTCCCTTTTGATCAATCAACATTTGGGAAATCAATTGGAAAAAATCCACTGAATGAAGGGCTGGTCAGAAAATGGACCAGACCTAAGGCTATGGCCAATGGCACTTGTAGCCGAGAGGCTGAAGTGCCAACAAGCATGCAGTTCAGCCTCCAGTGGAAAAGAGGCTCTAATAATGTTTTCTTCTTCAAAAATTTGTGGAAGTTTTTAATTAATTTCTCTAAAGTATCTCTGATTATCTGATCTCCTCAGATGCTGGAGGCTGGACTTGACTATCCTATTTTTTTTTGTAGCTGTGTCAACAGTAATAATTTGTTTCCAAGAGGGTCCAAGCCAAGGATGAAATTATGTATTCCATTTTTTCTCTGAAGCTCTTAATCGTATTTGTGGAGATCAGACCACCTCATCAGGAGGCTTCCAGACTGGGAAGGGAACAATTTGTTGTCTGTCAAGTCTCTGCTCCTGGCAGTAGGCAATTGATTTTGAGGAAAAGGCATTCACAAATGATTAGTATTGTCCGCAATGTGCTGGTGGCTCCTGTTTAGCTTCTGTGGTCATCGTTCTCTTCTGTCTGTTTTTGTGGCTGTACAGGCTTTCTCCTGGTTGGCTGAGCACACTGCTACTAGGAATAATCGTACGTAGTGACAGCATGTTTATCAAGCACAAAGCTAAAGAGATAGTTGTGCTGAATCCGGAGGTGAAATTACTTGCATATCCCTCCTAGTGCATCCAACATACAAATGCATCAAATTTTCACTTTGATTCATCCAGCATTCAGTACCCAACGTATCTAATCTACTGACTTCCGATTGATTTCAGGCTGTTTATAGATCGAAAATCTGATTGGTCATGTTGGAAAATCTCCATGCGACGGGATCGGGACAGCAAAATGATCGATGGCCCATAGTGTTGCGCTGCATCAAGCAGTACAATGCTTACAGTTTAATCTATGCTTAATTTCTGATTAAATTTAGCAAAATTAAGTTTGCCAACTGATCACTATCTGATCGAATTCCATCGGACAGGGGCAGGGGCATAACTAGATTTAATAAGGCCCCCTTGCAAAAATGATAGTACGAGGCCCCCTCGTTCTTCAACCCCATGAAGGTCACATGATTGGGAGCCGGCGAATGGCAGCAGGAGGTATTCTGCTGTGAAGCAGCATCTGGAAGCAGGAAAAAATTACATATTCCCCTGCACATGTTTTCTTTAACTGCTTGCCGACCGCGTCACGCCGATGGGCTTGGCCGTGGCGTCAGCCACAGGACCGCCTAACGCCGATCGCCTAACGTAAAGTCCCGGGGCTTCAGTTTGCAGGAGATCGCATGCTGGCTCCACTCTGCCTTCAGCCTCCCAGCGGCAATCGCTCTCTCATATACACTCCTTTCTCTGTAGCCAAGGGCTGTGTCTGTACAGCGTTCATGCTCAAAAATGTCACCCTTACAATTGATCCACAATCGTTAAGAGTAACATTAATAGTCCTAGTGAAAACAATAACTGGAGATACCCAAGATGTATACAAAAAAATCCATTTAAAAAGTGTTGTTCTACTTTCATGACATCAGCTGATCAAGTAATTTCATACCTATTTACTCAAGTAACACAGACAATGCATTCCACAGCTCTGAGCAGTGAAACATGTTGTCTATTATTGTGCTTGAATAAATACATTTGAAATATTTGATCAGTTCACTTCATTAAAGGGCAACTGAAGCAAGAGGGATATGGAGGCTGCCATATTTATTTCCTTTTAAGCAATACCAGTTGCCTCGCTATCCAGCTGCTCCTCTGCCTCTTAATGTTTTTAGCCATAAACCCTGAACAAGCATGCAGCAGATCAGGTGTTTCTGACATTATTGTCAGATCTGAAAGATTAACGTCATGCTTGTTTCTGGCATTATTCAGACACTACTGCATCCTAATAGACCAGCAGGACTGCCAGGCAACTGGTATTGTATAAAAGGAAATAAATATGGCAGCCTCAACCTTTATATATTTCTCACTTCAGTTGTCCTTTTACCAGACTTCATTAACCACTTGGTGATAGTTGAAAATCTACACACTGTTTGTGTCCGCCTAAGCCTGCCAGGGCGTAGATTTCAACTTCTGTATTCCACATGTCACATGAACCCGCCGATACTCCCGATCCCGCTGCTCTCCCGCTGCTACAGTTCACTTGCACTGCTGAAGGTATGACAGCAGAGCTCCATGGGCCAGTCAGGAGCCTATTTCATTGGCTTCTGACTCCATGATCACTGTGAGCCAATCTCATTGGCTCACATTGATCACAGGGTCAATAATAAACCTAATCATAAGGTTTATTTTTGAAGCAGCGACTACCTATCGCTCAAAAGGCCAAGCAGGGACAATACTTCTCCACATGCTGCTAACAGTGGTTGCTTGTATCCTCGACTTGTGACAATTCATTGAAATGCTGCTCTTGCGTCAATTTCTACTGACTGTACTACACAAGATTGAGCTCCCAGAATCCCTTTTTACCCCCCCCCCCCTCCCCCCCCCCCCCCCCCATCCCTATGAATGTACTTTGCATGGCATAAACTACATAATTACATTACTACACAAGTAAGCTGGGAGGTCAGCCATTGGAAGATGGGGGAATTCCAAGTTTACATCCATGTACAACAATGGCTGTCGTCATGGAAGCGAGGACAGAAGTAGGCCAGAGTAGTGGCTCTTAAGCTAGGTGCACATACTAGACTAAAGGTGCCAATACATCAGGGGACTTGGAGGCCTATCGCCCATCCGATTCGATTAATATAATCAAATTGGATGAAAATCGGTGCCGCCAACTGCATGTCCGACTGACAACGTGACCAATTTCAGGCCGAAATTGGTCACATAGTCGATTGTGCATGCTGCAAGACGTTGGGTTGACTTGCTCCATCATGTGTACACATGAGCCACGTGCCACCGTTACTAGGTAACCACGTGGCTCATGTGTATGGCGAGTGGAGTGCGTCTGGAGCCTGTGGGGACTAGCGGAGGCGGCGGAACATTGCACCTAGGCACCGGGGGGACATTATAATTTGGGACAGTGTCTGCGATGCGGTTGTATGCAGCGCCACAAAGCCGGTTCTCAAGAGACTTCATGCTGAAATTGATGCCTGTGGTGTATGGGCGGCCAACAGATCTCTCTCTTATCAGATTCGATTAGAGAGAGATTTGGTTGAATCTGCCCATACATCACCAGATCTATGGCTACCTTTTTTTATTCAAGTAATAATCCTTTCCTAACATTTGTCATATGTTCATCCTTAATTCATGAGATAGAACAGAACTGATAAGGAAGGATGATTCATGAGAAAGAACAGATAAGGAGAGATGATTCATGAGATTGAGAAGATAAGGAGAAATAGATAATGAGAAAGAACAGATAATGAGAGATAGATCATGAGATAGAACAGATAAGGAGAGATAGATCATGGGATAGAACAGATAAGGAGAGATAGATCTTGGGATAGAACAGATAAAAGGCATGATGTACTAACTTTTGGTAAATTTGCTGTGTGCAGGCAGCACACTTTCACTTTACAGATACTAACGCCAGGGAGTAGCGTACATTACGCAATTAGCACAAAATTTGTGATATCTGCATAAATAGCACATTTCCATAGCAGTGTGTTCGTTACCTGGGCATGGCAAATTTCAAAGGACAGAGCTAATCTATGTGATAGAACGGTTAAGGAGAGAAGCTTCATGAGATGTAACAGATAAGGGGTTTGATTCACTAACATAAATAGCGTGAGTAACCTGCTGTTACTCGTGCTATTTAACAACAATAATAACAATAATATTTATATAGCGCTTTTCTCCCTGGGGACTCAATATTTAATATTTAATATTTAATGCACACTATGGGTTTGATTCACTAAGACAAATAGCATGCCTTATCAGAGGTAACATGCCTTATCAGAGTAAACACACCTTATCAGAGTAGCATAGCGAGCGCTACGAACTTATGCCTGCTAATTGGCAATGACGAGAGCTCCACTCATCCTTCCCTGAGCCCCTGCAGGTCCAATCACTTTAAAGGACTTTATCCCCGCACTTTGATTGGCCCAATAGGTTGCCTGTCAAGTTTCCTGTCAAGTGACAGGCAGCCTATTGGGCCATTCAAAGTGCGGTGATAATGTCCTGTAAAGTGATTGGACCCGCAGGGGCTCAGGGCAGGACGAGTGGAGCTCTCGTCATTGCACATTAGCAGGCATAAGTTTCTTAGCACTCGCTATGCTACTCTGATAAGGCATGCTGACTCTGATAAGGTGTGTTAACTGATAAGGCATGTCAACTCTGATAAGGTATGCTATTTGTCTTAATGAATGAAGCCCAATGTGCGCTATTGGCAGCATAGCGTGCATTATTACCTGTGGTCAGATGAGCGCTCGCTGTGCCCAGCAGTTTACGCTGGCTATTACCCAGTGACGGGCGCTCCGAATATCCAGCCCTGGTCCCCTTTGGGTCAAGTAACTTTAAAGGAAGTGATCCCCGTACTTTGATTTGCCCAATAGGCTGCTTGTCATGTGACATCACTTGACAGGCAGCCTATTGGGCCAATCAGAGTGCCAGGATGACTTCCTTTAAAGTTACATGACCCAAAAGGGTCCAGGGCGGGATGTTTGGCGCACCCGTTACTGGGTAAATGCCAGCGTAAACTACAAGTGCTCGCTATGCTGGGCAAAGCGAGCACTCATCTGACCGCAGGTAATAATGCACACTATGCTGCCAATAGCACGCATAGGGCTTGATTTACAAAACTTAAGCACTGGCCCTTAGCACGTCTAAACTCAGTTGAAATGTGAGAAGTAGTGCTCGTGCACAAAGTACCGCGCGCAAAGTTTTGCAGGCGCACTGCACTGAGCGCAGGGCGCTCTGCACGAAGTGCCCACTAAAGCCTATGGGACTTAGCGCGCATAGGACTTTGCGTGCGCAAAACTTTGTGCGCGGTATTTAGCGCACGATCTGATTGAGAAAACTGGTGCTAACCTACTTAGCACCCTGGTTAGCACGCCTTAAGACTTTAGACGTGCTAAGTAGGTTAGCACCGCTTAGTAAATCAAGCCCATAGCGTGCATTAAGGCACGCAGGGTTAAATAGTGCAAGTAACAGCAGGTTACTCACGCTATTTGTGCTAGTGAATCAAGCCCATGGAGAGATAAAACATGCTAGACAGATAAGGAGACATAATTCATGAGATAGAACAGATAAGGAGAGATAATTTATTAGATGGAAAGGAACAGATAAGGAGAGATATTTTGAGAGTTAAACAGGTAAGGGGTTAGACTCGCAAAGGAGCATTATGCACAGTTTTACTCGTTAGTTTACAAGCAGCTAATGCATGAGGAGGCACAAACATTCAACTAGTCATTTTATATTCAACCTGTTCATTTTATATTATGTTTTGAGTGGAAAGACCTTCTGAGCATAAAATATCATTTACGTATAATAACTAGCTTAATCCATGTGTAACAAAATAATGCTGCTGATGAAATAATTCATGAGATAAGTTTCGTGAATTCAATATCGCCTCCTGTCATGTCCCAGCTATACAGGAATATCACCATGGTTATAGACCAATAGCCCCATCCATCTCTCAGAGGGACGGCCTCCCAAAAAGCCACCAAAATCTGTCAGAAAGGCTCATCATCATCGTGGAACCAAACCTTCCTCATCTCTTACCTGTCAACACTGATGACGCACAGGGTCATAATCGATGCCGTGCAGCACATGACATCCATAGCTATGAAAACATTGCAGAACACTTTTCCAAAGAGCCATTTTCCACCAACTAGGTCCGTGATGATGACAAATGGCATCACCGCTATGGCCACCGAAAGGTCCGCTGCCGCCAAGGACACCACCAAGTAGTTGGAAGGCTGCCGGAGCTTCTTTACAATACACACCGAGATAATAACCAGACCATTGCCAGCAATGGTAAACACTGTTATGATTGACAGTACCACCCCGATCACAATCTTCTCAATGTCCCCATAGAGCAAGATCTCCTCTCCACAATCAGTAATGTTGGTGTGGTTGGCGAGAGTGACCAAGTCTTGTTCAGTAGCAGATAAGGGTCTGTCAGTCATGAATGCAGGTGGGAGAAGGTGCTGAGGGGGATAGGGTGGCTCCACACTGTGTGAAGAGAGATGGGCGGATGACGGCTGAGTTGGCTGGACCTGTATCAACATCCCCTCTTCCTGAGGCTCTCACAAGTGTCAAGTTGGCCAAGAAGCTGAAGTGGTCTCCTGCAGAAGAAAACCAGAAGACAGACCTGAGTTCTCACAGTCCGTGTACCGCAGACTGATAAGCCTAAACACATGCCTACAATTATTATTTAATAAGTATTATCATGATTAACAAGCTACCCCTCTGCACTACTGCCCCGTTCCCCATAATGGAGCAATCAGAAGAACGTCCCTTGTGGAAACATTACTTATGCTCCAAGTGTTTCTTTGAGACTATAAACCATTTTCCCAGCCCCCATCGTCATCATGTACAGCCTTGATGATCTCTGTGGGCTTCAGCGCAGAGTATTTAGGGCAATAAAGCTGTTTCTGAAGGTCACTTGCAAGGTTTACTGCATGTAAAGTATTAAAATGGAATATGGGTAAAATTCAGGGGGTGGTACAAGTGGCTAGACAGCTCCTGGTAAAAGCATGTCATACTGGCTTCTAAGAGATCAGAAGGTACTGCGGGTTAATGCTTATTCTTAAATGTCCCTGTGCTTAGCTGCCAACAGTGTTTTATCTTCATGGGTTAATGCACAGCCTGAAGACCTGTCCCTTTAAAACATTCTCAATTTTAAACACTGAGAATCTATTCCATAAATCATTTTTTTTTGTCATATTAGGGCCCTTTTACACTTACTCAGTTGCTCTCAGTTATAACTGAAAGAAAATTGATTTTCAAAGTAATGTCCATGTTTTCCTATGGCACAGTTCCCACTAAGTGTTTTAACTGAAAGCTTTTGCACAATGCACTGCTATCGAAAAACGCATACCAGTGTGTACTACTGCATACTAACGCATACTAACGCATACCAACGCATTAAGTGTAAAAGGGCCCTTAGTGTTCCTTTTCATACCAAAGTTGTTATTGTTGTTATTTTATTGGTGTGACATTTTCTGCAGCACTTTACAAAGTACACAGTCACGTCACCCACTATTTCAGGGAATTCACTATGATGGCAATGGCAAGTACTTTGGCTATGATTTCAATATCTACTAATTGAGTAAAAAAGTATGGTTTACAGGGTCACTCACACATTTTCAATTGAGAAGAGTCTTTTGTAATTGTCAATTAAAACCCTCCATTTTGAAATTGCTCAGCCTTAAAATTCAATCCCTGATCTTTGAAGGCTCCTCCAACTAAACTTCCCTCTAGCTAATCGTGTTACCTGGCTTGCTATTAATATGATATATTTATTCTACAACAAACTATTTAAAATGTAAAGTTATAACAATCAATATTTATGACGTGATCAGGACATAGTTATGGTTTTTCAAGGCTGTGTTGTGATCAACTAACCTAAGTTATATATAGGTCCCCAAAAATAATTTATTTTAGATATTGGTTACTATAAATATATTAAAGGAATGTCATCAAATGTTACAAGTCAAGATATTGTCAATCACGCTCTCCAAAACCGATCACTCATTTTCTATTGATTTTGGGGACTGGATAGAAGTAGAAGCGACAGGAAATTTGGATTTGGAGTGATAGGCTTATTCTGAATTGAGCATAACCCACCTTCAAGCGGAAACTGATTCCATTGTTTTTCTTGTGGCTATTTTTAGCTATTTTAACGCAAAATAAATCATATAATAAGAAAAAAATGTTCTGCATTGATGGATGCTAACCAATCAATCATCAGTTTAATGGAAACGATTGGTTATTTCTGTGAATTACTTACATATCATACGGTGTATGGGGACATTACAATGTCACATATTGAAATATTGTAAGACAAAAAAGGGTTCCCTTTAAATGGTTTTAAAATGCTGTTAGTTAGGACATAACTGCTTGTACCACATTACTTCATTTACTTTTAGGGTCCAGCAGCTCAGAGGTTAAACTCAGATGATTCTATGCTGTATCCCCCCTTCAACCCCCCAACCTGTCTTCAACTGGAGTAAAAAGCCAGGCTTGCTCGTTTATATAACTTAATGCATAGACTGTATGTTACGTAAAGGTCCAGTCATGCATGACAAATAGACGCGTAACCCACATTTGTCATCCTATGGATTATTTATGGTATGTTACCTCTGCGAATCAGCGCTGGGTCTTGGCTGCACTTGAGAACTCGGGGACCAGGAGTCATCTTCTTCCTGACATTCGATGAAGCAGGAGGGAATCAATGGGCATCACAACCAGGTCTTACAGGTCTCTGTCCCTGCTGTGTCCAGAGTTTCGGAGTCGTCCCATGGAAAAATTTGCCAGAGGAAATGTGTGCCTCTTGTGTTCACAGCCGGACTCAGATCTTAAGACATGTGGTTGTAGCTTCAGTACAAGGTGATATGGATTAGGACTTGTAGGTCTCTGACATTTCAGCATCAGCAGTTAGGACATGGCTGTGGCCACCGGATGCCATGAGGAACTAACTCCTAATAGGTATTATATAATAACTGCAGCGCTCAGATCTTATGTTATCTAGTTGAAGGCATAGATTCTGGGTCCATTAGGAAGAGTGTCAGTCCTATTGGGTCTCCTCTAGTAGTCACAACCAGGCAGTGATCTGGTTACAGCCACATACTCAGATGCCATGGTTCTACCGGAGCTAACGAGCAAGCCTTCTACATCATCTCCCTCTGTTTGTGGCTACTATCTTGGTGCCATGGAGAAGTATGCCAACCCTAGTACGACTTCTATCATCACAGCCAGGCACACATTAATGTAATCTGATTGCGGCTAAAGCTCTCAAGTCACACAGAGAGTAGGCAAATGGGTCTCGTAAAAAAGTCACAGCCAGGCAGAGATCTAACGTGATCTGATGGTGGCATCCAGGGTACCGTGTGCCAGTCCTGCTGATCTTCTCAAATCCCAGGCAAGCGCAAACTGAAGTGGTTTGCTTGTAGCCAATGCCATAGACCTCTCTGCCAGGGGTAAGTGTTCCAGGGCTAGCTGGTGTATATATACTTAAATTATAGTTCAAGGCAAGCAGACTCCAGTGCCAGTGAGCAGGGTTCGAGGTTCCTGCGTAGTCAGAGATGGTCACAGTTCTAAAGAAATCTGACTGAAACCGTTCAGACTCTGGTGCTGAGAAGTTTGCCAGTCCTACTGTTCCGTTACAGTCACAGCCAAGTAGTTTAGTTTTAGCTAGAGAGGGATGCCAGGGAGAAGTGTGCCAAGGCTGCTGGGTCTTCTGTAGTTACCGCCAAGCGCAGAGCGAATGTCATCTGGTTGTAGCCACAGACTTGTATGCCAAGGAGAAGTATGCCAGGGCTGGGGGGGGGGGTCTCATACAGACACAGCAGAAATATCTTCAGCTTCTTCTGCGATCATTTCTGCAGCCTGGGTAACTTCCAGTATCCTCATCATCTGTGCAGAGCTGAGTGTTGTCTCTCCTCCAGCAGCAGCAGTAAGCATGCAGCCTTGCTGTAGTGTGGAGGTATCTGCCCACCACTCCAGCCCTGCCTCTGCTGCTGCCTGTCACAGTTGGGAGTCTGTTGATGTCTAAAGTGCAGCAGAGTGACTCTCAGATCCGAGCTGCATTTATGACGAAGTTACAGTCGTAGCTCAAAGGATTTCTAATTAAAACACAAGTCAAATCTCCCCCAGCACATTTCTTGCCCTGTTTTTTTTTTTCTCTTTCTCTTATGCTTTGCCTGAAGTTGTAAAATCTGGATAAGCAATCTGCCCAATGCGGATATTTTTTAAAAATAATTTATTTTTCACGGACGCAGTTAAAGTGGACCTGAATTCAGAACTTCCTCTCTGCTCTAAAAGATAAGCAACAGCATAATAACCTTTAAAGAAAAACATTTCTTTTTTTTTACAGCTGATACAAATCCGGCAATAAAACTGCAGTGTGTCTACTTTCTGCTTCCATGGAAGCAGACAAAGGGTTAACATCCTGTGTTTACCAATTAGTTGACACAGATGAGAGATCACACTTGTGATTAGCCACATATGAGAGGGAGTTACACAGGCAAACTCTCTAAATACATACAGGATGCATTTCTCTGTGTTTTCCTTCTGTCCTGTGCAACAGTTCAGGTCCACTTTAACCATTTCAGCCCGCTGGGATTTTTCACCTTATGCTTCAGAGCAATTTTCACCTCCCATTCATTCGCTAATAACTTTATCACTACTTATCACAATTTATTGATCTATATCTTGTTTTTTCCGACACTAATTAGGCTTTCTTTGGGTGGTACATTTTGCTAAGATTTTTTTATAAATGCATTTTAACAGGATTAATAAGAAAAAAAATGGAAAAATTCATTATTTCTCAGTTTTTGTCCATTATAGCTTTAAAATAATCCATGCTACCATAATTAAAACCCATGTATTTTATCTTGCCCATTTGTCTCGGTTATGACACCATTTAAATTATGTTCCTATCACAATGTATGGCACCAATATCTTATTTGGAAATACAGGTGCATTTTTTCCGTTTTGCATCCATCACTATTTTCAAGCGAATAATTTAAAAAATGTTCGTAGTATACCCCCTTCACATATATTTAAAAAGTTCAGACCCTTAGGTAACTATTTATGATTTTTTTATTATTATTATTGTAAAAAAAAATTCCATTAAAAATTTTATTTGGGTAATTTTTTGGTGTGGGAAATAAACAGTTAATTTAAAATGTTAAAATGTGTGTGAATTCCCTTCAAAAATGTTTGCAGATGTAGTTTTACTATTTGGCCACAAGAGTTTTTTTTTTTTTTTTTTATCTTGTGCTTCTCGCTAACCGGAAGCCAAGGAGGACGGGGTTCCCATGTTCCAGTTCACTGATCACTGGACTACCGGGGAACAGCACGGGGGCACAGGGGCGCACCCACGATCACGTGCGGGAGCTCGCCGAATCGCGAAACCGCAGCAGAGCAGCCGCCTGGACATGAAGATCACATCTGATGGTTAAATGGTTAAAGAGGAATTGTCACGAAAATCTTAAAATTTAAAACACAAACAAATAAGAAGTACAATTCTTACAGAGTAAAATGAGCCATACATTACTTTTCTCCTATGTTGCAGTCACATACCGTAGGTAGTAGAAATCTGACATTACCGACAGGTATTGGGCTAGTCCATCTCTCCATGGTGGATTCTCAGCATGGCCTTTATTCTTTATAAAGACACGCATCAGATCAGATATTTCTGATATTTTTGGCAAATCTGGCTAGATTAGCTGCATGCTTGTTACTGGTGAGAGTCAGATACTACTTTTTTAAGTCATTTTTTTTTTTACAATTGCTTTATTTTGGTTACTATGGGAGGGTGGAGGTACGGGGTTAATTCATGGGGAATTTGTTTATTTCTACTTAATTTAATGTATATAGGGTGTCTTTTTACTTTTTGCCACTACTTATCCCCCCACTATATACTCCTGTGTACTGCTAGTGATCATTCATTGATCACAGGCACATGATCAGTGAATGGGAACTTGTGTTTCTATTCACGGATCAGTGTACTAATGGGTTTTGACGTGAACGTGTGCGGGAGCACGCAGGAGCGAGCACGGCGGGCGATTGCAGCGAGTTACAAACATCTACTCCCCTGAGGCTAAGATGAAGTCTCAATGGGCGTAGACATACTACACCCGAACCAATAAGTGGTTAAAGATGCATTGCAGGGGTTTACTATTACCCATTACGATCAACAATAGCACATATCAGTGAATCTCTGTTGGTAACCCAATTTCAGAAAATCTCTATAGAGTTCCTACTCTCTACACACCTCAGTGAGTACTAAATTGCAGCAAAATTCTGTAAACCATACCAAATGTCAGTAAATATCTGTAGGGTACCAGATCTCAGTGAATATCTGTAGAGTACCAGATCTCAGTGAATATCTGTAGAGTACCAGATCTCAGCGAATATCTGTAGAGTACCAGGTCTCAGTGAATATCTGTAGAGTACCAGGTCTCAGTGAATATCTGTAGAGTACCAGGTCTCAGTGAATATCTGTAGAGTACCAGATCTCAGTGAATATCTGTAGAGTACCAGATCTCAGTGAATATCTGTAGAGTACCAGTTCTCAGTGAATATCTGTAGAGTACCAGATCTCAGTGAATATCTGTAGAGTACCAGATCTCAGTGAATATCTGTAGAATACCAGGTCTCAGTGAATATCTGTAGAGTACCAGGTCTCAGTGAATATCTGTAGAGTACCAGGTCTCAGTGAATATCGGTAGAGTACCAGGTCTCAGTGAATATCTGTAGAGTACCAGATCTCAGTGAATATCTGTAGAGTACCAGATCTCAGTGAATATCTGTAGAGTACCAGATCTCAGTGAATATCTGTAGAGTACCAGATCTCAGTGAATATCTGTAGAGTACCAGATCTCAGTGAATATCTGTAGAGTACCAGGTCTCAGTGAATATCTGTAGAGTACCAGGTCTCAGTGAATATCTGTAGAGTACCAGGTCTCAGTGAATATCTGTAGAGTACCAGGTCTCAGTGAATATCGGAGAGTACCAGATCTCAGTGAATATCTGTAGAGTACCAGATCTCAGTGAATATCTGTAGAGTACCAGATCTCAGTGAATATCTGTAGAGTACCAGATCTCAGTGAATATCTGTAGCGTACCGGATCTTAGTGAATATCTGTAGCGTACCGGATCTCAGTGAATATCTGTAGAGTACCGGATCTCAGTGAATATCTGTAGAGTACCAGATCTCAGTGAATATCTGAAGAGTACCGGATCTCAGTGAATATCTGTAGAGTACCAGATCTCAGTGAATATCTGTAGAGTACCAGGTCTCAGTGAATATCTGTAGAGTACTAGATCTCAGTGAATATCTGTAGAGTATCAGATCTCAGTGAATATCTGTAGAGTACCAGATCTCAGTAAATCTGTGTACAGTGCTAAGGCTCAGTGAATTTAATAATTAATCATTCCAAGCTCTCACAATGCTAACAATTTTATTTTGTATCAAAACACATAAAATAATTTCCCCTTGACAACTCCCTCCCTATTAAAACTTCTGCCGGCTTGAGTGTCCAAAAAAAATTGAGTTTTACTCACCTGGGGCTTACCTCAGCCCCCTGCAGCTGATCGGTGCCCACGACGAGTCGCTCTGATGCTCCGGGTCCCGCTGGCGGCCACTTCCGGTTTCGCCGTCAGGACCCGTCAGGCTGGGGAACGCGGCTGATACTACGCGTTCCCAGCCAAAATAGCACCCCTATGCGGCCATATGTCCGCATACGGGTAAGCCCCAGGTGAGTAAAATTCAATTTTTTTTTGGACACTTAAGGTTCACTTTAAAGAGACTCTGAATTAAATTAAAATTATGTTTTTATATTAAAAATCTGTTAAACATGATTGCCCTAACTAAAATGCTGCATCCCCGCGGTTGAAATCTAACTAAATCCCCCCAAACTCCCCGCCCCCTCCTCCCCCCCCAAAAAAAAAACCAACAACTTTCTTGGTCGTGGATTTTGCTGCCCCGGGAGGCAGAACTTTCAGCCGCAGCTCTGCCTCCATACACGTCTATCGGCGTGTATCTCCGCCTCTCCCCCGCCCCTCTCAGTGAATGAAGACTGAGAGGGGCGGGCGGAGGCAGAGACACGCGCTGACTCGTGTGGACGCAGAGCTACAGCCCAAAGCTCTGCCTCTTCACAGAAGAGCTCCCTGCAATGTGCCCCCGGGGAGTTTGGGGGGATTTAGTTAGAGTTCAGCCATGGGGATGATGCGTTTTAGTTAGGGCAATCATGTTAAAGATATTTTTAATATAAAAACATGATTTTTATGAGACTTCAGTCTCTCTTTAACCATCAAAAGACCTTGCATAAGCACTATGCATATCCCCAAGTCCAAGCTTCATTCAGTTTTCTTCTTTTATCGGTGGCCGCATACGCAGCTTCCCGCGGTATGCACTTAGTTAACTTGCAAAAGTTGGTGAACATGCAACCTTCCACGAACACGCAATAGACTTCAATAGGGAGGTAAACTTTGATAACTAGAAACATTTATGCTCGCCACAAAAGTGATGGAAAAGATGTTTCAAGGGGTCTAACACTTGGAGGGGGGCATGGCAGAGTGGGATACACGCCAAAACTCCCACGCCAAAACTTGACGCACAGCAGCATTTTAAAGGGAACCAGAGACGAAGCACCCTTGTGTATTTTACCATATATATCAGTAAGAACATTAGAGAAAACACTTACCATGCTCTCGGTTTCATCCTCACTGCTAAAAGTGTCTGTTATCAGCTGTGATAAGAATCCCGGACTGAGCATTCAGTCTGGCTTTGCAGGGAATAATTATAGCTGAGTCATTATAGCAGAGCCACAAGGGGGCAGGCTTGGGCTTGAAAAGACACCAAAGAAGACAGTCTCAGCTATAATCTTTCCGTAGCAAAGCTAGACTGAGTGCTCAGTCGGGGATTCTTATCAGAGGAGATAACAGTCAGATTAAACAGAGAACAATGAAACAAAGAGCAGATTAGGTGTTTACTGTCATGTTCCCACTGATTTATAAAGTAAAATACATGAGGGTGCTTCGTCTCTGGTTCTCTTTAAGGGCAGGAATCACATTGCATGCTAAATTGGAGGCCTAAAGTGCTTTAAAACCTAGGTTCTCAACGTGCGGTACGCGTACCCCAGGGGGTACTTCTGATGGTTCCAGGGGGTACTCAGACTTGCTATACTTAACCAAGAATAACAAATTTAGAGTTTTAGAAAATGATACATCCCATTTAAACAATACCAAATTAGTAATTTAGCTGAATAAAAGCAATAGTAAATGCTTGGAAATTGTTTAGAACCAATTATCATGTAATATGATACATACATACATTTGTCAAGGGGTACTTGCGAGAATGTTTACTATGCTAGGGGGTACTTGGCAAGTACAGGGTTTTAAAAGGGGTACATACTAATAAAATGTTGAGAAACACTGCTTTAAAACATCTTGCAGGTGTATACATCAATCAGAGAGTGTAATTAGAGTACTGCTTCACACTGACACACCAAACTTACTGTGTAATGCACCACAAACAGCTGTTTGTGTAGTGACGGCCGTGCTGGACTGTTGCGCACCATGGCCAGAGTGCAGCCGTGGTGGTTTTCCAGGTCATATGGTCGGGTCAGACGCGTATTTGGAAGCGTACAGTCATGGCATTTGCCCCAGGCGCCCTCCCTCTTTAATCAACAGGGAAGGGCGCAGTGCTGCTGACAGCATTCCTGAGTCTAAGGGAGTAGCAATCATCCAGCAGCCTGGCCGTATCAGTCGTTGTCATATACTGTATCTACATTATAAGCTATTGAGAGATGAGCTCCGAACTTTTCCCTCTCTCCCTAACACAGATCATGTCTCAGACTCAGTCCCCTGAGATAGCAGCAGATGCTTTTGGTCTGGAGGTTGCAGGATCTCACATACATTCTCCTCTCTGGCATTCACACATTCCTCAGCCTTATCTCAGTGTTCTGTTTACTTACTTTTATTCAAAAGCAAGAAGTTTTAAATCAGGATGATACCATTTATTGGCTAACTAAAAATGAATAAAAATAAAGAAGCTTTCGTCCTTGCAGCCTTCGTCTGGCTTATACCCTGTTAGTTTGCAAACTGGTGGTACAGACAGCTTTATACATGCAACATCAAAAGGGAGAACAGATATTTTTTCAAGCATACATACATGTCATTAAGATGCCTTAACCTCCTTAGCGGTAACCCCGTGTGTGACACGGGGTAAGCCACCGGAGGGTGCCGCTCAGGCCCTGCTGGGCCGATTTACATATTTTTTTTTCTTTGCTGGACGCAGCTAGCACTTTGCTAGCTGCGCCAGCACACCGATCGCCGCCGCCCCGCGCCCGATCACCGCTATCCGTTGTGGCGCGCCCCCCCCCCAGACCCCGTGCGCTGCCTGGCCAATCAGTGCCAGGCAGCGGCGAGGGGTGGATCGGGACTCCCAATGACGTCGCTGACGTCGGTGACGTCATCCCGCCCCGTCGCCATGGCCCTCCAGGAAATCCCGTTCATTGAACGGGATTTCCTGATCGGAGATCGCCGAAGGCGATCGAAGCGGGCGGGGGGATGCCGCTGAGCAGCGGCTATCATGTAGCGAGCCCTGGGCTCGCTACATGATTTAAAAAAAAAAAAACTGCTGCGCTGCCTCCTGGCGGAATTTTTCATACCGCCAGGAGGGTTAATTCAAACAGACCATCTACATGGGGTTAAAGGTTGTTAGCTAAGATAAGGATCCTTGTTTACTCCCTGCTCACAGACCTGGGATTAGGATTGACCCAGAGGTATCGTAAATTCTTAGTTCACAAGTTCAGCTATAATGGCTGAGAAAGTTCAAATATCATCAGTCTCATACCAATATAAAAAGTTGTTGTCCTTATTCAAACCGTTCTGCACAGCTTTGAACCAATTTATAAATTTTGTTTCTGCTATTAATCGATCCAGGTGCTTGTCTCTGACAGCAGATGGGCGTGGCAATGGGCTCACGATTCGCACCACAGTATGCAAATCTCTTCATGGCCAAAATCGAAGAGGAATACCTCAATGCATGTGGCATAAAACCCATGGTCTACTTCCGCTTCATTGATGATATTTTAATAATCTGGTCCGCAAGTGAGGATGATCTTCTCCAGTTCCACAGGAACTTCAATGCCTTCCATCCTACAATCAAATTGAAACTTACCTACTCTCACACAGAGATTAACTTTCTGGACATCACCATATACATCAGAGGTAACAACAAAGAAACCTCTGTGTATCGCAAACCTACAGACCGTCCCACATACCAAAGATATGACAGTTTTCATCCCAAGCGCATTAAGAACTCTATAATTTACAGCCAAGCAATAAGGTACAACCGGATTTGCTCTGACAGGATGGACAGAGACAAGCACCTGGATCGCCTTAAGAACACTTTCATTAAACATGGTTACAGTCCTCCTATGCCTGAGGCCCAAATCAGGAAAGCCAGCAACATCCCCAGGACTGAACTCCTGAAATATAAGCAAAACCAGAAAGAGGAACGTGTCCCTTTGGTTGTCACATAAAACCCACACCTGGAAATCTTAAGGAGGATTGCTAAGGAACTACATCCCATTTTACACAAGGATCACAGACTGAGAACGATATTCTCTAAACCTCCACTCTTGTCATATCGGCAACCACACAATCTAAAACAGATGATTGTCAGGAGTACTTTGAATAGGCCTCAACAAAACGGAACACCACCCTACTGACAAAAAATATGTGGGACCTGCAGACAGACACATGTACTCCACTGACAGGGTAACGATACCAGGTTCACAACAGGAGTACAGAGTACAAGGTACATTTCCCTGTGGTTCCACCAATCTGGTATATCTGATCATGTGTGCTAAATGCCCCAATGTTATGTACGTGGGAGAAACTGGACAAACTCTGCGCAAACGTATGAATGGACACAGGCACACTATTAATGATACCAAATCTGGACTCCCAGTTGCTACACACTTTCGGTCCAACAGACACAGCACGGATGATCTTCGTGTCACTGCCCTGAAGGGTGGCTTCAAAACGTCAAATTATCGATTAGTAGCAGAAACAAAATTTATAAATTGGTTCAAAGCTGTGCAGAACGGTTTGAATAAGGACAACAACTTTTTATATTGGTATGAGACTGATGATATTTGAACTTTCTCAGCCATTATAGCTGAACTTGTGAACTAAGAATTTACGATACCTCTGGGTAAATCCTAATCCCAGGTCTGTGAGCAGGGAGTAAACAAGGATCCTTATCTTAGCTAACAACCTTTAACCCCATGTAGATGGTCTGTTTGAATTAAGGCATCTTAATGACATGTATGTATGCTTGAAAAAATATCTGTTCTCCCTTTTGATGTTGCATGTATAAAGCTGTCTGTACCACCAGCTTGCAAACTAACAGGATATAAGCCCGACGAAGGCTGCAAGGCCGAAAGCTTGCTTATTTTTATTCATGTTTAGTTAGCCAATAAATGGTATCATCCTGATTTAAAACTTCTTGCTTTTACTGATGGCTAACACGGTACAATACCCTACTGCTACTACTTACTTTTATTTATGACACTCTCTGCACTTTAACCATTATCCTGCTGGCATCTCTGTGGCTAGTTTTAACAATTTCTCTCTTGTACAGTCTACCTCAATTGTTAAAATGCACATTTCTAGCTCAGTATCTACTGATATTAAATAGATTGTCAGGCTTTTATTATGTTATAATCGTCACTGCAAATGTTTCATTGCTTTCATTCATATGAGAGTGGTGGCTGCCATATTTATTTCCTTTTAAACAATACCAGTTGCATGGAAATCGTGCTGCTCTTTTCGGTCACTAGGGTCTAAATCACACACCTGAAACATGCATGCAGCTAATCTTGTCAGATGTGTCATAGACATTTGATCTGCATGCTTGTTCAGGGTCTATGGCTTAGGCAGGGATCACACTTGTCTTTCAGTTTTCAGCTCGCCTTTTTCTGCGTACGTTTTCTGCACGCCAAGGGCCAGATTCACAAAGCGGTGCTAACAGTTAGCACCCTGGTGAAAAGCCCTTTATCACGCCTAAACTCAGTTTAGGCATGATACGTTTAGGTGTGATAAGTTTAGGTGTGATAAGTTTAGGCATGATAAGTTTAGGTGTGATAAGTTTAGGCATGATAAGTTTAAGCACCAACTGCGTTAGCACCGCAGTGCACAGCTGATCAAAAGTTTTGCGCTAGCAAAGTCTGGTGCACTTCGCATAGAGTTTAATGGCGCTGCTTTGCGTGCGGGACTTTGCACGCTATCTACACTTGTCTAAACTTAGCATGCCTAAACTTATCACACTTAAACTTATCACACCTAAACTTATCACGCCTAAACTGGCTTTTCACCAGTGTGGTGCAAAGGTTATCATGCCTAAAGTCTTTTAGGCGTGATAACTGAGTTATCACCGCTTTGTGAATCAGGCCCCAAGTGTGTGCAGAAAAACATGTGCGTTTTTTTCACAACAGCTAATGTAATTGATACAGAAAACTGACACAAAATGTGCAGATTTATCATGCAGAATGTCAGTTTTTTTTCTGTGCAAGAAAAACAGATTAAGTGTGAACTAGCCCTTTGATTAACATGAGTTCTTCTGTGCAGAAAACGTGGATGAAAATAGTCAAGTGTGTTCCCTGCCCTAAAGCAGAGGCAGAGGATCAGAAGGATAGCCTCATTTATTTCATAGTGACTGTTACATTCTGGTATTTCTGTGTGCGTGTGTGTTTTGAATGCATGAAGCGGTTACCCTGTCCAAAAAGGTTAGACAGGATGCTGTTGATTGTAGGTGTGTGTGTGTGTGTGTGGGGGGGGGGGGTCGGGGGAGTGAGGCGCAATTTTAGTATTTGCCATGGGTGCTGTATTACCTAGATACGCCACTGGCTGAGGTAGCTGAATGACAGAACAGTGACTGAGTGTCCAGCTGATCAAATTTGGTCTGTCCACAATGAAGCAACGACCTTATTATCTATCTTCTTGGGTCAGGTGTGCCCCCCAACACACTCATATAGCCGGCGGTCATTGCTTCATTGTGATACGCAAGCCCCTTCACCGCGGCAAGGTAACGATCACGAAGGGGAATTGACACATGTACATGCCTTTTGTTTTGTTGTTGCAGCTGCAGTGAAGCCAGAAAAATTAGGCAGGCATGTACTCGCACCAGAAAATTATTATAGCGGCCGCTGCTAGCAGCGGCCTTAAAAATTCAGGACTCTGCCTGGAGCCCTGGTGGACCCTGTTGGTGGTGGCATTCAAGTGGCCTGCTGTGTGGGGACCGACTTAGTCTTGGGGCAGGCAGCCAGTCACACGGCATGCAGGCAGGGATGCTGTGTGTGGGGACTGACTTAGTCTTCAGGCGGGCAGTAGCCCTCCAGGATCCATGCCTCATTCATTTTGATAAAGCTGAGGTACTGCTGTGGGCAGAGGAGCAGGAGCCGCTCAAGGTGAGAGACGGAGTGGAGGAGGTTGGCTGTGATTGTGAAGGTGCAAGGGAGAAAGTGGCTGAAGATGATGCACCTGAAGGAGAAAGAGGAGAAGGAGGGTGGCTTTGCTTTTGTGCTGCTTTTGCTCAGGTGGTCCTCCCATTGCAGTTTGTGCCTTTTCTGCATGTACCTTCGTAAGGCAGCTGTCCCTACATGGGTGTTGGCTTTTTCACGGCTCAATTTTTGGTGGCAGAGAGTACAATGGCATTGCTCTGATCTTTGGCATACACACTAAAACATTTCCACACCGCCGAGCCACCCTGGGGTGTGGGCACTATGGTGGCGTCAGCAGCTGACGTTGAAGGGCATGTTGGCTGGCTGCCATAGGTGGCGATTAGAGATGGTGCTGGATTCCATGGAATTAAGATTTCCGCGATTCCGGCCGGAATTTGGTGATTCCGTTCCGTTGCGACGGAACGGAATTGCTATATCACTATGGCGGAATTTCCGCGGGAAAATGTCAAATCTACGGAATGCAAATTTTTTTGCCACCAAACTCATTTCTGCCTAAAACTAACCATTTCTGCTCGATAGACTTCCTTATTCCTTTCTCCCCTCCTCCTCCTCTGGAGGAGGGTCTTGTCTTCCAGGGAATTGTAGGATTTCATTGCCTGTGAAATTCTGCCGGTATCCGTTGATGGTTTTAAGCTGAAAATTCAGTTCCATGGCATCAAGTCCTAGAGAGAGAGAAAGAGAGAGAGAGCTCATTTTTCTCTTGGATATTTCACAATGGTACATGCTAGGCTGGCTTCAGCATGTAGAATTGTAGTGTGTTGTGTTGGTGGTATAATGGTTAGGATAGCAGCCTACCAAGTGATAGGCCTGGGTTCAATTCCTGGCCAATGTATGTGAGTTGGCTTTTGACATCCTACAAATCCCTAAGCAAGCTCATTTTTCTCTTGGGTATATCATAATGGTACATGCTAGGCTTGCTTCAGTATGTAGTGTTGGTGGTGGTATGGTATAGTGGTGAGGAGAGCTGCCTACCAAGCACTAGACCTGGGTTCAATTCCCGGCCAATGTATGTGAGCTGGCTTTTGAAATCCTACAATTCACTGGAAGATAAGACCCTCCTCCTCCTGGCCAATGTATGTGAGTTGGCTTTTGACATCCTACAAATCCCTAAGCAAGCTCATTTCAGTGGCGTTCCTACAATAGGGCGGCATGGAGCGCCCCGCACCGGGTGTCGGGCGCCCCAGGGGGTGTCATCAAGGCCTCCCACAGAGGCCTGTGCCGGACAGGAGGGGGGACGCAACACAGAATAGAGGGGTGGCAGGGAAAGCGGCGGGGAGGGGGGCCGGACCCCCCACCTCCCTCACCTGGGTCCCCTCCTTCTGGTGCTTTCCCCTCCTAATTAGTAGCAGCGACCGGGCAGGAGCGGGCAGAGAGGATTTACTCACCTCCTTCCTGCGTTCCAGGCGATGGCGCACAGCGTCATCGTCACCTGATGCTGCTTTCCGCCTTCTCCACCGCCCACTGTGCTTCCTGATTGGCGGAAGCGCAGTGAGTGACAGAGAAGTCGGAGAGCAGCGTCACGTGACGATGACGCTGTGTGCCATCGCCAGGAGCAGGTAAGTCCTCTCTGCCCGCTCCTGCCTGCTGCTGCTAATTAGAAGGGGGAAGCGCCAGAAGGAGGGGACCTAGGTGAGGGAGGTGGGGGGTCCGGCACCCCTCCCTGCCACCCCTCCTTCCAAGCTTCCCCCATATCGGGGGCAACTTTACTAGCTATTCTGGGGGCAACTTTACTAGCTATTCTGGGGGCAACTTTACTAGCTATTCTGGGGGCAACTATATTACCTACTCTGGGGGCAACTATATTACCTACTCTGGGGGCAACTATATTACCTACTCTGGGGGCAACTATACTACCTACACTGGGGGCAACTATACTACCTACACTGGGGGCAACTATATTACCTACTCTGGGGGCAACTATATTACCTACTCTGGGGGCAACTATACTACCTACACTGGGGGCAACTATACTAGCTACTCTGGGGGTAACTATACTAGCTATTCTGGGGGCAACTACATTACCTAATCTGGGGGCAACTATATTACCTACACTGGGGGCAACTATACTAGCTATTCTGGGTGTAACTATACTAGCTATTCTGGGGGCAACTATATTACCTACTCTGGGGGCAACTATATTACCTACTCTGGGGGCAACTATATTACCTACTCTGGGGGCAACTATACTACCTACACTGGGGGCAACTATACTAGCTACTCTGGGGGCAACTATACTAGCTATTCTGGGGGTAACTATACTAGCTATTCTGGGGGCAACTATATTACCTACACTGGGGGCAACTATATTACCTAAACTGGGGGCAACTATATTACCTACACTGGGGGCAACTATACTAGCTATTCTGGGGGTAACTATACTAGCTTTTCTGGGGACAACTATATTACCTACACTGGGGGCAACTATATTACCTAAACTGGGGGCAACTATACTAGCTATTCTGGGGGTAACTATACTAGCTATTCTGGGGGCAACTATTATACCTACACTGGGGGCAACTATTATACCTACACTGGGGGCAACTATATTACCTACACTGGGGGCAACTATACTAGCTACTCTGGGGGCAACTATATTACCTACACTGGGGACAACTGTATTACCTACACTGGGGGCAACTATACTAGCTATTCTGTATCAACTGTCCTGGCCAGGTCTGCTACATGATTGAAGTGTTTTCTGGCCAGGTTGGCCACATGATTGCATGTATTTTCTGGTCAAATCTTCCACATGATTGCATGTATTTTCTGGGCAAAGCTGCCGACATGATTGCACGTATTTTCTGGGCAAAGCTGCCGACATGATTGAACATATTTTCTGGCCAAAGCTGCCGACACGATTGCACGTATTTTCTGGGCAAAGCTGCCGACATGATTGCACGTATTTTCTGGGCAAAGCTGCCGACATGATTGCACGTATTTTATGGGCAAAGCTGCCGACATGATTGCACGTATTTTCTGGGCAAAGCTGCCGACACGATTGCACGTATTTTCTGGGCAAAGCTGCCGACATGATTGCACATATTTTCTGGGCAAAGCTGCCGACATGATTGCACATATTTTCTGGGCAAAGCTGCCGACACGATTGCACGTATTTTCTGGGCAAAGCTGCCGACATGATTGCACGTATTTTCTGGGCAAAGCTGCCGACATGATTGCACGTATTTTCTGGGCAAAGCTGCCGACATGATTGCACGTGTTTTTTGGTCAAATCTGCCGACACGATTGAACGTGTTTTCTGGTCAAATCTGCTCACATTACGTGTATTTTCTTGAGGAAACCTGCACAATTATGTGAATTTTCTGGGGAAAGGGTCACCAAAACTTGGGCCCACTGTCCCGTGGTGAGAATAATATTGAGGCTGCCATATTTATCTCCTTTTAAGCAATACCAGTTGCCTGGCTGCCATGCTGGTCCTTTGCCTCTAATTCTTTCAACCATAGACCCTGAACAAGCATGCAGCAGGTCAGTGGTTTCTGACAATATTGTCAGAACTGACAAGATTAGCTGCATGCTTGTTTCTGGTGTAATTCAGTTCTACTGCAGCTAAATAGATCAGCTGGGCTGCCTATTGTTTAAAAGGAAATACATATGGCAGCCTCCATATCACTCTCATCCCGGTTTCACTTTAAATTAGTTAGCTCCACCCTCATCTGGTCATGGCCACGCCCGCTTAGCGCCGCAGGTTATAACCACACCCATTTTTTGTTAGCTACCTATATTGAGGCCAACTTTAGAGGAGGGAGCCTACACCTGGCATTACCCGCCGTGCCGCGTTTAGCATGCCACAGTCGCTTTTTTTTTATGGCGGGGGGGGGGGGTGTCTTTTAATACCCAGCACCGGGTGTTAAATGCCCTAGGTACGCCACTGGCTCATTTTTCTCTTGGATATATCATAATGGTACATGAGGAGGGGGAGGAGGGAAGGAGGGAAAAAGGACTAGGGGAATAGCCAACAGGTGCTAAGGGCTACCATTTAGCATAAAGAAGGTTTCATTTGCGATTACTTTAATTTTTCCGCCGGAACCGGAATTTTGCAGAATTTCGCAAAACTCCGTCGGAAATGTCATAGCGACGGAATTTAGCACTGGCGGAATCCGCGATTTCCGGCAGAACGGAATTTCTTCTTTCAGATCATCCCTAGTGGCGTTACATGGCATCGGACACTGCCACCAGCTGTTTCTGACGACGAGCTCCCCCTGCTTCTTTCAGTAACTCGTCTCCTCATACTCCTCTCTGACTCCCCCTCTGAACTGTCCCCCTGTTCATCTCCTCTATTGGGAACCCACGTGGCATCCGTATCATCATCATCATCATAATCATCCTCCCCAGCTTCGCTTGTATCAAACACCCCCAAAACTGCACCAACAGCAGATACTTCATCATCCTCCTCCTCACACGTTACGTCCATAGTGTCGCCTAACTCAGACATATGAGGTGGTGTAACTTGCTTAGCGCCTTCATCTTGTTGTAACAATAATGGCTGTGAATCAGTGATTTCCCCACCAAATAACTCCTGCGAAGTGTCAAATGTAGCAGATGTGGTACTTGGAGTAGCACTGGTGGCTGCGGAAGATGAGGTATTCTGTGTTAAATAGTCAACCACGTCCTGACAATCTTGGGAGTAGATGGGACGTACCTTCTTCTGAGCACTGTACTTTGGTCGAGGGCCACACGAAATCACATCAACACGACCTCGCACAGACATGCCGGGTGGCCTTCCTCTGGGTCTGCCTCTACCTCTGCCTGTTTTGTCCGTTGTGTCCATATCGGGGGGGATGAAGGGAAAGGTATGCACTGACTTGGCTAATACAATGTGCAGTCACACAGGTGCAGCAGTTAACAGGTATGCACGGAGTGGTATATCACACTGCGCACACTCACGTAGGTAGGTGGGTGCACTGAACACAACAGGTAGGTATATGCAGTGATGGGTATTACAATGTGCACCTGTCACACACAGGTAGCGGACAGGCACAGTGACACTGCGTGCGCTCAACTCACATAGGTAGGTGGGTGCACTGTGAACAACAGGTAGGTAGGTATATGCAGTAATGGGTATTACAATGTGCACCTGCCACACACAGACAGGTAGCGGACAGGCACAGTGACATTGCGTGCGCTCACGTAGGTAGGTGGGTGCACTGTGAACAACAGGTAGGTAGGTATATACAGTACTGGGTATTATAATGTGCACCTGTCACACAGACAGGGAGCGGACAAGCACAGTGACACTGCGTGCGCTCAACTCACGTAGGTTGGTGGGTGCACTGTGAACAACAGGTAGGTAGGTATATGCAGTGATGGGTATTACAATGTGCACCTGTCACACACAGTCAGCACGACCTCGAACAGACCTGCTGGTTGGCCTGCCTCTGGGTCTGCCTTTTGCCTGTTGTCTTGTCCATATCGGGGGGGATGAAGTGAAAGGTATGCACTGACTTGACTAATACAATGTGCAGTCACACAGGTACAGTGAAAGGTAGCAGTGACTGGTATTACAATACAATGTGCAGCTGTCACACAGGTGCAGTTAACAGGTATGCACTGACTGGTATACTAAACAGCGTGCGGTCACACAGGTTCAGTGAACAGGTATGCAGGGATTGGTATTACAAATGTGCAGCTGTCACACACAGGTACCATGAACAGGTGCAGTGACTGGTGGTATATTACACTGCTTGCACTCATGTAGGTGCACTGAACAGGTTGCAGGTATGCACTGCAGTCATGGGTATTATAAATGTGCAGCTGTCACACACAGGTACCGTGAACAGGTGCAGTGACTGGTGGAATATTACACTGCTTGCGCTCACGTAGGTGTACTGAACAGGTTACAGCTATGCACTGCAGTGATTGGTATTACAAATGTGCAGCTGTCACACCCAGGTACCGTGAACAGGTGCAGTGACTGGTGGTATATTACACTGCTTGCGCTCACGTAGGTGCACTGAACAGGTTACAGGTGTGCACTGCAGTGATTGGTATTACAAATGTGCAGCTGTCACACACAGGTACTGTGAACAGGTGCAGTGACTGGTGGTATATGACACTGCTTGCGCTCACGTAGGTGCACTGAACTGGTTACAGGTATGCACTGCAGTGATTGGCATTACAAATGTGCAGCTGTCACACACAGGTACCGTGAACAGGTGCAGTGACTGGTGGTATATTACACTGCTTGCGCTCACGTAGGTGCACTAAACAGGTTACAGGTATGCACTGCAGTGATTGGTATTACAAATGTGCAGCTGTCACACACACACACAGGTACCGTGAACAGGTGCAATGACTGGTGGTATTAACAATGCATGCGCTCACGTAGGTAGGTAGGTAGGTGCACTCAGGGCAGTTTCTAGGCTAAATTTCACCCAGTTCGAGAGTCAAAAAATATGCCCCTCCCCCCCCCCTTTCCCCAAAATCAGAAACATTGTGCGTTAAAAAAACAAAAAAAAATTACCTGGGGGGGCCTCCTCCACCTCCTGACAGCCTATGCGTATTTCAACTGCAGTTCCGCTCCCAGACGGTATCCCGAGATAGTAGCCACTAAAGAGGTTGGCAGCTTCTGTGCCTCCCAAGTGCACGGCCACACTGATCGCACTCCTGTAGTTGGCCGCGTTCTAAATACTGGCCGTGTTGAACGCTAGTAAAACCACAAGCAGCGAGGTTGCAGGCCCGCATAGGCGCAAAAAACGCTGACCTGCTGCTACGGAGGGGACCCCGGTTGGGAGTGGAGCTGCAACAAGGAACACATATGCTGCCAGGGCTGGAGTAATCCCCAGGTAAGTAGATCTGTTTTTTTTTTAAACTCCCAGACAACTATGTAAAATCACAAATTGGAACTAGGCTACGAGTGCCATTGTAACATGCACTGAGCAAGGGTCTGTGGCTGAGGGGGTCTCGGGTGGTATTGTAAGTTACAAATATTACAATACCACCTCAGGCCACCTCAGCCAGAGACCCCCCCCCCCCCCCCCTACATGTTGCAATCCCACTGGCCTGACCCCACAACCCCCCTCCCAGTACATGGGACAGCACGATGGCATAGTGGTTAGCGCTCTCGCCTTGCAAGCGCTGGGTCCCCGGTTCGAATCCCAGCCTGGTCAACATCTGCAAGGAGTTTGTATGTTCTCCCCTGCACTCCTTATCCACCGCCTCCATCATGGCATCCAGCTGCGGGGAAATATGCGAGTATGCATATAGTCCATCCCTGCACCATCCATGTAGCCCACCACAGTGCCATCCATCCCTGCAGCCCATCAGTGCCCCACACAGCAGCAGCCCATCAGTGCCATCCATCCCAGAAGCCCATCAGTGCCCCTCACAGCAGCCCATCAGTGCCATCCATCCCTGCAGCCCATCAGTGCCCCTCACAGCAGCAGCCCATCAGTGGCATCCATCCCTGCAGCCCTATCAGTGCCCCACACAACAGCAGCCCATCAGTGCCATGCCATCCATCCCTGCACCATCCATGTAGCCCACCACAGTGCCATCCATCCCTGCACCATCCATGTAGCCCACCACAGTGCCATCCATCCCTGCAGCCCTATCAGTGCCCCACACAGCAGCAGCCCATCAGTGCCATCCATCCCTGCACCATCCATGTAGCCCACCACAGTGCCATCCATCCCTGCAGCCCATCAGTGGCATCCATCCCTGCACACATCCCATCAGTGCCCCTCACAGCAGCAGCCCATCAGTGGCATCCATCCCTGCAGCTCATCAGTGGCACTGGCATCCATCCCTGCACACATCCCATCAGTGCCCCACACAGCAGCAGCCTGGCAGATCCTGCAGGATGGATGTATTAATCAGCAGGAGGCGCCCCCCTCCTCCCCTCTTACCTTCATATCATTGATGATGATGGCCTAGAAGAGCCCCCCCCCAGCGCCCCACACTCCTTATCCACCGCCTCCATCATGGCATCCAGCTGCGGGGACAATCCAGAGAGGAGAAATCACAGCCAGCAGATCCCAGCCGCGGCCGCTCCTGTCACGTGACGTCAACACGCAGGAGCACCTGCCGCCCAGAAGGATCTAGGCTAGCTAGGAAGTAGGAGGAACTGAAGCCGGCGGTGATCGCGCTGGTGCGCACAGCTCCTCCTGCCTCTTGCTGCACCGCGTCCGCGCGTCACCGGCGGCGGCTCCTAGCAGTGACGTGACGTCACCCTTCTCCTTCTGCCTGGCGCCCCCCCTAATCTGTCTCTCATCAGCGCCCCGTTCAGCAGAACCGGCTGAACGGGGCAAGAAATGGCCCTGGGTGCACTGAACAGTGAAAAGGTGCAGTGATTGGGATTACAAATGTGCAGCTGCCTGTCACACACACAGGTAGTCACTGAATGTGCTGGGCCTGGCAGTGGCACAGTAGGAATTACCACCAAGGGGCCAGAGGCCAGCTGCGACTGACTGACAAGGCTGTATATAATGTAAGTGGGCCACACAAAAAAAAAATAGATCACAAGATTAACTCTCAAAAGAGCAGTTAAGGGGTGATTTTAGCAATAAGAATCAGCAAGGAGCAAGCTAACAAGCCTACAAGAGCCTAACTGAACTTTCCCTATAGCTCTCTCTGCAGCAGCTCTCCCTTCTCTTATTACTGCAGGCACACGAGTGAGTGAAATGCCTGATGCTGCCTGCCTTTTATAAGGGGTGTGGGGCTCCAGGAGGGAGTGTTGCCTGATTGGCTACAATGTGCCTGCTGACTGCGATGTAGAGGGTCAAAGTTGACCCTAATGATGCAGTATAGGCGCGGACCAAACTTCTGAAAAAGTTTGCGGTTCTCCGTGATCGCGGACCGTGGAAGTACGCTGGTTCCCGCTCACCGGTGAACCATTCGGGCCATCTGTAGCTGTCAACATCTGCGTACAGGGTGGAGGACACGCAACAGAGTGTAAATAAGAGGTTACTCACCTGGGTCTCGGCATTCCACTGACCTGTCAGGGGCACCTCTAGCTACCTAATAGTTGGGGGCACCTCTAGCTACCCAATACTGAGGATAGCTCTGGCTACCCAATACTAAGGAACACCTGTAGCTACCTTTGATGGCAGTTCGGCTGTGTTTGTAGGTTCATGGAGGAAGAAGTCTAGAGTACCTGTAGGCTCCTGTGATGTAAATCCAGACCTGACTGTAGAATACCAAGCCCAAGTGAATCTGTGTAGAATAACAAAGGGTTAAAGAGTACAAATCTCGGTGAGTATCAGTAGAGTATCTCGAGAGCTCTGTAAAGTACCAAATCTGATGAAATCTTTGTAGAGTTTCATATCTGAGCAACTCTCAATAAAGTATACAATCTTAGAAAATCTCTCTACAGCACCAGAACTCAGCAAATCTCTGTAAAGTGACAAATCTTAGGGAATCTTTGGTGAGTGCCAAATCTAAGGTAATCATTATAGAACACCAAATTTCAGGGAATCATTGTGGAGTGCCAAATCTCAGGGAATCTTTGTAGAGTGTCAAATCTCAGGAAATCATTGTGAAGTGTCAAATCTCATGGAATCTTTGTAGAGTGCCAAATCTCAGGGAATCTGTGTAGAGTACCAAATCTCAATGTTCATTGTAGAGTGGATCATTGGTTCCTGTTCTGCTTCGTTAGGGACACGGAGTGAAAATGCGGTTTATGCAGAGAGTTGGTGAATCGTGTAAATCAACCTAGTTTCAGTTAACCAACCTCCATGACTACTGAACACAACAAAATCAGATGAGGCAAATGTCAGGTGGTGCAGTTCAGTGGGTGAACGGCCACCCCCATATCAAGCTTTCAGGGGTTGTGGATTTGCAAGCCTGCCATTCCAGAATCAAATGCGGGTTTGCAGGTTCACCTTCCAAACTGCACCTCCGGTCGCCGCTTCTCCACCTTCCCAGAATCCTCTTCCCATCCAGTTGACCTGTCCTATCATATTTTCTGGTGCCATGCAGATACACGTCACAACTTGACCATAGGATAGTGGAAGAAGGAGACCCATGCTGATGAATCACAGTTCCTTGGTCTGCAAGTTTCAAACCAGTAGGTGGCGCTCCAGGAAACATAAATTTATATTTCATGTTTTCCTAATTAAAAAAAAAGTAAACATTTTAAAGTGTATTTTTAGTACGAAATAAAATATAATAAAAGAAATCAAAAGTCTTCCCTTTAAAATCTTCCCTTTTAATGCCATCTGGCATGCAGCGATGGAATGGGCGTGCTGGACTAACAATGAATTGTACGAATATTGTTAGTAAAGCGGAGATAGTGTGTAGGGTGGTAATTGAAAATAAGGTTATTTAACCACTTGTGTATCAGCAGTCTCGGGCCCCTTTAAAGACCAGAGACTGCTAGTGCCAGAAAACGAGGCTTACCGACAAATCGCCGCATGGACCTGCCGATCTTGCCAGTCACGCCGCTCACCCATCGCCGCATGCCCCTCGCTCTGCTGTTGCTATGACGGCAGAGTTCTGTGAGCCCGTCAGGAGGCGATTTCATTGGCTCTTGACCCTGTTATCAATGTGAGCCAATGCGGTTGGCTAACAGTGATCACAGGGTCAGGAGCCAATGAAATCGGGTCCTGACCAGCTCACAGAGCTCTGAAGTCATAGCGACAGCAGAGCGAGAAGCCTGCAGGGAGAGAGAGAGAGATCATCGGTAGTGGCGAGAGCGGCACGGTAATTGATATCTACGCACTAGTAGGTATAAGCAGCCACAAACAGGATGTATATTTCAAATGCCGCGGTCCGGAAGTGGTTAACCACTTCAGTCTATCTAGACACCTCTGAAGTCTTCAGCTATAACACTCAGGTAAGTATCCCATTTTGATCCTGAGCTTTGGCAGTGTTTTAGCTGTGGGTGCACCCGCATGTCCACACGACCCCCGCTATTACTCAATGGCTTTTCCATAGCGGCAATTAGGGAAGGGAACCGAGGGTTCCCCCGAACCAATTGCAGTGTCTGGCGTGAATGGACATGACCCCGATCAGGGGCCATGTCTATTCATAACGACAGAAGAAGTGTAAAGTAAAAATAAAAAAATTAAACACTTCCTGGAAAACCAGGGGAGTGTTTTCACACCATCTAGCGGTGAAAAGTTAAATTACACACATCACAAATTTTTTATTAAAAAAATAATACAATTAATGCCTTCCAAAGCCCACACCCCAGTTACCAAACAATCACATCATAAAAAAAAGTAGTTTAAAAAAAAAAAACATGAATAGTTGCCTTAGGGACTCTTTTTATATGTATGTCACGAGGGTATATTAATGTTATTTCAGTAAATAAGGGCTTGCAATTGACCAGACACAAAGAAAAACCCAACACAGAAAAATACACCTTTACTTCCATATATTATATTGCCGCCATACATTGTACTACAAACGTAATTTAAATGATGTGATAGCCAGGACAACTAGGCAAATAAAATGTGTGTGTTTTTTTTTTTTATAGTAGCATTGCTTATTTTAAAACTATAGGGGATATAATAGGAGAAATAGTGCCTATAAAATGCATAAAAAAAAATAATTACTGAAAACAAGTGAAAACGCCCTCACTAAGCCCTATTTGTGGTGAAAAAAAACAAGAAACAGATCATTCTTGTGTTAAAAGTTCTAATAAAGTTAAGGCCAAGAGAAAGACGGGGGGGGGGGGGGGGGTTACTGGTAAAAATGGCTTTTGCCGTTAAAGGGGAAGCCTCTGGGAAACTTCCCCCATTCTTCTTTATCCCTCCGTTCAAGCGCTGGGACTTCCCGAAGTGTGGGAAGGTAAATATTTACTTACCGCGATCTTGGCGCACTGTGGCTCTTCGTTTGGGTAAGGTGAAAATAGCTGAACCCAATCGTTTCAGCTCTACTGTGCAGGCTGAATCCTTTGCGCCTGCGCAGTAGGTCAGAAACGGTCCGGTTTGGTTACTTCCGCCTAGCCCGAATGAAGAGCTGCTAGTGCGCAGCGCAGGATCACGGAGAGGTAAATATATCACCGCTTGTCAAGCTTGTTGGGGGATTTTTCGGGGGAGCGAGCGCTGGATTCCTCCAAACTTCAGAGGTTGGGGAAGCCTATTTGGGACCCTGAGGCTTCTCCCTCCTGAGCTAAGTATCCCCCAGAGGGTTTTTTTTTTGTTACAGGTACTCTTTAAGGTAAAATGGGCTGTAGGCTGAAGTGGTTAAATAAGAAGGAGCTGTTTTTATTTATATTTTATGCATCGTTTCATTTTCTCCCCTTTGAAAACGTTGTTGTGCACCATCAGAGTGAAATCAGTACAATTTCCCTTTCAACTCACCCTCCCTATTTGTTGCCAGTAGAAATATTTCTGTCACCGGCGAGATTCTGCGGTTATCTGATGGAGATTAATAACCGTTGTTGTTATCACAGTTTACAGTCCCGGCGCAGGATTAGTCACCGCGGTGAGAAGTGTACACACGTTTTTTGGCGTGGTGATCGGTCTTTTACTATAGATCTGAGTCTGCCAGTACTATAGCAACGCATTGTGTTCCCAGCACTGTCACTGGTTCTGATTAACCACAGCTGTTAATCAAAACAATTATTAAATCACTTAATCTGTTTAATTATTAAACTTTAATAGCTTGATAAATTAAAACAAATAAAGTCAAGTTCTCTCTTCCTGTGTGAGTAAATTATACTGCAAGTAAAACCAGGAGGAGACCATCACGCTCTCAGACTAAGAGTAGCTTCACACTTGTATTAAAAAACGTATCCTTTGTTATTTGGCCCGGATCAAAAACAGAGCCACGGATAGCAATGTTAAAAATAGCAGCCGTCTTCACTCATAAAAAAACGGATCCGGCTGCGTTCCGGGGACCCGTTTTCAAAACCTGAATGTATGGTCCGGATTTGCAAGATTTTCACGGACCCCGGATACACAGAAGGCCAGTGAAAATCAATGACAATATGGATCCGCCTATACACAGGCAGCTTTGGACACAGAAACTGATCCGTTTCTGTGTCACAGCCTGTGAGTGGGGAGGGGGCCGCCATGCTGGAGGGGGTAGCAGCCAGGACGGGGGTGACATTGGCTGGCAGGGAGGGGGTCGCCCCCCCTCACCTGGGTCCCCCATCCCCCATTAGCTATTTGTGCAAAATTTGTTAAAATATAATGTCGGCAGCTAGCGGGGAAGGTTACCTTCTCACTACTTCCTCCTCTCGCCACGTCACTTCCTGCAATGCCAGCCTCTGAAGTATAGAGGGCAGCAATGCAGGAAGTCTAGTGGAGAGCGGTGGAGCGCAAAGAGAGGAGGCAAGCATCCCCGCTTGCTGCCGACACTATATTATAACAATTTGCGCAAATAGCTGGAGGGGAGCCAGATGAGGGGGGATGACCACCCCCGCCGACCGCTGTCACCCCCATCCTGGCTGCTTCCCCCAGGGCAAAAGTATGCTCCAAATACATTACAAAAGGATAAAAAACAGAGGGGGGGGGGGAAATTACCAAACCGGATCCATTTCAAACGGATCTGATCTGTGCACGGACAAGTGTGGACCTACTCTTAATCCATTACTATGAGATCTTTGCATTCCACTTCCGATATCCAGTCGTGTATTGAAAGGGCACATTTTGAACTTAGTTAAAAGAAAATGTTTTTTTTTTTTTTTAAATCACCCTTCATTGTAATGTTGATTTGAATACTGCGATTTATTATTATTTTTTATTATTACTGATTTACATACAAAAAGTGTGCACAATACAGAGCTGGTAAACAACATAATGTTTTGTAATTAATTTAATTAGTAATTTAATTAATAATTGAAGATCGCAAGATTAGAGGATATTGGCATGGGACATTTCCGAGGATATTGGCGTGGGAACTTTTTTTTAAAGGTACAGGTAAGTATTTCTTGTTAACTAAGAATATTAAAGGACCTTTTTCATTGTGTTTTTATTTCATTTAATCGCTTGTGGAAATGGGTAAAGGGTATACTCATTTATCCTGGAAGGGGACTGGTATTTGGGGTTCCCCTTCTTAAAGGGGACTCCCAGATGCCACTATGACCCCCCTCCCGGGGCGTCATCGACCCCCACCTCCTCCTGGGGCACAGGAGGTGTGGAAGAGCCCCTTGTCCATGGATCGGACAAGGGCTCTGGGGGAGAGGGGTAGGCTTGGCCACCCCTCTCCCCCGGAGCCCCCCATACCATGGACCATGCGAGCTGGTATAGGTCAGGATGCGAAGCCCCACATGGCCGGGGCTCCACATTCTGACTACCCCAGCCTGCCTGGGGGACAAGGGGTTAAAGAGGCTCGGGGAGGACCCCACATAATTTTTTTTTATTTCCCACACTCTGAGTATTAAAAAAAAATCCAAAAATAGGTAAAGTTGCCAGGGATCTTAATACATCCATATTGCGGCTGTATAGCAATCCCTGGCCAAAGCGTTGCGACTTCAGAGGGGTTACCAGGGGGTCCATTAGGTTTGCTACATTACCTATCATTTACCACATTTAAAGGTATACTTTTTTTTCCTATTGAAACTTTAAAAATGATAAGGTCTTTTTGAAAAATGTTTTCCTCTTGTTACCACTGTTCTATTTAATATACCCTGCAAATTTGTGTTTCTATCATGTAAGGGGGCTTTGCTATTAACCGTTAAAGTCCGACTCGTGATTACGGCTGTAAGCCGCGATTCTTGGTCGAATGTGGATGAAATGACGTATGCATTCGGAATCAGAATCCATGATCACGGTTGATCATGGATTCTGTTTCCGAGCCCATGATCACTCAAATTAACTCGGAATCATGGGCTACCCGTGATTCCGAGGTTGTGATGAGCACCCCTGGGAGCCTCCTTACAATTTTGCCAATTTTGGCAGCAAAATGTCTAGAATCGACCCTGGCTAAACTCTCTAAATACATACAGGGTGCATTTCTCAGTGTTTTCCTTCTGTCCTGCGCAAAGGTTCAGGTCCACTTTAAAAGAAATTGGCTTTTAAAAATATTGCCCTCTTTATTGTAATGTTGAATATTGGCAATAGTACTTTACAGCAATTGTATTATTACTGATTTACATAGCGCCATGATCTAGTTGCCAGGCATCGTACAAAGTAAGGAAAACAAGCATGCGCAATACAGAGCTGGTAAACAACATAAATGACACAATAATTAAGTCAGACATTGGCAATACATCAGGTGACTCAACCACCCGACTCGATGATTATAATTGAATCAAATTAAAATCAGTACCACCAAGAGCATGCCCAATCAGCATGTGACCAATTTTGAGCGCTGTACCACCAGTGTAAAATCTGCCTCTCTGGTGCCCACGCATGAATACTTTACCTATCGGTGTCCACCAATATCTCCATCCTCTTCCTTACACACACGCACCCCACGTTGTTGTGGGAATAACATGGGGCGCATCTGTGTGAGGAAGAGCATGGAGAACGTGGTGGACACTGACAGGTAGTGTATTCATGCACGGAAACTAAAGGGGCAGATTTTACACTGGAGGGGGGGGGGGGGACTGCAGGGGGTGGCAAGGTCAGGTGATGTCACTAGGCCAATTACCGGAGGATGTCATGCTGAAATAGATTAGAAAAAGGCCTGCAGTTTATGGTGGCCACCGATCTCTCTGCGATCTGTTCTGAGAAGAGAGAGATCTGTCTCTTGATCGGCCACCAAAAACGCTAGACGTATGGACTCCATTACACTAAACACACAGAAGTTCCGAGAAACAATAAGGAGACAGGTCTGGTTGAGGAATATGCAGAGCCGGTTCTCTCATGAAGCAAGGTGAAACATTTGCATCAGGCGCAGAAATTACAGGGGCCGCATGTTTGTACTGTGTTTACACTAACAGCACGCAGTCAGAGTAGGAGGAGAAGCAAGTGGAGAGTGAGCGAGGTGAAGAGGTCATCATTGTGAAATGCAGTTTGTTGTGCTGTGTGAGGAGTCTGACAGTGAGCGAAGAGGGGGGAGGCAGGAGAGCAGCAGTGTTTCATTTGACTAGCAGAGCAGAAGGGAGGAGTTGACCCTGCTGTCCTGATTGAGGAGGAATGGAGCAGTTGAGGGTGAGCAGTTTGTTTGTCACAGCCAGCCAGTGTGCTATTGTGTTGAGCTGCAGCATGTCGTGTGAGAACATTAAATGAAGCAGAGTAAATTGCCGGGTGCCGTGCGATCATTCCAAATCCGGGGGGAGGGGCTCATCCTCACAAGTTTGCCTCAGACAGCAAAAAGTCTAGAACTGGCCCTGGGAATATGTACTCTATGCTTCACTGTATACATTGCATGCTTTTCAGCTCCATTGCGCTGCGATCCTGCTTTCAAGAGCCCCATGCAATGTGCAAAATGTGAAAGTAGCCTTAAAGTTTGACTCCTCTACCAGTTTTCAAAAATAAAGCTCTGTGTAGTGTAGGAGGGTTTAAAAGCCTTTCATGAATTTTGCAGCTTATTGGTGGATTTTGAAAGACTTCCAATTTTCATTAAAAAAAAAGAAAAAGTGTGTTTCCTGCTACTGTACTACTGAAACCCATGGAGCTGAACACTTCCACCACAGTGAGCTGGGATTCTGCCCCGTCCAATCAGGGTACTGAATGAGGCGTACGTTAAAAAGGGGCGCTGGGAAAAAAAGGGCGCGGGGTTTTAAACGATAAGCATGGATAACGTTTAAAAATGTATTGTACTGTATTTCGTTTAAAATTAATGTTTTATAAAGTTATAAATCATTAAATAATGTGCATTAAATCGGCAATTGTAAAAACGTTAATCTTTCATTTAAATAGTGAAACGTATAATAACGTTTTAAAAAAAAAATTACTAAGTAACCCTCCCTGTACCTACCCCTAACCCCTAGACCCCCCTGTTTATGCCTAAACCTAAGACCCCCCCTTGTTGGTGCCTAAGTAACCCTCCCTGTACCTACCCCTAACCCCTAGACCCCCCTGTTAGTGCCTAAACCTAAGACCCCCCTGTTGGTGCCTAAACCTAAGACCCCCCTGTTGGTGCCTAAACCTAAGACCCCCTGTTGGTGCCTAAACCTAAGACCCCCCTGTTGGTGCCTAAACCTAAGAATTACTAAGTAACCCTCCCTGTACCTACCCCTAACCCCTAGACCCCCCTGTTTATGCCTAAACCTAAGACCCCCCCTTGTTGGTGCCTAAGTAACCCTCCCTGTACCTACCCCTAACCCCTAGACCCCCCTGTTAGTGCCTAAACCTAAGACCCCCCTGTTGGTGCCTAAACCTAAGACCCCCCTGTTGGTGCCTAAACCTAAGACCCCCCCTGTGATAAGCATTAATAACGTTTCAAAAACATATTGTGCGGTTTTTTCGTTTAAAAATAATGTAAAAAAAAAATTGTACTGTTTTTCGTTTAAAAATAATGTTTGAAAAAAATATTGTACTGTTTTTCGTTTAAAAATAATATTAAAAAATGTATAAATCATTAAATAATGTGTAATCATGAGAAGCAGTAATAAAACATTAAGTCTCCGGGCGCCGCTTTTAAAACGTTATTTTTCTCCGGCGCCCTTTTTTCCTATCGGGCGCCCATTAAACGATATTTATTATGGGAGAGAATGGCGGCGCCCGATTTGTCCACTAGCCTCCTGCGCCCTTTTTTACTGTTACCCTGAATGAGATCTGCTCTGTGTGAGTGCCTACCAAATACCTGTCACGGCTTACAGCTTCCTGAACCCACCCAGTCAGTCTGAACCACTCCCCCTTCCAGAGCAGGGACAAGGTCCTCCAGCACCCAAGGCTGAGACACCAAAGTGCGCCCCTCCATCCTTCCTACACCAGCCGTCACACACTGACTGCTATTACACTAATAGGTGCCACAGGGCCCACAACCTCCCCAACACCTTAATATCTAGTTATCTGGCTTGCAGTCACTGCTATGTATCCCCTTTTCTTATTTCTTTCTGCTTCATACATGATTAGGAATGACAGCTGAATGAATTGTGCGCCCCCTCCTACACTGCGCCCTGAGGCTGGAGCCTCTCCAGCCTATGCCTCGGCCCGGCCCTGCCCCCTTCAGTCACATGGACATGCAGAGGGAGAAATAATTGTATTGTCAGTGGATGCCACTCCCAGCCACAGCAGAATTGAGCTAGAGGGGGGGGGGGGGGTTGCTGAGGATCTGTGATTTGCTATGGCAGATTCTTTACTGCTTTATTTTGCAGAAAATTATAACATACTCTTCTTTAAATGGTCTCGCATAATTAATTTAAGATGCAGTAGTATAAAATGCACAGTGGTGGCTCCAGCTTCAAATTTTTTTGGGGGGTGGGGGGCACAAAGTGGCATGATGGCTGACTGGTGGGGCCCATTTGGGTGATCAAAATCGATGTTTGTATGGCCTAACTCAGGTGATAAATTAAGGATAACTAGTTCAGCGATGAGCAGAGCAGATTGTCCAAATGATGGTGCTATTATAGAAGAAAAATTATCTACAGATGTACTTGGCTAGTTGGCTGGCATATTGTAATCCTTACTTGCTAGCAAGCTGCTCCTGAGTGGACAGATCACAGACAAATAATTCCACCCCACAGCCTGTGTCTCACAGTTGTCGTGAGCAAGGGGATTGGGAAAAGGCAGGAGGGAAACACTGAAGCCCATATGAAGTTAACTTTTTCTCCTGAGTTTTCTTATTTTTCATTCCTTCTTTAAAACAACTTTTCAGCACTTTTTAATTGAAGACGTACCAAAAAAATGGGTAAAAAGGTACCAAAACCATTATTAGTGATTTTCTTCCTTGCTGGTGGTTTAAAAAACACGTAATTGACAAGTTTTGAAAATATCACCTAGGAGAAAAGTCAGTTGCATATGGGCCAGTGTGTGTAATTCCTCATCTTAGTAGCTAAGCATTGCCCTGATTCAAAACATTTTGTCTGTAAAATACAAGCTCTAGTGTGTTGGTGTAACGATTGCGGGTTTCTATGTCCGTGGTCAGCGCACAAGATGCGCGCTGACACAGCGGAAATCCTCCACAAGCGTATAATTAGATAGTACCCAGCTTAGGTGCAATGCACCAGTAGAGGGCGATTCCCACCAGCAGATGGAGCTGTGGAGTGCAGACAAACACAGCCTCTGCACGGCCACAGATGCCAGTGGGAATTGTACCGATAAAGGCAAAGTAGGGCACGATAGCCCTCCAAGAGAGAGAGCACAGAGACAGACTAAATGTGTGTTCCCCAATCTAGTCGCCACCCAGCGACGGCGAACACACATTCGCAGAAACAAAGCGGGAACGCAATCGCAAGAGAGAGGCGATTGCCAGAAGTGACACAAGGCTGAACAGAACAGAGCACGAGAGTAGCAAAGGCACAGCAAACAACAATCAGAAGATAAAGAAAATAGCAAACGCTAGCTAAACGCGAACACCGCACTCATTCGCAACAGCGAACGCGTTTAAGCACGATCACCGCACATTAGGCGCCCAGTGATAAGCGTGCCACCCTAACTAACCAATGACAGACAAACATGAAATAGAGAACGCAAACGCTTGCTAAACAGTTACCTCACCGAGCCTACAGCAAGCATTCGTATCAGACAAGACAGACAGACAGACAGATGGGGCTGCCAGTAGCAACCGCTGCTCTGGTTAGCACCCCTAAGGCAGAGATACAGAAGGAGGCACTGCCACTACCACTAGGGCAAGTGCGATCCAGACAGATAAACAGAAGGGGTTACCAGTAGCAACCGCTGCTCTGGTTAGCACCCCAAAGGCAGAGATACAGAAGGAGGCACTGCCACTACCACTAGGGCAAGTGCGATCCAGACAGATAAACAGAAGGGGCTACCAGTAGCAACCGCTGCTCTGATTAGCACCCCAAAGGCAGAATACAGAAGGAGGCACTACCACTAGGGCAAGTGCGCTCCAGACAGATGGATCAGCCAGTAGCAACCGCAGCTCTGGCCTACACTCCCAGACAGACAGAGCGATTTCCTGTCGACCGCCGCTGGTCACAGGACAATCGCAGCAGAGAGACAACACAGGCAAAACAGATAAACTTAAACAAACGAACAGGGCTGATACTCTAGGAGAGTTTATCAGTAACAAACCATGAAATGACCAGCAAAGGATTCTGGGAGGACATGGTATTTATACTGCCAGCCTTCAAAGGAGGCAGCTAGGCAATCTGCATAACAAATATATGCAAATTTCTCAGCAGCAGAGCAGTTCTGAAACTTGCAAAGTGAAGACAGGTCTCTTTTCCAGAGACCTGCAGCCCTCAGACTTAAGGAATGGTCAAACAGCTGTCTGCCCATGCAGACAGCTGAGCAGATCGTTACAGTTGGCTTATTCAAAAGAAAAACAGTAAGCTTTCAGCTAGTAAGCATTCTTCAGACTGCTCAACTGCTGTTGAGTGACAATGTTAGAACATACCATCGGAAGGAGGTAAAGAGAGTTTTTTGGAAAATATAGGTGTCATCCAGATATATTAATTACAACGGATCTTGCAAGGATTGTGGGGTATTTATGGCAAATAGATGAGACCCTTGGTTTACTTAACGCCTGCATAGACTCAGGCTAGCATGGAGAGTTTTTTACAGACCCTCTCCTGTTCAGTCCATGCTGCTGGAGCCTGGGAGGAGCAGTTAACTGTGTGTTACTGAGCAGGTGGGGCACAGTTATTCCGGGGGGAGGGGGGTCGCCACTAGAAATGCATATACAGCAGCTAAACAATGTCAGAACTATTAGGCTTTAATTAAATTAAATGACATTTTAAAAGATACCTTAGTGCTTCTAAATTGTAAAAACGTCATGAGTCGACTACATGTGGTAAAACAAGGTAACGATTTTCAATGCAAGTGTAAAAGGGGCCTCAGCAAAAGTGGAATTTCACTTTAAATTCCGCCTTTAATTTGTGAACCTGGAGAGACAAATGACAGACCCTGCAGCAGCTGTGGAATCTCCCCAGAGTACAAATACACTTTATAGCTTTATCTATATATATATATACACAGCTACATGGATTCTCTCTCACACACCAAAATACACAGATGTCTATTCAGTCTGCATTAAACAGATGTTTATTGCAAATCACTTTTCCATATTTACTACATGCATAATGTAAGGCACTTCTTAGCATATACTATATACACATCCTTGTCTATTGCTTATCCTTATGGGAAGCACTAGAGAGAGATTCTCCCAGAAGTACTTACACAAGCTCTCATAGAAGTACTCACACAAGTTCTCACAGAAGTTCTCACAGAAGTACTCACAGAAGTTCTTATACAAGTTCTCACAGAAGTTCTTATACAAGTTCTCACAGAAGTACTCACAGAAGTTCTCACACAAGTCCTCACATAAATTCTCACACAAGTTCTCACATAAGTACTTATACATGTTCACACAGAAGTACTCATACAAGTTCTCACAGAAGTTCTGACACAAGTTCTCACAGAAGTATGCATATCTTAGGAGAGAGTATTCCGAGGCAATAACTCTGAGATGGAGGCTCTAGTGAAATACTTAATGGTGACAATTCACTAAGATCACGCTAGGGCAGGGGCGTAGCAATAGGTGGTGCAGAGGTTGCGACCACATTGGGGCCCTTGCGCCAGAGGGGCTAAAGGGCCTTCCTCAACTACAGTATTACCTCTCTATTGGTCCTGTGCTCATAATAATCACTTCTATAGATACTTTGAACAGTGGTAATCATTAACAAGCTATTTCCCATCCCCTTCTTGCACCTCTGACACTGTAGTTGCCATTGGCAGGTTTTGGGTGTGCCGTATCAATTGTTATGTATAGAGTGCTTGGGGGGCCCATTGTAAAGCTTGCATCGGGGCCCACAGCTCCTTAGCTACTCCACTTGCGCTAGTGATAATAAGGCAAATGAAAACTTATCACCACATCATTTTAAGGCTCAACACACACCATACAATCTTGGTTGTTCAATCTTACCACTTTCATGTAGTATAAGAGCTTATCCAATCAATCATTCAAGGTATTTTCAATCTGTTAGCCCTTATACTACATAGATTTGGTAAATCTGTACAACCAAGATTGTATGGTGTGTGTTGAGCTTAAAGAGACACTGAAGCGAAAAAAAAAAATTATGATATTATGATTTGTATGTGTAGTACAGCTAAGAAATAAAACATTAAGATCAGATACATCAGTCTAATTGTTTCCAGTACAGGAAGAGTTGAGAAACTCCAGTTGTTATCTCTATGCAAACAAGCCATTAAGCTCTCTGACTAAGTTTAGTCGTGGAGAGGGCTGTTATCTGACTTTTATTATCTCAACTGTAAGTGGACTGTTTACGTTTTCTCTGCTATGCTGGATACACACGGTGCGTTCGTGCACTCGATTTTCCCGTCGATTCCCGTCGATTCGTTTATTTTCAACATGTCCGGTTTGGATTTCAAAGGATCGTTAGGTCGATTCGGCATACTTTGCATGCGAATCGACCTAACGATCCATCGAAATCCAAATCGGACATGTTGGAAATAAACGAATCGACGGGAAAATCGAGTGCACGAACGCACCGTGTGTATCCAGCACTAGAGGAGAGTTAATTACTTCACAGACTGCTCTGAAAGACTCATTTTGAATGCTGAGTGTTGTGTAATCTGCACATATTATAGAATGATGCAATGTTAGAAAAAACACTATATACCTGAAAATAAAAGTATGAGAATATTTTCTTTGCTGCTAATCTTCTAGTAATTATTCATAGTACACAACCAATTCACTATATCATATTTTTTTTTTCGCTTCAGTGTCTCTTTAAGTGTTGATGCACTAAAGAAGCTGCCTTATTAAAGGGCATACTAGTCGAAGAAATAAATCTATCTTTACTGAACTGGGCTTCTTCCATCCCCTAGAAGTCACATGTGTCCCTCTCCACATCTCTGGTCTTCTCCATCCCACAGCATGCGTGAATGCATCTACATTACAGGGAGCATACTGTGCTTGTACAGTACACTCAGTACTACGGTGCAGGCACAGTACGCTCCAGATGATGTGGATGCATTCATGAAATCTGTTGGCTGTCCATACACCGCAGGCCAATTCCTGAATGATTTCAGCATGAAATATCTTGGGAGTTGGCCTCATGATGCTGCATACGCTGCCTCGCCGGCGCTTTCTCCCCAAACGTTAATGTGCCCATTTGGTGCCCATGCATTAAAATCTCTTACCTGTCCAGCCATCATGAGTCCAGCTGCTCCTTCTTCCCCATTTGCGTCCTAGTGCTATACGCGCCAGTTACATAGGATACAAATGGAAGAAGCAGGAGGAGGGGGACAGCAGGCGGGGGTTCGTTGCTCATCCGTATATCACAAGCTGTTACCACCATGAACCCAATCCACCACATCGGCCTGAGATTTTCCAGCTTGCTTGAGCTTGACCAATACATTTCACCAATTTGGACCCAAAATCAGTTTAATTGTTGAGTGGGCATACTTGTTACTGCACCGATTTTCATCCGATTCGATAAAATTAGATGTATTGTCACCTTTAACAAGTGTAATGATGAGTTTTCACTCTAGTCCTTAAGTAATCACTTCTGTAGTTTTTCATAGCGCTCGTACAAATGACCAACTGATGTCATTTGTCGTTGTCGGGGATCAGGAGCTGATCCCCTTGAGCAACATCGCTGGCCTGGGCTGCACACACACGTGTAGCTGATGAAGCATTGTGATGCTATACGGGGGGATGACGGAGGGAGTGTGCTGCCTGTTGATATTTGCACACCTTGTTAATAAAATGACTTCAACCCCACCAAAAATGTAATAGTACTTTTCTACTACTTTTGGTACTTTTTTAATTGTGAAATGCTGAAAAATGATTTTAAAGGGGTTCTGTTGGGGAGCCTGAGGATAAAAACTTCCACATACCTGGGGCTTCTTTCAGCCCCCAGTAGCAGTAATTTCCCATGCTGTCCTCCTCCGATCTGCACGTTCTCCGCCACTGGCCCCGGTCTAGTGCGGCACGCCGTCCAACTGCGGCTGCGCGGCCGTGCTCGCTCCCGCCTGCGTCATCTGTAGCTTACTGCGCAGGCGCAGTGTAAGAAAACTTCGTACTGCGCCTGTGCAGTAAGCTTCCAATGACGCGGAGGGCAGCGCACATAATTCGGCTATGACAGACGAATAATGCCCGGTGCCAGCGCCGGGGAACGGCAGATCGGAGGACGACGGCGTGGGGCATTACTGCTACAGGGGGCTGATAGAAGTCCCAGGTAAGTGGCGGTTTTTATCCTCAGGCACCCCCACAGAACCCCTTTAAAGAGAAGATGAAAAATGTTGTGTTTAAATCCAGACTGAAAACCCACCTGTTCAGTTTGGCATTTGCAGAAATATAACTTTTGTTGTGTGAATACTTCATCCTACCAACTACTGAATCTGAGAGAGCTTAAGCGCTTTGAGTCCTATGGGAGAAAAGCGCTATATAAATGTTATTGTATTGTATTGTATTGTATAAATCGATGCTTTCCACTCTAATAGGTTGGAGCTGGGTAGAGGGCGGAGTTGGACTCGAAAAGCGGCCGACGGCGATGATGAGTGACAGCTCAGGCCACAGTCAATAAGCTGCCCAACTACCGCAGTTCACGAGTGTGCCAGACCCTTGCTTCCTGGTGCGCAAGGCCATGGCCTTTGTGGCCTCACCTGAAATCTGGCCATGGTGGTCAACATGATCTTCACACCTATAACAAGTGTAGCCACAAAAACACCTGATATGAAGTATAGCCCCCATATGGGAAAAAGGGAAAGTTGCAGGGGCTGCCACCCTCTAGTTACGCCCCTGATCTCATTGGCCATTTTCTATCCAGCACATAAAAGCAACACAGAAAAAGCTTTTCATGCCACGGGAGATATATATATGCAGGCCCTCAAGAATAACTAGTACTGACTTCGGACATAAAAATCCAATTGGTGTCCCTTTTAATAATGGTGTCCCTTTTAATGAAATAAAGGCAGGTACCCTTCGTTCTGTCCCTTCCCTCGCTGGTGAGAGGAACTTGGCTCCGTTAGCAGGAAATGTGATAGATTTGCTACAAGCTGTGCTGGTGCGCCTTCATAAACCTTCCTCAATGTTGGCTCAGTGTGTTCCTTTCTCGTGCTTTTCTTTCCAAACGTTCCTTTATAGCGAGTCCCAGTTATATAGCCACAGACTCAGCACTTCACAGATGACAGATATTAATATATCATGTTTAACAGCACAATAATGATCTGGCTCATAGGGACAACGAGGAAATATTGCCACTCTTGGAAACTTCATCTGCGGGTGTTAATGTCATTAATCTTCCTAATAAATCTCAATTGTCTGTGGTGGACGAGAGCCTGGCACTGGCGGCTGGCATCGCTGCATCCTCCAGAGCCAATCACGGGGGAATCACATGACTCCACATTCAGTTCTACTGAAGCAGCTTTTAAAGTAGGAGAGGTTAGGAGCCTAGGTCAGGCTTCATTGCTGTCTGTGGCCCCACTGGAGATATCCCTTTGCTTACCCACTGCGGTGACAAAGTGGGAAGCTTGGAGTTACTCTCACAGGAATGAAGAAAGAATTACAGAACCTGGGAGAGGTTCTCATCCTTCAGAATGCTACTGAAACAATATATTTATTAATGTCTTGACTAAAGAGATTTCCTCACTTCCTGTCGCCAATGACATTACAGGAAAAAAAATAGTGGAACAGTTCCTGCAACAAATGGGGGTGATCAGTTCCTGGAAGGGAGGCAGGAGCGACTAGTAAGACACCCCATGGGACTGCCTGCCAAACTGTGCCAACTGATGATCCAATCTTTTTAGTCCAAACTTACCAAATCTATCTAGTAGAGGGGTAACCTGAGTGAATATATTGAATGGAAACTTTACTTGGAAAAGTATTTTATTGGCACAATGGCCATGCAAGTATTCAGGGCCAATTCTAGACTTTTTGCCGCCTGAAGCAACACCCCCATCGTCTTTTGTGTGCAAAGCCGGATCGGAGAAGAGACACACCTCGAGCTGTGCATCGCAGGCACTGGCACTATGCTTACCTCTCTCTGCTTCCTCCAAGATAGTATCTCCTCCCTGCCCTGCTGGCCCGCAGCATCCCAGCTCTGATCCCCAGGATGCCGCATATCTCCTGCACCGGCTCTGCATAACTCACCTGTTCTCAGCAGATTAGCGATGGGATCATCAGCCACATGTGAAGTCCTGCCTCCTCTCTGACTGCAGTGGCGCCTCATGTGACCCGAAGCATCTCAGGTTCCATACTTACCTGGTGCTTAAGCCCCCTCGTTGTCTCCCTAGGTGGCTCCTGTCACCCACAATAGTGCCCGAGTCCCGCTTCATAGCTTATTTATGGCCCGGCCAGGTGCGCTCCCCGGGAGTGTTCTACACCTTGCTACAGGCTTTCGGGCCGCATTGCGGGGGACAGAAGCCCCCTGAAGAGGTGGTGAGGGACTGAGCGGCCTCAAGGGGGCTTAAGAAAGTCCTAGGTAAGTATGGTACCTGAGATATATTTCATCTCAAGTAGACTTTAAGGGGTAAAAACTGTGAACCAGTTAAAGAACTCTTTTTGTACTCCCAAGAAACACACGGTTTTAACAGGCCCACTTTTGCTGGTGCCCATAAAATAGATGCTATATGAGAATGACTTCCTTTTCCAGCCTCCCATTTGCTGTATACTGTATACGTTCTTCTTCTTTTCTTTAATGTCACGACTGAGTATAGTAATTACCTCGTCCTTGAGTTATTTTTATGAGGGTCCGTTGTGCGAAAGCTTTTCGATCTGCAGGAAAGCTACGTATGGATAATTAGCAGCTTGTAATTAGCCTTTCCTAAGCCTTTATTCTTCTCCATGAAGCTGATCTTGGAGCAGTCAGGCTCCGTCTTCCGCAGAGGAACGATCAGAACCTCTCGCCTTCCACAATTTAATTAACATCTCGTTGTGACACAGCCAGCCGGCATTCACCAGGAACTGCTGCGCCGGAGCCAGCGATATTAATGCCTCTTCACATCGGTGCGGCGCACTACACAAACCAGGAGGGGATGATTTCTATACGTTACGAGTCTAATTACACTAATGGATATGACGGCGGCTGAGCGAGGCTAGAATGTGAAGGCTGCGGAACTACGGAGAATGCTTTACAAATTAGTCTATTAGACAAAGAGAATGAGCTACACAATTAGATCAGAGGAGAGAGCGTGGAACGGGAGGACGGCGGCGCGGGGAGGCATAGTAGCTTGCGCGGCTAATTATAGATGATCCAAGTTTTGCAGAATGCAGAACTTGGCTCCCTTGCAAACGTCTGAAAGGCTATTTAACAAGTTCGGCCGCACGGTCATGATAGAAGCAGAGCCGGAACAAGGTCCTCAAGCACCCAAGGCTGAGACACCACCTTCCATCCCTCCCACCCCAGTCGTAACACATTGATTGCTATTAGACTAAAAGGTGCCCCAGAGCCCCCAACACCTTAATCTCTAGTTATCTGTCACGCAGTCACTGCCATGTATCCCCTTTTCTTATTTCTCTCTGCTTCAAACACAATAGAGGGATGATAGCTGAGTGAGTTGTGCGCCCCCTCTTGCATTGCGCCCTGAGGCTGAAGCCTCTCTTGCCTCTGCCCCGGCCCTCCCCTGATATATGTCTTGGGCAGCTCGGTGGCATGGTGTTTAGTGCTCTCACCTTGCAGCGCTGGGTCCCCAGTTCCAATCCCAGCCAAGGTACTATCTGCACAGAGTTTGTATGTACTCCCCGTTTCTGTGTGGGTTTCCTCCAGCACTCCAGTTTCCTCCCACATCCCAAAAAACATACAGATAAGTTAATTGGCTTCCCCCTAAATTGGCTCTAGACTACGATACATACACTACACGATATAGACATATGACTATGGTAGGGATTAAGCAGCAAACAAACACAGTCCACCAGCCTCAGGGATATGTAGTAATATGATGTGGGGAGTCCTATATAGGCAAGAGGTCCATCACTCCTCCAGAACAGTCCAACATAATCAATCGTGCCATACAGGACTCGACCCCATAAACTGATATATATCCAAATTTGTGTTTATTCCATAATGCGGTACCATTACCACTTCGAGTACCTGCCATCCGACTTGATTGGCGTTGTATTAGTTCAGCAAAATGTCCGGCTCTTGTGCTCATTGAGCCTGGTCTTGACCTCCCTAGTGGTCTGGCCAACATGTTGGCCAGACCACAAGGGAGGTCAAGACCAGGCTCAATGAGCACAAGAGTAGCATTCAGAGCTTCATAAAAGCAAAAGTCAAAGAAGGAGAATTAGACGCCACGAAAGTATCTCCCCTTGCCCGACATTTTGCTGAGCTAAGACAACGCCAATCAAGTCAGATGGCAGGTACTTGAAGTGGTACAACCCCAAGAAGGTAGATCCCATACCAATGTCCTCCTTAAAGGGAACCTAAACTGAGAAGGATATGGATTTTTCCTTTTAAATAATACCAGTTGCCTGACTCTCCTGCTGATCCTGTGTCTCTAATACTTTTAGCCACAGCCCCTCAACAAGCATGCAGATCAGGTGCTCTGACTGAAGTCAGACTGGATTAGCTGTATGCTTGTTCAGGGGCTGTGGCTGAAACTATTAGACACTCAGGATTAGCAGGAGAGTCAGGCGACTGGTATTATTTAAAAAGAAAAATCCATATCCTTCTCAGTTTAGGTTCCCTTTAAACGTGAAATATGGTGGATGGAGTTATTGGGGACTCAATCACTTGGTGGCCTGAACGAGGACTTTAGTCTCAGATGTTTCTTTTGACAGGTATTACTGCTCTTTTCCCTTGTAAGGGCTAACGCTTCTGCACTTCTCTGCAGAGGGAGGGAGAGAAGCAGGGGCACTTCGGGCAGCCAGCGAGCCGTCTCTAATGCACATGGGGGTGCAGCGGCCGTGCTGAGCCCCCTTACAGTGCTGTGCCCGGGGACATGCCCCCCCCCCCCTCGCCCCCTGCCTTCCTACCGAGGCCGGATTTATACTTTGTATGCCCTTGGCCAAGTATGTTGTGGCATCCCTTCCTTGTGCAGCAGTGCCCCTCCCAGTCCCCAGCTCCCTCTTTCATGTGTATCATCCATGTATGCAGCCCTCTACCATGCCATGTGCAGCCCCCTCTTCCATGTGTATATTTCATGTACAGCAGCCCCCCCATTCTATGTGCAGCCCCCTCTTCCATGTGTAACATCCATGTAAAGCAGCGCTCCTCCCATTCCATGTGCAGCCCCCTCTTCCATGTATATCATCCATGTACAGCAGCCCCTCCTATTCCATGTGCAGCCCCCTCTTCCATGTGTATCATCCATGTATACTGCCCCTCTCCCATGCCATGTGCAGCCCCCTCTTCCATGTGTATCATCCATTTACAGCAGCCCCTCCTATTCCATGTGCAGCCCCCTCTTCCATGTGTATCATCCATGTATACAGCCCCTCTCCCATTCCATGTGCAGCCCCCTCTCCCATGTGTAACATCCATGTACAGCAGCCGCCTCCCATTCCATGTGCAGCCCCCTGTTCCATGTGTATCATCCATGTATGCAGCCCCTCTCCCATTCCATGTGCAGCCCCCTCTTTCATGTGTATCATCCATAAACAGCAGCCTCTCCTATTCCATGTGCTGCCCCCTCTTCCATGTGCATCATCCATGTATGCAGCCCCTCTCCCATTCCATGTGCAGCCCCCTCTTCCATGTGTATCATCCATAAACAGCAGCCTCTCCCACTCCATGTGCAGCCCCCTCTTCCATGTGTATCATCCATGTACAGCAGCCCCCGTCCATGTGCAGCCCCCTCTTCCATGTGTGTACTCCATGTACAGTAGCCCCTCCCATTCCATGTGCAGCCCCCTCTTCCATGTGCTGTCCCCTCTTCTATGTTTATCATGCATCTACAGCAGCCCCTTTCTTTCATGAACAGCTCCCTTGAGCATCAGTTTCTCTTTTTCATGTGTTGCTCCCTATTTTCAGCCTCCTGTTTATGTCCAGGTGCCTCCTTAGGCTCCAGCCACCCAAGGCCCAGGTTTTTATGGCCTTTCCAGAAATCCAGTCCTGCCCCCTTCCATCCCCAAAGGTAAACTCCTGATCTCCTACAATAAGGCCCTGAACCTAGAGCTAACCTCCTGCTTAACTTATTTCTTAAAATACCTGCAACTTATTCTCAATCAATATTGTAGTAAATATATCCCATATGGAAACAAAGCATCTAGGAATAAAAAAAGGCCTCTATGGATGAATAGAAAGGTTAGAGATAAAATGAAGTGGAAAAAGAATGCTTATAAGGTCCTACAACACGAGGGGACCGAGGCTGCATTAAGCAATTATAAGGAGTACAATAAAAGTTGTAAAAAAAAAAATTAGGCTGGCAAAGATTGAAGCTGAAAATCAAATCGCTAGAGATATTAAATCTAACCCAAAGAAGTTTTACAAGTACATCAACTCTAAAAAAAAAGAAAGGTTGACTGTATAGGACTCCTAAAGGATGAGGGTGGGAACTCAATGGTGGATGACCAAGGTAAGGCAGAGTTATTAAATGCTTTCTTTGCTTCTGTCTTCACAAGGGAAACAGCACTGTTGCAAATTACAGATGCAGAATAATCTCAATCTTCAAATTGTAATATTAAATACTTAATATTTAAGACTAAATAAATTAAAAATAGGCAAGGCACCTGGCCCGGGTGGCATGCATCCTCAGGTCCTAAGGGAATTAAGTTCAGTTATAGATAAATCCCTTATCTTATCTTTTGTGACTCTCTTTCAACTGGCAGAGTTCCAGTAGATTGGCATACTGCCCACGTTTTCCAATTTTTTAAGAAGGGCAAAAAATCAGGTCCAGGAAATTATAGACCAGGAGGTAGTTATGGCAAATTCTATATCTGCATTTAAAAAAGGCTTAGATACTTTCCTTGCGTTGAAAGACACTCATGGCTATAATTACTAGGTATTGCCCAGTGGTGTTGATCCAGGGATTTTATCTGATTGCCATCTGGAGTCGGGAAGGAATTTTTTCCCTTTTGGGGCTAATTGGACCATGTCTTGTACGGGTTTTTCGCCTTCCTCTGGATCATCAGGGAAATGTGAGGGAGCGGGCTGGTGTTGTACTTTGTTTTCTGGTTGAACTCGATGGACGTATGTCTTTTTTCAACTCAAATAACTATAAAACTATGTTACTATGTAACCTCCGACCCTAAACAATACTCACCTGCCACTGTTGTGACTTTCAACACCGAACCAAACAGGTAGGGTATTTGGGAATCAGGCTACAGCCAAGCACAGCAACTGGCTATAGTACAGCAAGGCATCAGTTGTCAACCACAGAAAATCTGTGTGTGGGGTATATGAGTGTGGGAGTATAATATGAATGTGTGAGGGAGATGCGGTGTGTGACATATGACTATGTGATGCCATTTCCATTCATATGTATGGGGAGGGGTTGATGGGAGGTGTCATTACTCAACTTCTGGAGGGCCCAAAGTCACTTTGGAATGGATCCCGTGATTTGTGGCTCCACTATGATTGGGAGCCAATCACAGTGGCCAGGGACAGATTTATCATAAGGCACGAACCTACAGGCGCCTGATGATGGAAAGGCGGCTCACTTCCCTCCCCGAGTGCCTTTCTCCCTCCTTCCCTATGCAGGGTCCCAAACTGAGAGTAAATGAGAGGTTAGTCACCTGGGTGTTGTCATTCCACTGAGGAGATCTCCCTTCAGTCGTGGGCACCTCTAGCTACCTATTGCTGAGGGACACCTGTAGCTACCTATGATGATGGTTCGGTGGGGTTTGTTTAGTTCATGGGAGGCGAAGTCTATGGTGCCAGGACATCTGTCCCTATAGGCTCCTGTGAGGTAAATCAGAGCCTGAGAGTAGCTCCTGGATGAGTGTTGGCTGCCAAGGTGACCTCCGATGTCATTTGGTGAACCCTCGTAGATTTATGTTTACTTTCTGCATTCTGCGTCAAGTCAGATCGCAGATTTTCTCAGGAACATAATGTGCCTCTGTACACATTGTCCATTGTCCCTTCAGGCCTATGTCGTCCAGGGGATTCACCGCTCAGTGACAGGAGTGTCAACAGAGAACTGCCCAAATGCATTTCCAGTAGCTAGCATCGCCATCAGCAGCAGAGTGATACAATCTTCCATTGCTAGTGACACTACGCTCACTAATGGAAGTGCATTGGCTGATTCTTTTCTCAAGAGGCTCTGCAGATGATGTATGATGCTGTAACACCAAGTGAAGAAGCATTGTAAACATTCTCTCTCCCAGCAGTCTTGTAATACATATAAGTGATTAAGGGCATCACAGACACCATTATTTTTTTTCTCAATAGATTTTTAGTATTTTGTTAAAACAGTATAACAAGGTAATGCAACACATCAATGTCAGTACTGTTTAAGTGAGCATTGAAATATTAAGCATATAAAGTATTGGAAATACGATAAGATAAGAAATGGTGGAACAATGGCAGCTATAAAACATTAAGAAGTATTCAAGATCAACAGTAGTAGATAGTATATCCTAATCAGGACATAGTACAGTTGAGTACAACATAGCCCGAGACTGACCACCTCACAGACACCATTATTAATTACATATCAGCAGCATGGTCTCATATCTGCTGCTGCTGCTGCTGTCAGGGACGGGGCAAGGCATAGGCTGGAGAGGCTGTAGGAGGGGGCGCACAATTCATTCAGCTGTCATTCCTAATTGTGTATTAAGCAGAAAGAAATAAGAAAAGGGGATACATAGCAGTGACTGCAAGCCATATAACTAGATATTAAGGTGTTGGGGAGGTTGTGGGCCCTGTGGCCCTCTTAGTCTAATAGTAATCAGTGTGTGACGACTGGAGAGGAAGGGATGGAGGGGCGCACTTTGGTGTCTCAGCCTTGGGTGCTGGAGGACCTTGTCCCTGCTCTGGCTGTTGTGTTGCCCCACCACAATTGATAAAGTTCTCTGCTTTCTTTTTTTTTAGAGGAGGGGAATGCTGTGACTGAGCTGGAACCCACCATCTCCCCAAACAATATGCAAGAGGCAGGAGTGGCTGAGCTGCACCTCTCCAAATCAGGAGGCAGGAAGGAAGTCTGAGATTGGCCACTTTTGGGGTGTGGCCTGGAGAGCATGGCATGAAGACTCTCATACCTCCCAACCTTTTGAGATGAGAAAGAGGGACACTTAAGCCATGCCCATGCCACGCCCATAATCACGCCCCCATGACACCCCTAGTCACGCATATGATAAAAATTTCATGAGAAAAATGTTGTTTTATAATTCAAACCCCACTGGTCCTTTCTATCCTGGTTCATTTTCCTTCATTTTAACATTTTAAAATTAGTAATATATCAATTTAAAGGATGGGAATAAAGTTTAGAGTCAATCAAACACACTTTTTAGTAGAGGAATATATATATTTACATAGAAAGAGGGACAAATGAGGAGGAAAGAGGGACAGAGTGACAGGGCTCCCAAAGAGGGACTGTCCCTCCAAAAAAGGGACAGTTGGGAGCTATGCCCTTGTTGAGAGCTCCAGCTGCCGAGATCCGTTCTCTTATCCTGGACAGCTAGATTGCACCTCAATTCGCCTCCAAACTACCTCTACTCGGTGCTGAACACCTCAGGAATTGGACAGGCACTGCATGGCAGGAAATTGCATTGAAATGGCTGAGCCCGAACCTTCCTTCCAGAGCTGAATGGATCAACCTACAAAAAGCTGATTTATGTACACAGAAGTACGGCCCCTAAATTCAATAGGATCTGGGATAAATGGTGGAAACATTAACCACTTAAGTACCAGCGGTCTCTGCCCCCTTAAGGACCAGAGACCGCTGGTACCAGAAACGGTGTAATACCGACAAATTGCCGTACATGCCCGCCGCATGGCAGGAGCCTCAGCCACCCACTCTGCCATCTCTATGACGGCAGAGTCCCTGTAAGCCAGTCAGGAGCCGCTTTCATTGGCTCCTGACCGTGTCTATCAATGTAAGACAATGGGAGTTGCTTACAATGATAGGCAGGGTCAGCAGCCAATTAAATCAGCTCCTGACCCACTCACAGGACTCTGCCGACATAGAGACAGCAGGACGAGTGAGCTGCGGTGGTGAGACAGCAGTGAGATCGTCGGGAGCGACAAAAGCAGCGAGAACGCACGGCGTCGGTGTATTGAAATCTACACCTAGCCAGCCAGATCAGCATCAAAACAGGGCGTGGATTTCAATTAGCGTCATCCTTAAGTGGTTGAATGCAAATGTTGGGTTGGAACTATGCCTGGCTGCTTTATGTCTGAATATTGGGTGTGCTATCTTAGAAAAGCTAAATGGTGCTAATTAAAAGTCAATTTACCATGATGGGTTCTGCCTATCACCACCGATCACTCTCTTGCAGTTCTGTTAGCCACATCCAGAAATCTGCATCCAGGAAAAGTGGTGCAGAACTGATGCAAAACAGTAGAAATAGGTCCATAGCAATGTCTTCTGTCTAGATTACACTCAAACCCCACAGGATCTAGTAATGCCTTTTATGTTTGTGATTGCTTAGCGTTGGAATGGTTGCTAACCTTGTCTCTCTGGCACTTTCAATGTAACCAAATATAACCAATGAATACTTTCCTTCATGTGATGTAATATCTTTGCTGTTAGATATGATATAACCATTGTCTTTCTATATACTGTACATGGAGATGTTCATTACATTTTTTGTGCTTCAATATACTTATTTTTTTGTTGGAGAATGGCCACACGTCTTAACCAGGACGCAGGAAGGAAGTCTGGCTGAATGACCACTCCTCCTAACCAGGACGCAGGAAGGAAGTCTGAAAATGACCACTCCTCCTAATCAGGACACAGAAAGGAAGTCTGAGAGTGACCACTCCTCCTAATCAGGACGCAGAAAGGAAGTCTGGCTGAATGACCACTCCTTCTAATCAGGACACAGGAAGGGAGACTGAGAATGACCACTCCTCCTAATGAGGACAGGGAAGTTAGGTGTGGCTGAGCTTTCTCTCACCACTTCTTGTGATCAGGAAGCAGGATAGATTGGTCGCTAAGCTGCTTCTCACCACTGATCCTAATCAGGAAGCAGGATAAAGGGGTGGCTCAACTGCCTCTCATCACTCCTCCTAATCAGGAAGCAGGATAGAGGGGTGGCTCAACTGCCTCTCATCACTCCTCCTAATCAGGAAGCCGGATAGAGGGGTGGTTCAACTGCCTCTCAACACTCCTCCTAATCAGGCAGCAGGATAGAGGGGTGGCTAAACTGCCTCTCATCACTCCTCCTAATCAGGAAGCAGGATAGAGGGTGGCTAAACTGCCTCTCATCACTCCTCCTAATCAGGCAGCAGGATAGAGGGGTGGCTAAACTGCCTCTCATCACTCCTCCTAATCCAGAAGCAGGATAGAGGGGAGGCTCAACTGCCTCTCATCACTCCTCCTAATCAGGAAGCAGGATAAAGGGGTGGCTCAACTGCCTCTCATCACTCCTCCTAATCAGGAAGCAGGATAGAGGGGTGGCTGAACTGCCTCTCATCACTCCTCCCATCCCCCTATTTAGGAAGCAGGATAGAGGGGTGGCTGAACTGCCTCTCATCACTCTTCATAATCAGGAAGCAGGATAGAGGGGTGGCTGAACTGCCTCTCATCACTCCTCCCATCCCCCTATTTAGGAAGCAGGATAGAGGGGTGGCTGAACTGCCTCTCATCACTCCTCATAATCAGGAAGCAGGATAGAGGGGTGGCTAAACTGCCTCTCATCACTCCTCCTAATCAGGATAGAGGGGTGGCTACACTGCCTCTCTCAACTCCTCCCATCCCCCTGTTTAGGAAGCAGGATAGAGGGGTGGCTGAGCTGTCTTTCCCCACTCCTTCTAATCAGGATGTAGGAGGGAGGTGTAGCTGAACTACCACTCCTCCTAATCAACTGCTTGAGTGTGCCAGCCCGCTGCCCGCCCCTTGTTTCCTGGTCACCCAGGCCATAGCCTTTTTGGCCTTGCCTTAAATCTGGCCATTTGCATCATGATGCCCCAAACACAGCATGCCTCATTTAGTTTGACGCTCTTAAACTTGACGCCCCGATACACCTCTCACATGTCCTGAAATGTCATCAGTGCATTTCTGGAGGTATACAAACATGCTGTTCCAACGAAAGAAAACTATTCTGGTAAACTTGGCCTACATTGTTAGTAAATGCCTCTAAGTATTGAGTCACGACTAAACTTTCTTATCAGAAAACTCTGTGTGTTTTGCAAATTGCAGCCTGTATGAAACCTTTATGTTTGATGTGCTGCGTCTCGTCACACACGCTTCTACATCAGACGTCTATTATGCCGTAATGTAACCCACAAGTTGCCTTGGAAGGAAAGAGAACTGGAATTGGTTACCAAGGAAGCGGATTCTGCCGCACGTCCTGTACTGCTCGTTACTCGGAACTCAGAGAGACGCCAGTTGGCGTAGTAACGACATCCTGAGCCGTTTTCTCCTGAAAGTCCAATCATCTTGCGGAGAAGAATGCCATGTACTGTATTATCATGTAACACGCTTATGCTGCTTTAATATCCTATTATTCCTGAAGATTATTCATGGCTTCACCACACTGTTTTAATCCCAACTACACAAACTGGGTCACTTTAAATACATATTTCAATTTCTTAAAGCGAACCTGTGCCCAGCTGTTTATGGAGGAGACACGACTCAGGTCTGACTTGTGACTAAATTTGCTGTCGTCCTTCCTTGCTAAGCTGCTACTATTGGTCAATTGTCACAAATAATAGTGCCTAATAATCCTGTCAAAACACACACATGACTAGAGAAAGTTAGGGATGGTCAATTAGATGCAAATAATTTTAAGTGGATGCAGAATTATGCAGCTTCAAAATAGGCCAATCAAATTTTACCTCAGCGGGATTTGATTGGTTCAGGTTCAAGCTGCATACGTTTGAATACAACATTTGCATAATGCTGCATCAACTCGAAAATGATTTGCATCTTATTGACCATTTCTAGAGATAGTGACAACCGGCCAGTGAGGGAGGGAAGGGCTGCTACAAATTCCAGTCCCCTCAGTAGTGCCGCTGTTAAGTCTGCGAGCCAGCTGTGTAGCGGGGCCAGTGCACATGTGTGGTCACTGGTGCACACACCACCCCATCATGTTCCTGTAGCCAGGAGCATTCTGCATAGGCACAGTTACAGTCCTAACCCATTAGCAGCTTCAATAGAGTTTTCTTGTTGGTTTGAGGTAGCTGTGCTGCTTTTGACCTCAGTCAGCAGAACTCATTGTGTTGTAAATTCTTAGAATGCTTTGATCTCTCTCTACTAGCAGAACATATAGAAAGTCCTGTTATTGTTCCGCACACTGCCCCCTAGGAACAAGTGGCCATAAATACACATTACAACAGTACTAATTAGAAGCAAGGAAATATAACTGAAGCTCCGTACACACATGCGACAACGATCGTTCGTTGTGAACGACAAACGAACTTTTAATTGAGGAAAGAACAACCTAAGTAAAGTTAGTTTTTAAAGGTGTGTACCGATCTGATCGTTAGAACGAATGGTACGTCACGTAAAGCAACTTTTGCGCTTGCGTATAAAAATGAAAAGTTCCATGGAGAAATAGCGAAATGCGCATGTCAAGCCTAGTACGAACGACCGTTTCCAACGATGTACTACTTTTGCAAACAATTGTCGTTGGAAAAAGTTCCCCAAGCTAGATCGTTTGTTTTTAACGATCTAGCTCGTCCATCTTTAGACTTAATGGTCGTTGGCTGCTTTTTTTTAAACGATCGTTGTTTGAAATGATCGGGGAACGATCGTTTCAAACGACTATAGTCACATATGTGTACGCACCTTTAGTAAGTAAGAAAAAAAATATATTAGCTGTTAAAGGGTTAACTAACTGTGCATGTGCAGAACGCTCCTGGCAACAAGAGCGCGATTAGTTGTTGCGCCCGCCTGGGACTGCACATGGACAGTAGTCTGTGACTCAGGCAAGTCACAGACTTCACGGGGCGGACAGGGGACCGTAAGGACATCAAGGGAGCAGATGGACTCAGGAGGCTGGAGGTAGCCCCGGGTAAGTAAACATCCTTTTCTCCATTTGTCTCAGGTACAGCACATGTTAACAACACAGGCCTGAGTCTCACCTTACAAATAGCTGGACAGAGGCTCAGTTCAATTAGCAGCCAGATCCTCCTGGCCTTTACTTTTTGTTTTAGCTAAATTGATGATTAAAGAGAGTCTAAAGAAAGTAATAAATATGGAGCCTGACATTCCTTCAACCATTCCATGCTGAAAGCTATTGGAGATCTGCCTGCAGTGTGTGGGCAGGCAATAGAGCTATACAGGAATCGGATGCAGCCTATCGATTTGTAAAAAAAATCATCTGAGGAAAAGGGCAGCGATTTGCGGGTAGTGGAAATAGGCCCTAAGCAGGGTTCACACTTATCAATGCAGAAAACGGAATGCTTTTCGCACACTTTTTCTTGTTGAAATTCTCGTTCGTATGCAAATTTTTGGTAGCATTTTTTTTAAGAACGCCTAAAGAAAGACAATGGGAATTCCCATGTGCGATTTTATGCTGCAAGAATGCGCATTAGTACGATTCTCCATTGAATTTGCAGTGAACACGGTTTTTGCACATTTGCAAAATGAATGTGAATTTTAATCTTTGAGCCCTCCCTTAATGTTCAAAGTTTCAGTGTGTTTGCATTTGCAGCAATGTTGCATTTGCGTTTTTTCAGGCATGAAAAAAACAGACTTCTTGCAGCATAAATTTGCACATCTCATGCATTTTCCATTGACTTTCATAATCTGTGGTAAAAAAAAAAAAAAGCGCATGAAAAATGCATATGAACACAAATGGTGTATGGAAAAACGCCTATGGAAAACCGCTGTCAACGGATTTCACGGATAGTGTGAGGGCTCTTTCACACTAGAGCATTTTTATTGCATTGCATTACCCGTTTATATCGCAGGGTAATGCTAAAGCAATGAAAGTCTATGGCGCATGTTATACCTAACACAGTGCGATGCCATGCGCCAGAAGTATTGCATCAGCGCTAGAGATGGCTTGTTTCACTAAGAACTGTCATTTACCGCATTTAAATGTATACTTTTTTCCTTTGAAATTTTAAAATTCGATTTTCTCTAAAACTATACGGTCTTTTTGAGGAAAAAAAAAAAAGTTTCCTCTTGTTCCCACGCCAATATCTTACTTTGGTGTTCCTACCATGTAAGGAGGCTTTGCTATGAACTGCTAAAGTCGGCGGGAGATAATCACAAATTCATTTTTACCGTGATCCATTCCGAATATTTGTAATCGCGGAATTTCCGTGGCCGATTTCCGTGATCCAGAATCAATCACGGCGTCGAATACCGAAGCCGAATAGTGAAAAAATGCTTTTGAATCACGGCTAATCCGTGATCATGGAAAATACTGTAACTGCCCATCACTGCTACTGACTCCCAGAGCTGTGTTCACACTACTGCTGTTGCTACATTAAGTTACAGGCACATAACCACTCCAGTGCATTATTATTTCACTGTATTCTGATAGTAGTATAATATTGCATTTCTCTGTGTGAGACACTCCACAGCCCACTGACACCCAGAGCGGTGCATAATGTGATTTCTGCCCTTTAGGGATTATAACCCGATTTTGCATCAACTCCATAATTTTTGGTGGGACTTTTGGCATGGATCCCCCTCTGGGCTGCCCCTATCCAGGTATTAGACCCCTTGAAACAACTTTTTCATCACTTTCGTGGCCAGAAACAGTCTTTGTAGGTTTTAAAATTTGCCTGCCCATTGAAGTCTATGGAGGTTTGCCGAGTTGGCATGTTCGCAATTATTTGCAGAAGTTCGCCATTTGCGAATGGAAAGTTTAATGTTCGCGATATCTCTAATCAGCGCGTTATGTCCATGGTGATGTGCATTGCCCGGAAGTCGTGTAAGTTAATGGCACCGCAGATATTTTAAACTGTTTTGCATTCACATTGCGGTGTGTATATGCGGCAGCTTATTTCTTCAATACACTTCCTTGCATTTCATACTTCAACCACAGGAAGTGAGCGCTAGATAGCTTCACTTATAGATTGGTTTGCTGCCAAAGATTACGTTACCGCGCATCAACATAGGCGCATGGGAAGCTTCTTTTTAGCATTGTGGTTCAATGCGATCATCCGATTTCCCTGCAGCGTGAACGCAGGCTGCTAATGTGAAACCGCCCTAAACCCTTCTGTTGACCCCTTTCAGCAAGACCACACATCTTCAGGGATACGAAGATCCAGGGCTGGGCCAAGGCAGAGGCAAGAGAGGCTCCAGCCTCAGGGCGTAGGGTAGGAGGGGGCGCACAACTCACTCAGCTATCATTCCCCTATTGTGTTTGAAGCAGAGAGAAATAAGAAAAGGGGATACATAGCAGTGATTGCAAGCCAGATAACTAGATAATAAGGTGTCGTGGGGGTTGGGGGCCCTGAGCTTTGCTATCCCTGTTTCTGGGCTTGTTGTTACACCGCACCCGCTTTGCTGTAAATTTCACATTGAAGCAATGATGCTCATATCTGATTGTGCTGTAAAATTAGCTCTGACTCATAAATGTGATTATTTCTTGGACAAGCCGCAGCTGACACAAGCGCCAGCCATCTCCAGGAATAAAACGTCTTCTCACCACCAAATGTTGCACAGGAGGAGGCTCCGTACCTTGCATGTTATCCCAGGCCAAACTGCAAAGCTATGGTGGGAAGATCAGACAAGAAATAGCTTGGTTGCCATGGACACCACGGAGAAGGCAATGGAGCCAGAAGGTACAGAGGTGGAATGCATTTGGGCTCAATATGGCACTGAGAAATAATCACATGACAGTCATTACAGCAGCGGAAAGTTAGGAAATATTCCAGTGTGGTGCTAGAATGAAGACTGGAGCAATGAGTGTGGAATTTTTCCAACAGTCCTGAGGTAGAACATCAAGGAGAACAAGCACTCTCGCCTTGCAGCGCTGGGTCCCCGGTTTGAATCCCAGCCAGGTCAACATCTGCAAGGAGTTTGTATGTTCTCCCCGTGCCTGTGTAGGTTTCCTTTGGGCACTCTGGTTTCCTCCCACATCCCAAAAACATACAGATAAGTTAATTGGCTTTCCCCTAAATTGGCCCTACATACATACACATATAACCATGGTAGGGATCAGATTGAGCCCCTCTGAGGGACAGTTAGTGACTAGACTAGGCATGGGCAAACTTGGCCCTCCAGCTGTTAAGGAACTACAAGTCCCACAACGCATTGCAGGAGTCTGACAGCCACAGTCATGCCTCACAAAGGTAAATGCATTGTGGGACTTGTAGTTCCTTAACAGCTGGAGGGCCAAGTTTGCCCATGCCTGGACTAGACAATATACTATGTACATCGCTGCGTAATATATCGGCGCTATATAAATACTTAAAGAGAACCTGAACTGAAAATAAAAAGTAAAAATAACGATACACAGGTCATACTTACCTCCTGTGTAGTCTACTCCTCAATCTCTTTCTCCTCTCCTGCGTCCTGTTTGTCCACTGTGATCAGTGGAATTCTCTGTCCTCCATTTTGAAAAAGCCATTCCCCATAACAGCTTCCTGGTCAGCATACTGTTAAACTGTTATATCGCCCACTTGAGCCATAGGGAAACATGGACATTACCTTGCACATTCAGTTGTAACTGACAGCTGCTGATATATAACTGACAGCAACTGGTAGATTTCAGTTCTGACAAAATATTGTCAGAACTGGAAGGGATCATTGTAATAAGAAAATAGTGAGCTTCTGGGAGGAACTGATGGTGAGGTAAGTATGTAATATTCATTTGCAACTGCGTCATGTGTTTATTTTAAATATTTTTACTCAGTTCAGGTTCCCTTTAAATAAAAATAGTTTATTGCACATTTTTGGGGGGGCATGGTGCTTGTGTAATGATTAACTAGATTTAGCCTTGATTGATATTTACAATCATTATCAGTCTATTTGGACCGGGCCCCACTACCCTTGAAGTTATTAATTAGCATCTATTAAAAAAAAACAACCTTTTAGCCTATCGCATTGTTAGGGGGTGTGGTTAAAGATAATGGCAGTTGGTGCTGTCTGTTTTTTCCATGTCTGCCAGCAGTAAAGATGATGACCTGCAGGCTGATTGTGGATCAAACAATATTAACAAATTACATGGCAAATATCAATCATTTCTTGATCTCTCTTGTATTTTTTACTTTGCAGAGTATTGATTTATTTTTTACCCCTTTTTGCTCAAGTTTCTCTTAAATTTGTCCAATAAAGTAATTTCTGTGGCATTTATCTCTTGCGGCGTATGATTGATGCCCCTCCCAGAGAAAGGCCCGGCAGTCAGTTATTCCCTAGAATAAATGAACGGAGAAGCAGCTAGATAGTTCTGATCCTTTCTTATGACACATCTCAGCAGGTACAATAGCGCAAGGAAAACACCATTCACCGTCACACTGGATACGTGACAAGATGCGAGCTCGACCTTACAGTCGCCTCCTTATACAAACATGTCGTTTTAATGACAAAGCACACGGCACCCAGCCAAGGCACGGACCTCAATAATACCACATCTACCCTGCTGATCAAGATCAACAGGCACTAAGCACAACACGTTTTGGCCATGTACGAGAAGTGTGACTATAGAACACTTTCTATTGTTCTCCCAGTAACCAATCTTACACATTCTGTCTTACTTCCTTAAAGTGAACCTCCGGACTAAAAATCTACTCAGCAGAACTGAAAAGGCTTGGTGTTTCTTTAACAGTTTCACAGCATCAGAACTTTGTTTTTCTTACCAAAGCATCATTTTTAGCTGCATTTTTAGCTAAGCTCCACACATCAAAGAAAAAAAGCCTGGGCTTTTTTTTCTGATGCTGTGCAGAGCATGATGGGATTTCCTATGTTGTTATTCATGTTGCCTAGCAACTGGGAGAGGTGCTCAGGAAACACGACAATTGGAACTGTGTCTCATGCTCCCTGTCACCTCCTTTCAACCAAAAAGATGGCTGCCATCATGAAATCAAACATTTGCCTGTTCTTGTAAAACTGTGTGGGTAAGAGATTATATTACCTATCTATTTTAATTAACATAACTAATGTAACTTAATGACAGTATATTTGTTTAGCCTGGAGTTCCTCTTTAAGAGGAAGTGAAGAGGTATACCGGTGGTTAGGAGAGGAATACAAACTGGTCCACAGTTAATTCTACTGTGCCTCTCTGTCGCTAGAAATTGAGTAGATGGCAACCAAATAAGGTCTCCAGAAAAACAACTAAGGGGAGTTATCCTGAGTCGGCCCAGTACCACTTCCATGCTTTCACTTAGAGAGGATTATGGGAGAGAATGCCAAGGGAGCAGAATTATTACATCACCACAGCACCGAGCTAGGTAGTTTTAATGCAGAGCAATAACTTTTCCTGAAATGTATAATGCCACTACACCACTGAAAAAGTTATTTATCATAAGACACTTTGGCCCTGAGAGAACAGTGGAGAAACTTAGTGGTCCAATAAACCAGCCTGTAAAAAATAAAGCATTCAAAAAGTTTTCATTTTTTACATAAGTTGCCACTTCCTTACATTTCCTCATTAATCTCCAGAAACCATCCCACCCAAAACCTTTGCTCCTCCCTGGAGACCCTCTTGTCCTCGAGCTTAGACACTTCCTTTCACTCCAACATCCAGGGCTTCTCACGAGCATCACCTCTCCTTTGTAACGCTCTCCCCCAACCTATTCGTCATGCTCTGTGCCTGCAATCCTTCAAAGTTACTCTCAAATACTACACTGTTGTGGATATCGTTGTGGACATCGTAATCTAGTACCTTTGTGAGAAGAACTATTCCACATCCATTATTGGTGAAGGTGTCCTAATATGAAAACCATCTAGTGATCTGTCAGCAAGATTTATAAGAAGATCCCCCATACAAAAGTACAAGTCTGTTACCTCTTTAGCTACGATTCCTCTCTCTCAAAATCCAGTGTCAGACCTGGTGACCTATTAAGACACTTATTAACTGTAATTATAACATGAGAATACTTGAATAGCACAATATAGGTGAAACTCGAAAAATTTGAATATCATGCAAAAGTTTATGTCAGTAATTCTGAACCAGACTGAGAGACCAGTTAAAGGCTCAGGATCCCTTTGCAGGTATTTGGGATAAATTAGCGGATTAGAGTCTGACGCTTTGAGCCTAAAATATTGGACCTTTTCACAATATTCTAATGGTCTGTAACATCTGTAAACTTGGCGGCTGCGGATACGCATGTTATACCCGCAGCCGTCGTTGTTCCCTGTTCACAAGCCTTATCCGTCCCGGCGGCGTCCAGCACGCCGGGAACGGCATTGTCTCTTGCTCATAGGGTCTCTGTATTGCACACGCGCGCGCGGAGACAGGACCTTGATGCTGGAAGAAGGCGCGTCAGCTGACCTGCCGGTCGGCTGACGTCAGGAGTGACTCGCGCCGCTCAGATTGGCTGATTGCTAGGGGGCGTGGCGCTGGGCTTTCCTCGGCTTCTTAAGCCTTCACAGATCATTGGCAACTCGTCTGCTGTTGCGAATACACTCGTGTTAGCGCTCAGACCTAGTGAGGTTCCTGTTGATGATAGATGTATATGCAGTATTTGCGATATACATCTATCTATAGTTAGTTTTTATTACATTGTATTTCTGATAACCTGTGTATGATTCTGGCTACTCTCTGACCTTGCTATTGGTAAACGATTCTGTACCTCTGCCTTTCTGACTTTAGTTGCTGAACCTCTGCCTGATATTAACTACTCACTAGCTTGCCGATTTTGTACTATCTCTACCTGTCTGTTATCGAACCTTGCCTGTCTGACTACTCTACTCACCAGTGGGCCATAGTCACTGGTGAGGTGCTCTAGCTATTAGAATCTATCAGCCCCTCTGGTAAGGTTCAGACACTTGCATAGCTCCAGTGACTGATAGTACCTTGCCAGCTCCTCTGGCAAGGCCAAGCTAAAGTATTCAGTCATTTGTGCTGCTAGTACCTTACCAGCTCCTCTGGCAGGGTCTAGCTAAACTATTCAGTCATTTGTGCTATTAGTACCGTGCCAGCTCCTCTGGTAAAGGTATTGTTATTTGTATTTGTAGACCCTCCAGCTCCTCTGGAAAAGTCTATACTGTTGCAGCTAGGACCCACCAGCTCCCCTGGTGAGGTCTAGCACTGTTCTTGCAGATAGTACTCACCAGCTCCTCTGGTGAGATCTATCCATTTATTATACTGTTGCACCAAACACCACACCTTACTCTCAGCTAGCTATACTAGTATTATTGGTGATACTGCAGATCACCACATAATCAGGTATAGCGTCTGTATTATTGGTGATTCTGTGCCTGCAATCCTTCAAAGTTACTCTCAAACACTACGCTGTTGTGGATATCGTTGTGGACATCGTAATCTAGTACCTTTGTGAGAAGAACTATTCTTAGCTAAAGAAGCTCTTCTATTAGAATATTCTCTCTCTCTTAGGCGAGGTCTTAGGACACCAATTACCAACCCCTCCCTCCCACACTTCCCCTCACACACACGCTTATAATACTAATACGTTTGCTTCTCCTAATCAATGCACCTTAACACACCAATCTTGGGTCAAGGTAGACATAATTGGTTTCCAGCAGTACAGATCTTTAGTTTCCTTTGTTCACGGACTGTTATATACCTGATTAGAGGAATTTCTTCTTTACAGGATTTATGTCTGGGGACCTGGAGACCAAAACCTGCTGTTTCTTCATTATGTGGTATTGCTGGATGATCAGTCTAGAGACCGTGGTCTCCAGAGAATAGGAAAGAGACCTGGAGAAATTGAAAAGATAGTTGCCGGTATTCTGTTTTAGCGCTTACTTATAAATAGAGATGAGCGTAATGACGTAATTACGATTTCGCGAAATTTCGCGTAATTCGTGTAATTACGATTATGGCCGTAAGTACATAATCGTAATGAAGAAGGATTTCGCGAAATTTCGCGTAAGCGTAATTTTCGCATAATTTTCGCATTACAATGGGTATTTGTTCATGCCGTAATTTCTCATTAAACGCTACCGTAATTTCGCGTTAAACCGTAACGCTCCGTATAATATAAAAAAGCCGCCGAATTTAAGGGTTAATAGCAAAGCCCCCTTAAATGCTAAGAGACTCAAATTTGGAGAATATATTAAGGAGATGAGAAGGAATAAGAGGAAAAAAATTTTTTTTCAAAAAGACCTTATAGTTTTTGAGAAAATCAATGTTAAAGTTTCAAAGTAAAAATGTATACATTTAAAAACCCGCCGACTTTAACGGTTAATAGCAAAGCCTGCTTAAAGTTTAGGAACACCAAATCCCTAGGGTATATTAAGGGGATCAGTGGGAATAAGAGGAAAAAAAAAATTTTCAAAAAGACCTTATAGTTTTTGAGAAAATCGATTTTTAAGTTTCAAGGGCAAAAATGTCTTTTAAATGCGGAAAATGTCAGTTTTTTTTGCACAGGTAACAATAGTGTATTATTTTCATAGATTCCCCCAAGTGGGAAGAGTTTTACTTACTTCGTTCTGAGTGTGGGAAATATAAAAAAAAAACGACGTGGGGTCCCCCCTCCCAGACCTCTTAAACCCCTTGTCCCCCATGCAGGCTGGGTAGCCAGAATGCGGAGCACCGGCCGCGTGGGGCTCCGCACCCTGACTATACCAGCCAGCATGGTCCATGGATTGTGGGGTCTCGGAAGGGGAGGGGCAGCCAAGCTTTCCCCTCCCCCTCCGAGCCCTTGTCCAATCCAAGGACAAGGGGCTCTTCTCCACCTCCGATGGGCGGTGGAGGTGGAGGCCGCGATTTCCTGGGGGGGGGGGGGTTCATGGTGGAATCTGGGAGTCCCCTTTAAAAAGGGGTCCCCCAGATGCCCACCCCCCCTCCCAGGAGAAATGAGTATAGAGGTACTTGTACCCCTTACCCATTTCCTTTAACCACCTTAGCGGTATGGACGAGCTCAGCTCGTCCATTACCGCCAGAGGGTGCCGCTCAGGCCCTGCTGGGCCGATTTACATGAAATAAAGAGCAGCACACGCAGCCGGCACTTTGCCAGCCGCGTGTGCTGCCCGATCGCCGCCGCTCTGCGGCGATCCGCCGCGAGCAGCGGCGAAAGAGGGTCCCCCCAGCCGCCTGAGCCCTGCGCAGCCGGAACAAATAGTTCCGGCCAGCGCTAAGGGCTGGATCGGAGGCGGCAGACGTCAGGACGTCGGCTGACGTCCATGACGTCACTCCGCTCGTCGCTATGGCGACGATCTAAGCAAAACAAGGAAGGCCGCTCATTGCGGCCTTCCTTGTTTATTCCGGGCGCCGGAGGCGATCAGAAGAACGCCTCCGGAGCGCCATCTAGTGGGCTTTCATGCAGCCAACTTTCAGTTGGCTGCATGAAATATTTTTTTTTTTATTTAAAAAAAACCCTCATGCAGCTGCCCTGGCGATCTTAATAGAACGCCAGGGTGGTTAAGAGTTAAAAGTAAATAAACACACAAACACTTAGAAAAAGTATTTTAATTGAACAAAAAACATAACCACGAAAAAAGTCCTTTAATATTCTTAATTAACCATTAATACTTACCTGTCCCTTTAAATAAATTATCCCTCGAAATAGCCTCGGAAATGTTCTATCAGTAACTTACAATGTAACAAAGTTATTACAATGTAACAACTTTGTTACATTGTAACTACGCCGCACCCGACGTCACTCGCCGCTCAGCCGCCGCATACGCGTCTGCGCTGCACAGACCCGACAGAGCTCTGAGCTATATAACTCAGAGCTCTCTAAGCATCTTTGTATTTGGGCTCCAAGGAGCCCCATTGGTCCTTAGCAGACCAATGGGGTTCCTTCAAATCAGAAGGAACCCCATTGGTCTGCTAAGGATCAATGGGGCTCCTTGGAGCCCAAATTCAAAGATGCTTAGAGAGCTCTGAGCTATATAGCTCAGAGCTCTGTCGGGTCTGTGCAGCGCAGACGCGTATGCGGCGGCTGAGCGGCGAGTGGCGTCGGGTGCGGCGTAGTTACAATGTAACAAAGTTGTTACATTGTAATAACTTTGTTACATTGTAACTGATAGAACATTTCCGAGGCTATTTCGAGGGATCATTTATTTAAAGGGACAGGTAAGTATTAATGGTTAATTAAGAATATTAACCACTTCAGGACCACAGTCTTTTCGCCCCTTAAGGACCAGAGCCTTTTTCTCCATTCAGACCACTGCAGCTTTCACGGTTTAATGCTCGGTCATACAACCTACCACCTAAATGAATTTTACCTCCTTTTCTTGTCACTAATACAGCTTTCTTTTGATGCTATTTGATTGCTGCTGCGAGTTTTACTTTTTATTATATTCATCAAAAAAGACATGAATTTTGTCAAAAAAATGACTTTTTTAACTTTCTGTGCTGACATTTTTCAAATAAAGTAAAATTTCCTATACATTTGAGCGCGAAAGTTATTCTGCTACATGTCTTTGATAAAAAAAAAACATTCAGTGTATATTTATTGGATTGGGTAAAAGTTATAGCGTTTACAAACTATGGTGCCAAAAGTGAATTTTCCCATTTTCAAGCATCTCTGACTTTTCTGCGCACCTGTCAGGTTTCATGAGGGGCTAAAATTCCAGGATAGTACAAATACCCCCCAAATGACCCCATTTTGGAAAGAAGACATCCCAAAGTATTCAGTGAGAGGCATGGTGAGTTCATAGAAGATTTTATTTTTTGTCACAAGTTAGCGGAAAATGACACTTTGTGACAACAACAACAAAAAAAAAAAGTTTCCATTTCTTCTAACTTGCGACAAAAAAAAAATGAAATCTGCCACGGACTCACTATGCTCCTCTCTGAATACCTTGAAGTGTCTACTTTCCAAAATGGGGTCATTTGTGGGGTGTGTTCACTGTCCTGGCATTTTGGGGGGTGCCTAATTGTAAGCACCCCTGTAAAGCCTAAAGATGCTCATTGGACTTTGGGCCCCTTAGCGCAGTTAGGCTGCAAAAAAGTGCCACACATGTGGTATTGCCGTACTCAGGAAAAGTAGTATAATGTGTTTTGGGGTGTATTTTTACACATACCCATGCTGGGTGGGAGAAATATCTCCGTAAATGACAATTTTTTTATTTTTTTTACACACAATTGTCTATTTATAGAGATATTTCTCCCACTCAGCATGGGTATGTGGAAAAATACACCCCAAAACACATTATACTACTTCTCCTGAGTACGGCGATACCACATGTGTGGCACTTTTTTGCACCCTAACTGCGCTAAGGGGCCCAAAGTCCAATGAGTACCTTTAGGATTTCACAGGTCATTTTGAGAAATTTCGTTTCAAGACTACTCCTCACGGTTTAGGGCCCCTAAAATGCCAGGACAGTATAGGAACCCCACAAATTACCCCATTTTAGAAAGAAGACACCCCAAGGTATTCCATTAGGAGTATGGTGAGTTCATAGAAGATTTTTTTTTTTTGTCACAAGTTAGCGGAAATTGATGTTAATTGTTTTTTTTCACAAAGTGTCATTTTCCGCTAACTTGTGACAAAAAATAAAATCTTCTATGAACTCACCATACTCCTAACGGAATACCTTGGGGTGTCTTCTTTCTAAAATGGGGTCATTTGTGGGGTTCCTATACTGCCCTGGCATTTTAGGGGCCCTAAACCGTGAGGAGTAGTCTTGAAACCAAATGTCGCAAAATGACCTGTGAAATCCTAAAGGTACTCATTGGACTTTGGGCCCCTTAGCGCACTTAGGGTGCAAAAAAGTGCCACACATGTGGTACCGCCGTACTCAGGAGAAGTAGTATAATGTGTTTTGGGGTGTATTTTTACACATACAGATGCTGGGTGGGAGAAATATCTCTGTAAATGACAATTATTTGATTTTTTTTACACACAATTGTCCATTTACAGAGAGATTTCTCCCACCCAGCATGGGTATGTATAAAAATACACCGCAAAACACATTATACTACTTCTTCTGAGTACGGCGATACCACATGTGTGACACTTTTTTGCAACCTAGGTGCGCTAAGGGGCCTAACGTCCTATTCACAGGTCATTTTGAGGCATTTGGATTCTAGACTACTCCTCACGGTTTAGGGCCCCTAAAATGCCAGGGCAGTATAGGAACCCCACAAGTGACCCCATTTTAGAAAGAAGACACCCCAAGGTATTCCGTTAGGGGTATGGTGAGTTCATAGAAGATTTTATTTTTTGTCACAAGTTAGTGAAAAATGACACTTTGTGAAAAAAACAATAAAAATCCAATTTCCTCTAACTTTTGACAAAAAATAAAATCTTCTATGAACTCATCATACACCTAACAGAATACCTTGGGGTGTCTTCTTTCTAAAATGGGGTCACTTGTGGGGTTCCTATACTGCCCTGGCATTTTACGGGCCCAAAACTGTGAGTAGTCTGGAAACCAAATTTCTCAAAATGACTGTTCAGGGGTATAAGCATCTGCAAATTTTGATGACAGGTGGTCTATGAGGGGGCAAATTTTGTGGAAGCGGTCATAAGCAGGGTGGCCTCTTAGATGACAGGATGTATTGGGCCTGATCTGATGGATAGGAGTGCTAGGGGGGTGACAGGAGGTGATTGATGGGTGTCTCAGGGGGCGGTTAGAGGGGAAAATAGATGCAATCAATGCACTGGGGACGTGATCGGAAGGGGGTCTGAGGGGGATCTGAGGGTTTGGCCGAGTGATCAGGAGCCCACACGGGGCAAATTAGGGCCTGATCTGATGGGTAGGTGTGCTAGGGGGTGACAGGAGGTGATTGATGGGTGTCTCAAGGTGTGATTAGAGGGGGGAAATAGATGCAAGCAATGCACTGGCGAGGTGATCAGGGCTGGGGTCTGAGGGCGTTCTGAGGTGTGGGCGGGTGATTGGGTGCCCGCAAGGGGCAGATTAGGGTCTAATCTGATGGGTAACAGTGACAGGTGGTGATAGGGGGTGATTGATGGGTAATTAGTGGGTGTTTAGAGGAGAGAAGATCTGCGGGCGATCTATTGGTGTGGGTGGGTGATCAGATTGCCCGCAAGGGGCAGGTTAGGGGCTGTTTGATGGGTGGCAGTGACAGGGGGTGATTGATGGGTGGCAGTGACAGGGGGTGATTGATGGGTGATTGACAGGTGATCAGTGGGTTATTACAGGGAATAACAGATGTAAATATTGCACGGGCGAATTGATAAGGGGGGGTCTGAGGGCAATCTGAGCGTGTGGGCGGGTGATTGGGTGCCCGCAAGGGGCAGATTAGGGTCTAATCTGATGGGTAACAGTGACAGGTGGTGATAGGGGGTGATTGATGGGTAATTAGTGGGTGTTTAGAGGAGATAAGAGATGTAAACAATGGATTTGGGAGGTGATCTGATGTCGGATCTGCGGGCGATCTATTGGTGTGGGTGGGTGATCAGATTGCCCGCAAGGGGCAGGTTAGGGGCTGATTGATGGGTGGCAGTGACAGGGGGTGATTGACGGGTGATTGACGGGTGATTGACAGGTGATTGACAGGTGATTGACAGGTGATCAGGGGGGATAGATGCATACAGTACACGGGGGGGGGGGGGTCTGGGGGGGGGGGTCTGGGGAGAATCTGAGGGGTGGGGGGTGATCAGGAGGGAGTAGGGGGCAGATTAGGGACTTAAAAATAAAATAGCGTTGACAGATAGTGACAGGGAGTGATTGATGGGTGATTAGGGGGGGTGACTGGGTGCAAACAGTGGTCCTGGGGGGTGGGCAGGGGGGGGTCTGAGGGGTGCTGTGGGCGATCAGGGGGCAGGGGAGGGGGAAATCAGTGTGCTTGGGTGCAGACTAGGGTGGCTGCAGCCTGCCCTGGTGGTCCCTCGGACACTGGGACCACCAGGGCAGGAGGCAGCCAGTATAATAGGCTTTGTATACATTACAAAGCCTATTATACTTGTTACATGCGGCGATCCGGGTGCTAGTAACCCGCCGGCGCTTCCGAACGGCCGGCGGGTTACAACGAACGGTGGGCGGAGCCAGTCCCCGGCGGCTGATCGCGTCACGAATGACGCGATCGCCGCACAGCCACTCCCGCAGCCGCCCCCGCCGATGGGCGTATTGCGGTCGTTTGGGCCCGGTCTTTGCCGCCGCCCATCGGCTGGGGGCGGTCCTCAAGTGGTTAAAGGACTTTTTTCGTGGTTATGTTTTTTGTTCAATTAAAATACTTTTTCTAAGTGTTTGTGTGTTTATTTACTTTTAACTCTTAAAGGAAAATGGGTAAGGGGTACAAGCAGGCCCGCCATCAGGGGGGTACAAGCGTGACTGCCGTCACGGGCCCGGGGCGGGCCTAGGGCCCGCAGCCTCGGGCCCCCCCCCCCCCCCCCCCCCCCCCCCCCAGGCATTAACCTCCTGAGAGGTCTTTTTCCACGTCCCCTCCCCGAGCGGCCGCCGCTGTTAATACCTTAGCAGCGGCCGCTTTCCCCTCTCCGCCGCGCGTACTTTCCAGCAGCATCTCCCGGCTGCTCTGTGTGAGGCGGCAGGAAGCATGGCTCGGTTCCCCATAGTAACGGCGATACAGATCGCCGTTACAGGAAGCCGCTGCCATGCTTCCTGCCGCCTCACACAGAGCAGCCGGGAGATGCTGCTGGAAAGTACGCGCGGCGGAGAGGGGAGAGCGCCACTGTTAAGGTAACAACAGCGGCGGGGACGAGCACCACCTACCCATACTGGGGCACTATACTGACTATACTGGGGCACTATACTGACTATACTGGGGCACTATACTGACTATACTGGGGCACTATACTGGCTATACTGGGGCACTATACTTGCGCGCTATACTGGGGCACTGTACTGGCTATACTGGGGCACTGTACTGGCTATACTGGGGCACTGTACTGGCTATACTGGGGCACTATACTGGCTATACTGGGGCACTATACTGACTATACTGGGGCACTATACTGGGGCACTGTACTGGCTATACTGGGGCACTGTACTGGCTATACTGGGGCACTATACTGACTATACTGGGGCACTATACTGGCTATACTGGGGCACTATACTGGGGTACTGTGCTGGCTTTACTGGGCACTGTACTGGCTATACTGGGGCACTATACTAGCTATACTGGGGCACTATACTGGCTATACTGGGGCACTGTACTGGCGCGCTATACTGGGGCACTATACTAGCGCGCTATACTGACTATACTGGGGCACTATACTGACTATACTGGGGCACTATACCGGCTATACTGGGGCACTGTACTGGCTATACTGGGGCACTATACTAGCTATACTGGGGCACTATACTGGCTATACTGGGGCACTATACTGGCTATACTGGGGCACTATACTAGCTATACTGGGGCGCTATACTGGCGCGCTATACTGGGGCACTATACTGGCTATACTGGGGCACTATACTGGCTATACTGGGGCACTATACTGGCTATACTGGGGCACTATACTGGCTACACTGGGGCACTATACTGGCTACACTGGGGCACTATACTGGCTACACTGGGGCACTATACTAGCTATACTGGGGCACTATACTGGCGCGCTATACTGGGGCACTGTACTGGCTATACTGGGGCACTATACTGGCTATACTGGGGCACTGTACTGGCTATACTGGGGCACTGTACTGGGCGTGCACAGCAGTCTGTAGGGGGGGCCCAGGCTTGATGTTGTGTGAGGGGCCCCAAAATTTCTGATGGCGGCCCTGGGTACAAGTACCTCTATACTTATTTCTCCTGGGAGGGGGGGTGGGCATCTGGGGGACCCCTTTTTAAAGGGGACTCCCAGATTCCACCATGAACCCCCCCCCCCCCCCCCAGTAAATCGTGGCCTCCACCTCCACCGCCCATCGGAGGTGGAGAAGAGCCCCTTGTCCTTGGATTGGACAAGGGCTCGGAGGGGGAGGGGAAAGCTTGGCTGCCCCTCCCCTTCCGAGACCCCCCAATCCATGGACCATGCTGGCTGGTATAGTCAGGGCGCGGAGCCCCACGCGGCCGGTGCTCCGCATTCTGGCTATCCCAGCCTGCATGGGGGACAAGAGGTTAAAGAGGTCTGGGAGGGGGGACCCCACGTCGTTTTTTTTTTATATTTCCCACACTCAGAACGAAGTAAGTAAAACTCTTCCCACTTGGGGGAATCTATGAAAATAATACACTATTGTTACCTGTGCAAAAAAAACTGACATTTTCCGCATTTAAAAGACATTTTTGCCCTTGAAACTTAAAAATCGATTTTCTCAAAAACTATAAGGTCTTTTTGAAAAAAAAATGTTTCCTCTTATTCCCACTGATCCCATTAATATACCCTAGGAATTTGGTGTTCCTAAACTTTAAGTAGGCTTTGCTATTAACCATTAAAGTCGGCGGGTTTTTAAATGTATACATTTTTACTTTGAAACTTTAACATCGATTTTCTCAAAAACTATAAGGTCCTTTTGAAAAAAAAAAATTTCCTCTTATTCCCACTGATCCCCTTCGTATACCCTGGGAATTTGGTGTTCCTAAACTTTAAGCAGGCTTTGCTATTAACCGTTAAAGTCGGCGGGTTTTAAATGTTTACATTTTTCCTTTGAAACTTTAACATCGATTTTCTCAAAAACTATAAGGTCTTTTTGAAAAAAATTTATTTCCTCTTTTTCCTTCTGATCTCCTTAATATATTCTCCAAATTTGAGCCTCTTGGCATTTAAGGGGGCTTTGCTATTAACCCTTAAAGTCGGCGGCTTTTTTACATTATACGGAGCATTACGGTTTAACGCGAAATTACGGTAGCGTTTAATGCGAAATTACGGCATGAACGAAACGCGAAATTACGCGTTGAAAATTACGCTTACGGTATTTTCAATTACGATTTTAATGGCAATTACGCTACCGTAATTTCGTATTGTAATCCTAAATTTCGCATGCGTAATTATAGTAATGCGAAATTACGAAAATTTCGGCTCAACTCTACTTATAAACCTTGTATTTCCTATCATTATCAGGAGAAGAACTAAACAATTATAGTGAGCAGGTATACATGTCCTCCTTTCTGCCCTAAGCCATGTCTTCCCTAATCATTCAGACTGGTGATAGAGACGTCTCACTGCTGAAGGCATCTACATCCATTATTGGTGAAGGTGTCCTAATATGAAAACCATCTAGTGATCTGTCAGCAAGATTTATAAGAAGATCCCCCATACAAAAGTACAAGTCTGTTACCTCTTTAGCTACGATTCCTCTCTCTCAAAATCCAGTGTCAGACCTGGTGACCTATTAAGACACTTATTAACTGTAATTATAACATGAGAATACTTGAATAGCACAATATAGGTGAAACTCGAAAAATTTGAATATCATGCAAAAGTTTATGTCAGTAATTCTGAACCAGACTGAGAGACCAGTTAAAGGCTCAGGATCCCTTTGCAGGTATTTGGGATAAATTAGCGGATTAGAGTCTGACGCTTTGAGCCTAAAATATTGGACCTTTTCACAATATTCTAATGGTCTGTAACATCTGTAAACTTGGCGGCTGCGGATACGCATGTTATACCCGCAGCCGCCGTTGTTCCCTGTTCACAGGCCTTATCCGTCCCGGCGGCGTCCAGCACGCTGGGAACGGCATTGTCTCTTGCTCATAGGGTCTTTGTATCGCGCGAGCGCGCGCGGAGACAGGACCTTGATGCTGGAAGAAGGCGCGTCAGCTGACCTGCCGGTCGGCTGACGTCAGGAGTGACTCGCGCCGCTCAGATTGGCTGATTGCTAGGGGGCGTGGCGCTGGGCTTTCCTCGGCTTCTTAAGCCTTCACAGATCATTGGCAACTCGTCTGCTGTTGCGAATACACTCGTGTTAGCGCTCAGACCTAGTGAGGTTCCTGTTGATGATAGATGTATATGCAGTATTTGCGATATACATCTATCTATAGTTAGTTTTTATTACATTGTATTTCTGATAACCTGTGTATGATTCTGGCTACTCTCTGACCTTGCTATTGGTAAACGATTCTGTACCTCTGCCTTTCTGACTTTAGTTGCTGAACCTCTGCCTGATATTAACTACTCACTAGCTTGCCGATTTTGTACTATCTCTACCTGTCTGTTATCGAACCTTGCCTGTCTGACTACTCTACTCACCAGTGGGCCATAGTCACTGGTGAGGTGCTCTAGCTATTAGAATCTATCAGCCCCTCTGGTAAGGTTCAGACACTTGCATAGCTCCAGTGACTGATAGTACCTTGCCAGCTCCTCTGGCAAGGCCAAGCTAAAGTATTCAGTCATTTGTGCTGCTAGTACCTTACCAGCTCCTCTGGCAGGGTCTAGCTAAACTATTCAGTCATTTGTGCTATTAGTACCGTGCCAGCTCCTCTAGTAAAGGTATTGTTATTTGTATTTGTAGACCCTCCAGCTCCTCTGGAAAAGTCTATACTGTTGCAGCTAGGACCCACCAGCTCCCCTGGTGAGGTCTAGCACTGTTCTTGCAGATAGTACTCACCAGCTCCTCTGGTGAGATCTATCCATTTATTATACTGTTGCACCAAACACCACACCTTACTCTCAGCTAGCTATACTAGTATTATTGGTTATACTGCAGATCACCACATAATCAGGTATAGCGTCTGTATTATTGGTGATTCTGTGCCTGCAATCCTTCAAAGTTACTCTCAAACACTACACTGTTGTGGATATCGTTGTGGACATCGTAATCTAGTACCTTTGTGAGAAGAACTATTCTTAGCTAAAGAAGCTCTTCTATTAGAATATTCTCTCTCTCTTAGGCGAGGTCTTAGGACACCAATTACCAACCCCTCCCTCCCACACTTCCCCTCCACACACACGCTTATAATACTAATACGTTTGCTTCTCCTAATCAACGCACCTTAACACACCAATCTTGGGTCAAGGTAGACATAATTGGTTTCCAGCAGTACAGATCTTTAGTTTCCTTTGTTCACGGACTGTTATATACCTGATTAGAGGAATTTCTTCTTTACAGGATTTATGTCTGGGGACCTGGAGACCAAAACCTGTTGTTTCTTCATTATGTGGTATTGCTGGATGATCAGTCTAGAGACCGTGGTCTCCAGAGAGTAGGAAAGAGACCTGGAGAAATTGAAAAGATAGTTGCCGGTATTCTGTTTTAGCGCTTACTTATAAACCTTGTATTTCCTATCATTATCAGGAGAAGAACTAAACAATTATAGTGAGCTGGTATACATGTCCTCCTTTCTGCCCTAAGCCACGTCTTCCCTAATCATTCAGACTGGTGATAGAGACGTCTCACTGCTGAAGGCACCTACATCCATTATTAGTGAAGGTGTCCTAATATGAAAACCATCTAGTGATCTGTCAGCAAGATTTATAAGAAGATCCCCCATACAAAAGTACAAGTCTGTTACCTCTTTAGCTACGATTCCTCTCTCTCAAAATCCAGTGTCAGACCTGGTGACCTATTAAGACACTTATTAACTGTAATTATAACATGAGAATACTTGAATAGCACAATATAGGTGAAACTCGAAAAATTTGAATATCATGCAAAAGTTTATGTCAGTAATTCTGAACCAGACTGAGAGACCAGTTAAAGGCTCAGGATCCCTTTGCAGGTATTTGGGATAAATTAGCGGATTAGAGTCTGACGCTTTGAGCCTAAAATATTGGACCTTTTCACAATATTCTAATGGTCTGTAACATCTGTAAACTTGGCGGCTGCAGATACGCATGTTATACCCGCAGCCGCCGTTGTTCCCTGTTCACAAGCCTTATCCGTCCCGGCGGCGTCCAGCACGCCGGGAACGGCATTGTCTCTTGCTCATAGGGTCTCTGTATCGCGCGCGGAGACAGGACCTTGATGCTGGAAGAAGGCGCGCTAGCTGACTTGCCGGTCGGCTGACGTCAGGAGTGACTCGCGCCGCTCAGATTGGCTGATTGCTAGGGAGCGTGGCGCTGGGCTCTCCTCGGCTTCTTAAGCCTTCACAGATCATTGGCAACTCGTCTGCTGTTGCGAATACACTCGTGTTAGCGCTCAGACCTAGTGAGGTTCCTGTTGATGATAGATGTATATGCAGTATTTGCGATATACATCTATCTATAGTTAGTTTTTATTACATTGTATTTCTGATAACCTGTGTATGATTCTGGCTACTCTCTGACCTTGCTATTGGTAAACGATTCTGTACCTCTGCCTTTCTGACTTTAGTTGCTGAACCTCTGCCTGATATTAACTACTCTCTAGCTTGCCGATTTTGTACTATCTCTACCTGTCTGTTATCGAACCTTGCCTGTCTGACTACTCTACTCACCAGTGGGCCATAGTCACTGGTGAGGTGCTCTAGCTATTAGAATCTATCAGCCCCTCTGGTAAGGTTCAGACACTTGCATAGCTCCAGTGACTGATAGTACCTTGCCAGCTCCTCTGGCAAGGCCAAGCTAAAGTATTCAGTCATTTGTGCTGCTAGTACCTTACCAGCTCCTCTGGCAGGGTCTAGCTAAACTATTCAGTCATTTGTGCTATTAGTACCGTGCCAGCTCCTCTAGTAAAGGTATTGTTATTTGTATTTGTAGACCCTCCAGCTCCTCTGGAAAAGTCTATACTGTTGCAGCTAGGACCCACCAGCTCCCCTGGTGAGGTCTAGCACTGTTCTTGCAGATAGTACTCACCAGCTCCTCTGGTGAGATCTATCCATTTATTATACTGTTGCACCAAACACCACACCTTGCTCTCAGCTAGCTATACTAGTATTATTGGTGATACTGCAGATCACCACATAATCAGGTATAGCGTCTGTATTATTGGTGATTCTGCAGATCACAAATAATCAGACGTCTGAGTTGCAGCACCCAATCGTTACAGAACAGCAGACCAGCAGACCAGATATCATGGATACACTGGCTGGTCATGTGGAGGTCTTGATTACAGCTATTGACCAACTATCTCTCACAGTCAGTACTCAACAGACTCAGATTTTTCAACTATCTGAAGCTTTACAAGACATTCCAACACATACTATACCAGTATCATTCCCTCTTGTTCCAGAACCCAGACTACCTCTTCCTGAGAGATTTTCTGGGCATAGGTCCGATTTTAAAAATTTTAAGAATCGATGCCTTTCTTATTTTGAAGTATGTCCCATGGCTTCAGGGTCAGAGAGCCAGAGGGTCATTTTGTTAAAAACTTTATTATCAGGAGACTCGCAGGCATGGGCCTATAGTCTTTCAGATAACCATGAAGCTTTAGCTTCTGTACAGGGTTTCTTTGAAGCTATGGCAGTTATATATGATGATCCCGATTTAGCTATAACGTCAGAAAGGAAGCTTAAGGCCCTCAAACAAACTCATAATACTGTAGAGGTGTATGCAGCAGAGTTTAGAAGGTGGGTGGTGACATCTAGATGGGAGCAACATGCTTTGCTTGATTGCTTTTTATCGGGTCTTTCGGACGCGGTGGTCAATTTGATGTTGGGCCACCCTGAACCGAGGTCTCTCGACGAGGCGATATCTTTGGCTATAAGGATTGATCGCCGAGTTCGTTATCAGAAAAAGACTCGGGTAAGATTATTAGGAAAGCTGGGCCAGGTCATTCGCTTTTTCAGGATAACTCGGAAAAAATTGATTTCTTCCAGTTGTCCAAATCTGAGAGAGTTGGGAGCTTTCGTTCAGGACCCTGTTTTCCGTCGTCGGAGAGGGTTCGGAATTGTCTCAACGAGTCGGACACTTTACATCTCTCCCTGGTGGTTGGTGGTACCACTTTAGGCGATTCAGCTGTTCCGACAGGAGATTGTAGGTTGCTCCTTCCGTGTACTATTACCTGGGAAGATCAGGTCCAGGATACACAGGCATTCATCATAGATTCAGGTTCAGCAGCCAATTTTATGGATTATGATTTTGAAGTACAGCTCGGCCTTCCTCTCCAGTCTTTGAGACAGCAGGTGGTTCTTACTGCAGTGGATGACTCACCACTGCAGGGAAAACGATCGCTATCGCAGACTCCTGTTTTGTTATGCCAGATTGGAATTCTCCATAGAGAACAAATTCAGTTTCTTGTTCTCAAAATGGCGACCTCCTTGGTGATCCTTGGTATGCCTTGGCTTCAGAAGCATTCCCTTCAGATTGACTGGAGTTCAAGACAATTATTAAGTTGGTCCTCTTTTTGTCAGCAGCATTGTTTGGGGAAAGTCACGGTGTGCGCCACGAAAGTTCAGGTGGAGGGTTTGCCTAGACAGTACTCTGATTTTCCAGATGTATTCTGTCCCCGGGCTGCAGACAAGCTTCCACCTCATCGAAGCTTCGATTGCCCCAGATTTGAGATCAGGTTGTATGCCTCCTAGGGGTCATTTATATAATTTGTCTAGGCCCGAAAAACTGTCTATGCAGGAATATATCACGGACAATTTGGCCAAAGGTTTTATCCGCCCTTCTAGGTCCCCAGCCGGGGCAGGTTTCTTTTTTTTGAAGAAGAAGGATGGTGGCCTCAGGCCGTGTATCGATTACAGAGGTCTGAATAAGATTACTGTGAAAAAATCGTTATCCTCTACCCCTGATCGACGATTTATTCTCCCAGGTTACTAAGGCTGGGGTGTTTACTAAACTCGATCTCAGGGGGGCATATAACCTGATCCGTATAAGAGAGGGTGACGAGTGGAAGAAGGCGTTTAACACGCCCGACGGGCATTACGAGTATCTCGTTATGCCCTTCGGGTTGTGCAACGCACCAGCCGTCTTCCAGGAACTGATTAATGAGGTGTTCATGGAGGTTTTGGGAAAATTTGTCCTTGTTTATCTGGATGATATCCTTATTTTTTCCCCTACACTGACCGAACACAGAAAACATGTGAGATATGTCTTAAGGAAGTTACGGCAGAACTCATTGTTTGCCAAGATAGAAAAGTCCCTTTTTGAGGTTTCGGAGGTTCCCTTTTTGGGGTATGTGATTTCCACAGCAGGGTTGTCCATGGACCCCAAAAAGGTCTCTGCAGTATTGGAGTGGCCTCGACCGGTGGGTTTAAAGGCGCTCCAGCGATTCCTTGGCTTCGCCAATTACTACAGAAGATTTATAAAAGGCTTTTCTTCTGTAGTCTCACCTCTTACGGAACTCACCAAGAAGGGGGCAGATACTTACAACTGGTCGGCAGAGGCGTTGGCCGCCTTTTCGTCTCTAAAAAATTTGTTTTGTTCTGCCCCCTAGATGTATCCCTACCCTACCCTTTATTGTTGAGGTAGACGCTTCAGAGATTGGAGTAGGGGCGGTATTGTCTCAGCATTCTGGTTTGCAGGGCAGGTTGGATGCTTGCGCTTATTTTTCAAAAAAATTCTATCCTGCTGAAAGGAATTATGACATTGGAAATCGCGAGCTTCTAGCCATTAAACTTGCTTTTGAAGAGTGGCGACATTTGCTGGAGGGGGCTGAGCACACGATAACAGTATATATGGATCATAAAAATTTAGAGTATATTGAAACAGCCAAGCGTCTTACTCCTAGACAGGCTTGGTGGTCCCTATTTTTCACACGGTTCAGGTTCTTTATTACCTACAGACCAGGTAGCAAAAACAAAAAAGCAGACGCATTGTCTAGATGCTTTGAGCCTGCATAAGTACAGATTGCCACTCCAGTCAATATTCTTCCTGAAAAAGTTGTTATTGCAGCTGTTAATTTTCAGGTTGAACAGATGTCGTCTATAAGCTCTTCTTTATCAGACAACGTAAAACAGCCTGAGGAATGGGAATTCATTCTAGGGGATATAGTTTGGGCTCTGCCAGCAAGATTAAGAGAGTCCAGAACTACCTCTAGTTTGTCTTTTGGTTCACCTGTACAGGGGCATCCCTCTCCCTCCCTTCTTGGATCCGTGGGGACAGATAAAATCGGGGAGAGGTCCCAGGATTGGTGCCTTGTCACGCAAGATGGATCGTGTCCGGAGTCCACGCCTAGAGCGGGGGGGGGGGGGGCGTACTGTAACATCTGTTAACTTGGCGGCTGCGGATACGCATGGTTTACTGGCAGCCGCCTTTGTTTCCTGTTCACAGGCCTTATCCGTCCCAGCGGCGTCCAGCACGCCGGGAACGGCATTCTCTCTTGCTCATAGGGTCTCTGTATCGCGCGGGCGCGCGCGGAGACAGGACCTTTATGCTGGAAGAAGGCGCGTCAGTCAGGAGTGACTCGCGCCGCTCGGATTGGCTGATTGCTAGCGGGCGTGGCGCTGGGCTCTCCTCGGCTTCTTAAGCCTTCACAGATCATAGGCAACTCGTCTGCTGTTGCGAATACACTCGTGTTAGCGCTCAAACCTAGTGAGGTTCCTGTTGATGATAGATGTATATGCAGTATTTGCGATATATATCTATCTATAGTTAGTTTTTTATTACATTGTATTTCTGATAACCTGTGTATGATTCTGGCTACTCTCTGACCTTGCTATTGCTAAACGATTCTGTACCTCTGCCTTTCTGACTTTAGTTGCTGAACATCTGCCTGATATTAACTACTCTCTTGCTTGCCGATTTTGTACTATCTCTACCTGTCTGTTATCGAACCTTGCCTGTCTGACTACTCTACTCACCAGTGGGCCCTAGTCACTGGTGAGGTGCTCTAGCTATTAGAATCTATCAGCCCCTCTGGTAAGGTTCAGACACTTGCATAGCTCCAGTGACTGATAGTACCTTGCCAGCTCCTCTGGCAAGGGCGAGCTAAACTATTCAGTCATTTGTGCTGCTAGTACCTTACCAGCTCCTCTGGCAGGGTCTAGCTAAACTATTCAGTCATTTGTGCTATTAGTACCTTGCCAGCTCCTCTGGTAAAGGTATTGTTATTTGTATTTGTAGACCCTCCAGCTCCTCTGGAAAAGTCTATACTGTTGCAGCTAGGACCCACCAGCTCCCCTGGTGAGGTCTAGCACTGTTCTTGCAGATAGTACTCACCAGCTCCTCTGGTGAGATCTATCCATTTATTATACTGTTGCACCAAACACCACACCTTACTCTCAGCTAGCTATACTAGTATTATTGGTGATACTGCAGATCACCACATAATCAGGTATAGCGTCTGTATTATTGGTGATTCTGCAGATCACAAATAATCAGACATCTGAGTTGCAGCACCCAATCGTTACATGGTCTGAGATTTTGATTTTAGGTTTCTCATAAGCTATAAGCCATAATCATCAACATTATAACAAATAAAGGCTTGAAATATATTGCTTTGCATGTAATGTGTCTATTTCATATCTTAGTTTCACCTTTTCAGTTGAATTACTGAAATTAATGGACTTTTCCACGATATTCTAATTTTTAAAGATTCACTTGTATACATTACCACCAGTTTGGTTCCTAATCAATAATGTATTTATAATTCATTTGTTGATTTTGGATCTTTAAAAGTGAACCTGATGTGGCAGAAAAATACAGTTAGATATTTACCTAGGTAGAAAGACGACTCTAGATAGTCCAGAGGCCTTACTGCACCTGCACCAGTATGGCTGAGTCTGTGCAGTACGCTGAAACCACTTGTCCAAGAGCAGCTCCGTGCTACTGCACAGGAGCGGCTGTACTTCCACAGGTACAGTATGGCCATGTTTGTGCACAAAGGGTAGCGTAGCCACGAACTAACTAGCGTAAGGAAGGGGGGTTTTAGGGTTAGGCGTCAGGAAGGGGGGTTTTAGGGTTAGGCGTCAGGAAGGGGGGTTTTAGGGTTAGATGTCAGGAAGGGGGGTTTTAGAGTTAGGCATCAGGAAGGGGGTTGTAGAGTTAGGCGTCAGGAAGGGAGGTTATAGGGTTAGGTGTCAAGAAGGTGGGTTTTAGGGTTAGGCATCAGGAAGGGGGGTTGTAGGGTTAGGCATCAGGAAGGGGGGTTTTATGGTTAGGCATCAGGAAGGGGGTTTTTAGGGTTAGGCATCAGGAAGGGGGGTTGTAGTGTTTTGTGCCAGGAAGGGGGGTTTTAGGGTTAGGCATCAGGAAGGGGGGTTGTAGGATTCAGTGTCAGGAAGGGGGGTTGTAGTATTTTGTGCCAGGAAGGGGGTTTTAGGGTTAGGCGTCAGGAAGGGGGGTTCTAGGGTTAGGCGTCAGGAAGGGGGGTTCTAGGGTTAGGCGTCAGGAAGGTGGGTTTTGGTGTTAGGCATCAGGAAAGGGGGTTTAGGGTTGGGCGTCAGGAGGGTTCTGTGTGAGAGTAGAGTTAGGTTTAGTTGTAATAAAATATCAGTAACATTTACCAGTGTTTTACTATCATCATTACCACTGAAAATATTTGTTTTCCTTTGGTGCCCAATTCACAATGGTATTTATAGTTTAGACTAATATCGGCTTTACCCGGCGCTCATTTTTCCTCATGCCTTTATGTCATGCACGCTTTACATTTTCCTACAGCAGGATCCAATCTTCTCGCCCTTTCCAATCCCCTGTCTCCTGTATAGCTGCACAGCATGCTGGTACAGTGATCAGGGATAAACTGCGGGACTGAAGCAATTGTGAGAGATTATTACAAATGCCCACAATGTATAGACACTTCCATGCATTGCAATACAGTGTAAGCGTTAGTATCTGCTATAGTTTATGCATCTCCATTCCCCCCGCCACCTCCCCTTTACATAACGTTACACAATGCACCCCGGGGAGAATTCAGCAGTAGCTTTGTCTTCAAATACCATCTGTACGCTCAGCTGTGCGTTTCTGAATGTTAACTCCGGTTTCCTGAGAAATGACTCCACGATTGTCTCCCTCTCCTTTAAAGGGGGACTCTGGACTCCGCTAGTTTGAATGCAGATACATGGATTAAGATGAAATGGGGACCTAGGAAAGGTAGTAACTTTGGCGCATCCATATGTGTCTTTTGGTAATCTGAGGTGTGGGAGGGGGTTATAGAAAGTGCCAGTTGGGCCCCTTGACACCCACTAGACCCCAGGCACCTGCCTAGGTTGCCTCAGGGATGATCCTTCTTATCCCTTCTCCACAGGTGCCCAACATGTGATTCAAAAGATACAGATTAAGGCGGACTCCGATTAGAAACAGATCATCACCCCTCACCTATAAGACATTTAATTTTCATACTTACTTAACCACTTTGGTCTATCTGGACGGATATATCCGCACGCTCCTGCTGCCTTCCGTTAGCCCCGAGATCAATGAATGGGAACATTGTTCCCATTCATTGATCTAAGTCCCCGGCAGAAAAACCGACGGCTTCTTATCAGAGGCCACGGTCTCTATATGCTTCCTGGAAGCGAGCAGGGCAAAAAAAAATCTCACTGTGGCCATTTTGTGGCCAAATAGTAAAACTACATCTACATACATTTTTTAATAAAATCCACATTATTACATTTAAAATTAACTATTTACCTCACACACAAAAAAATTACCTAAATAACATTTTTAATGAAAAAAAAATTACAAAAAAAAAACCAAAAACATAAATAGTTACCCAAGGGTCTGAACTTTTTTAATATGATTGTAAAGATGGTATATTGTGAACATTTTTTAAATTATAAGCTTGTAAATAGCGATAGACGCAAAACTGAAAAAATGCACCTTTATTTCCGAATAAAATATTGGCGCCATACATTGTGATAGGGACATCATTTAAATGGTGTAATAACCGGACAAATGGGCAAATAAAATACATACGTTTTAATTATGGTAGCATGTATTATTTTAAAGCTACAATGGTCGAAAACTGAAAAATGATTTTTTTTCCATTTCTTTCTTAATCTTCCTGTTAAAATGGATTTAGAATAAAATTATTCTTAGCAAAATGTACCACCCAAAGAAAGCCTAAATGGTGGTGAAAAAAACAAGATATGGATCAATTCATTGTGTTAAGTAAATTATTGGCGAATGAATGGGAGGTGAAAGTTGCTCGGCTACATAAAGTTAACAACACTGTAGGCTGAAGTGGTTAAAGGGACACTGTAGGGGGGGTCGGGGGAAAATGAGTTGAACATACCTGGGGCATCTAATGGTCCCCCGCAGACATCCTGTGCCCGCGCAGCCACTCACCGATGCTCCGTCCCCGCCTCCGGTTCACTTCTGGAATTTCAGACTTTAAAGTCTGAAAACCACTGCGCCTGCGTTGCCATGTCCTCGCTCCCGCTATTGTCACCAGGAGCGTACTGCACAGGCACAGACCATACTGGGCCTGCGCTGTACGCTCCTGGTGACATCAGCGGGAGTGAGGACACGGCAACGCAGGCACAGTGGTTTTCCGACTTTAAAGTCTGAAATTCCAGAAGTGAACCGGAGGCACAGGATGTCTTCGGGGGACCATTAGAAGCCCCGGGTAAGTTCAACTCATTTTCCCCCGACCCCCTACAGTATTCCTTTAAAACAGGTATGCTCCATCCAGGAAGTTGGTTACTGTGTCTATGCCAATGATGCAGCTGCCTGTTCATTCAAATAAATGAGAGGATTCACTAACACGTGTAACAATACAACGTCAACGAGGATGTAAATCAGGAGTGTCAGAATACAAAGACTACGCTGCCCCAAAACTTTCCTAGAGACTCATTGACCTATTTTGTGTTTAAAAGCTAAAAACTTAAGTTTTTAGCTTTGCAAGGAGACTGGCTGAAGGCCCATTAGGTCCATTGGTCATCAGAAGATCAGATGCTGTTACCACCATGCACTTGATCAAGTCCTTGGGGCTGAGATTTTCCAGCATGTCTGATCAATCACCAATTTTCACCAACTTTATTAGAAAATTGATCATAACAATAGATGTTGCGGCTTCAATTTCTGCCAGATTCAGAGCAGGATCATCCCCCAGGCAACCTAAGCAGGTGCCTGGGCCCTAGTGGGTATCAAGGGGGCCGGCTGCCACCTTCTCTGACCTCTCTCCACTTCAGCTTACCAAAAAACACCACAAGAGGGTACAAAATCTACTATGGTAGCTCACCTAAGACCCCATTACATCTTAATCCATCTCTGGCAAGATTTGATAATTATGTCCCATCCACAGCAGAGTAGATGCTTGATCCACAGCAGATCAGGTGTCCTAATGTCGGTCAGATCATGCGTTTGCTGCTGCCCACCATTTAGTGCCTATAGCCAGCTTTATCATACGTACTGTAGATACTGTAGAGGCACTGGCCGGAGCCATGTGCAAATCCTCCTCTGTCCTAGTTTGGAATTGTGTAAAATCTTCCAGATGGAAGATTCTGCACATTCAGAACAATAGCGAGTTCAGCTGTATAATCTGCTTCACAGCAACTGCCAAAACCACATGAGAGGGGTTCCGCTCACAGGACGCTTCTCACAGCAAATCGTCGGGAAAGATAGAAAAAAAGGGGAAGAGCAAACACTGCAGGGAAATGTCACAATATTAATGTCTTCCCCGGTTAGAGAACGGTTCGCGCTGACATCTTCCCACACGCGGGATATACATCACAAGGCGGGACATGAGTGCGTCTCACAGGTTGAGCACTAAGACAATATGGTGACATTTCCCTCACAGCCCATCCGCCTGAGAAGAGACCATGAATAATTCAGGGCGTTATTCTGTGCTTTAGCGAGCGCGGATTCAGGAAGATCACTGTGCGAAGGAGATAACCGTCCGGCTCCACGTCTCCAATGTGCTGAACCTGAAGCTGGGATTGTGGGAAGCTGCTGTGGAGAAATCTCCAGTGACAAGCCACATAGGGACATGAGTTATGAGGAGAGGGGCCTATCGATGGAAAGACACAATAGGCCTGATTTATTCATACCAGGCTACCGGCTCTCACCAGCTCTCACAGCAGTGTGTGGCTGGTGTTTCCTTATCGCAGTCACTTACTCAGTCTAATCTCACCGTGTCAGCACTTTTCCAATATTCAAGGCAATACTAGGCCCCCAAAGTAAAGCAGGTAGAGAAGGAGCCGAGATCACACACTGTTCATGTCATTTTGGCTATATTTGTTTCTGGACCGCGCGCCTTTTGCACAGACTATTCACTAAGCTTTATCAAACACTTTATCAAACGTTTGATAATGTACCTCATGGGTAAATCTAATTTTGAATTCACTAAAGTGTTCTAGATTTATTGAGAATTTGATCGATAAAACATTCAATAAATATATAACCCCTTAGTGAATTCAAAATTAGATTTTACCCATGAGGTAAATTATAAAATGTTTGATAAAGTGTTTGATAAAGCTTAGTGAATTGAGGCCATTGGCCTCAATTCTTGTAGGGTAATCAAACAAATTAACTCATGTGAGGTAATTTACCTCATGAGGTAAAGACATTTAGCAATTCTGGTAGATTTTAGTCATGTTTTACCTCATGAGGTAAATCATGAGGTAATTAATGAGGTAATTTGTATTAATTTTACTGAAAATAGCTATTCTCATGGAAATTAGGGGGCATGTTACCACATAATTTAACGATCAGTTTAAGACCTGCCTGTACCTGACGGTAAAGTCAATTTGTGTGCATTTTGCAGTTTTTTGTGAATTTCCTATTCAAAAGACTATCCTAACTTATGGAAGACACTTAAAGACTACTATTATTTGTTTACCGCATGCTTACTGCTGAAATACTGACCTTTTTACTGCACTTTATGCATTTACTGCATGTTTTACCACATGTTTTACCGCATGTTCAGAAAGGCAGAAAAATCTTTCAGAATTGCTAAAAAAAAAGAGAAAAATACAGCATGAGGTATTTTACCAACAAAAAAAAATATTTACCACACATAGCTACCAGAATTAAGGCCACCGCGCAAACTAAGTGGTGGTGATTTTGGCGCTGTCTGGGGATTTTTATATTTTTTTTACTTTTGAGGTTGGGGGGGGACGTTAGAGTTAAATGGAACTGAACTGTTGCACAGCCCACAATAAAAAGTCTTTATTCCACATAAAGTTGCTGAAGAAATCCACTGCTCTGTGTTCAGTTTAGCCAGATCAAAGTTTCTAATTGGCGTAACTAGAGGGGCGCAGGCATGGCTTGGTGCCCTTGCCTGCCCCCATGCGCAATGCCACCATCACCTCTGCCGCCTCTTGTCCACTGCCTCTCAGTCTGTGCCCTCTACGTCACTGTCAGACCTCAGATCAGCATTGGCAGCAGAGACCCCCCCCCCCCCCAGAAACTGCAAACACACCTTGAACCCAAACAGAAGGTCTGCATATACACCAAAACATCCACCCAGTGTACTTGAAATTCGTGATGTCACTTCTGAATTTGGAGTACACTGGATGTGGGTACATATACACCAAAAGCAAGGCTGTTAAGTGGGAGCAGCTGACCAAAAATGAATTAAATTAGTACATGGCAAGGAAATGAGCAGCGCTACTTAAAAACAGATAAGTGCCTACCTGCAAGAGAGTACAAGCCCCACTTGTGGGATAAAATACACACCTAGCATACTCACATAAGTCTACCACTGGAGGACGTAGGTTTCCTGTAACAGCTTGCATGCAACTTGTTCAGTACTCGTCCCTCCCACTGGAAAGAAGTCATCCTTAATGGGAGGGGCCCTAACACTAACTAAATCCTAACCTATGCATATGCATAGCCTGGGTGCGCCACCAAGTAAAATTGAAAATTGCGCAAAAGGTGGATCAGCGCATCGCCAGGCCGCCTCCGAATGGCTACAATCAGAGGTTTGCTGAGCCCCCCCAGAAACTGCAAACGCACCTTGAACCCAAACAGAAGCTCTGCGCATACACCACAACATCCACCCGGTGTACTTGAAATTCGTGATGTCACTTCTGTATTTGGAGTACACTGGGTGTGGGTCTCTGCTGTTGCCGTTGATCTGAGGTCAGACAGTGATAGAGAGGCAGGCGGGAAACACCAGGAGGCAACAGTGGCATGTACTGGTCACCGGCGCAGCTGGTCTGAGGTCTGACTGTGAGTAATAGCCAGCACCTAGGCACCTACCCAGTCGCCAGCCAGAACCTACCCAGCTCCCAAACACCCACCCAGCCCTCAGCCAGCACCCAGGCACCCGTCCAGCACCCAAGCTCTCACCCAGTCCCAAGCCAGCACCCACCCAGCCCACCCAGGCACCCATCCAGTACTCACCCAGTCTCCAGCCAGCACCCAACCATCTCTACAGACAACAATGACGAACTGATAGTTCGGATGTAAAAAATGTTTTTCTCAAAACAAGTCTATAATAAAGGATACCATATACATATTACCAGGCCAGATACACCTCACTGGCTCAAACTTACTGAGCACATTACAAGCTTATTGAGGATCCTGGTATTTTTAGAAGAGGTCTGTGACATCCACGATACATTCAGGGGATAGCATCTCTGTTTTTAGTTCCCCCTCTTGCCTTTATTGTTAATAGTTGTTTTCTTGGCCTGATTAATGCACAGCCACAGGCTAACCCATCCGCTTGCATTATCATTTAATACACATCCGCACTGAGAACTTTATAATGAAGCTGTTTTTGCCTGCGATCCCTACAGTGTATGAATGTCCTCCAACAGTTTATCTAAATCAGGATAATCCCATGCTGAATAACAATGCAGAATGTATGAATAACACCTAACAGGGGAACAGGCAATTAACTGCAGACTGACTGCCACACACACATTATCCGGACCTGAACTCAGAACTTCCTCTCTACTCTAAAAGATATTCAAAAGCATCAAAATCTTCAAATAACCTTTAAAAACACATTTCTTTGTTACAGCTGATACAAATCCTGCAATAAATCTGCAGTGTGTCTACTTCCTGCTTTCATGGAAGCAGACATATTGTTAACATCCTGTGCTTTCAAATGAGCTTTTCTGCCGTGGCAGTCAGGTGACGCAGGGGAGAGAGCAAATTATAACTTGTCATCAGTCACAGATGAGAGTGCATTAGACCGGCTAAACTCTTTAAATGCATACAGGGTGCATTTCTCTATGTTTTACTTCTGTCCTGTAAATATGAGCAGCAGGGGTATGTCAGCTGATGATCCAACATACAGTAAACTGCTGCGCAGAAGTTCTAATAGCTCCAACTGATATAGGGCCATCCCTCCTCTCTTCTTAGCGGTACTCTGCAGATATTCACATCAGGGAGATATAAAGTAAAAATACGGGGGACTCCCTCAGTTCCAAGAAAAACAGATCCACTTTTATTGAAGAACGAAGTGCAAAATATACAAGTATAAACACTCACATTTGTAGGTCCTATTTCCAATAGGACCCACCGGCAATATTCGCTTCCCACTATAGTGGTACTCAGCACCTCACCAAATGGCACTATCTGCTGTGTATGCCCGCTCTGAACCCGACCGGTTTCGGTCTGTTTTTCTTGGAACTGAGTGAGTCCCCCGTATTTCTGCTTTATATCTCCCTTACTGTATGTTGGATTGTTGGAGACCGAGGATTGAGTCTTGTCTGTGTGCAGCTGGCCTATACGTTCCTGAGAAAGGGCGCCTTTACTCGTTACCCTATATATTTTATGTCAGCTGATGATGTCCACTTTGAAAAGATTATCTAAGGGCTCATTCACACTTCCAAGCGCAAAACACCCCCGATCACTGCCGGTGTTTTGCGGGAGTGATTTTTCCACGATTTAACGATTCTATAGCACTGAAACGTGATCGCCGGGAAATCACCTGAAAATGGTGCAGACTACGCATTTGGTGATTTGGGTTAATCGCCGGCGATTAACGCAAATCACCCAAGTGAGAACGGGCCCATAGGTTTTTATTGCACTAAAGCTGGTGCTTTAAAAAGTGCAAGCGCTTGAGCGTTTTGTCAAAATCGCCAGCAAAACGCTGTAGTGTGAATGGGCCCTTACTCTAAATGTAACACCCAGCCCAGGGCTGAAATGCTTCCTCAGTGCCAGAGCCTGATTGGAAGAGGTTCTTTTTTGATTAGCTGCTGTCAAGAAAGTAATTTTTTTCCAGTTACCTCATTAACCGATTAGCAGCACCAATAGAGTTATCTTGTTTGAGATAAGTGCACTGATTTTGACCTCAGTCTGCACAACTCGCTGTGTTGTAAATTCTTGGAATGTGTAACGATCGGTGTAACAGAGAGGATCCGATTATCGGTGATCTGCAGTATCACCGAGAATACAGATATATACCCGATTATTGATGATCTGCAGTATCACCGATAATCAGATATATCTCTAACTTCTGGACACCTGAGTAAGATGAGTGTTTGGTGCAACCGTATACTTTGAGGAGAGCACCCGCGTAGAGGTTGCTAGGCAGTACGAGATACTGCCCAAGAACGAGCTCCTTCCAATGGCCTGAGGCTCCCCAAGGGGAGGAGTCAGACTGAGAGTGGGAAGGACCAGAGTGTGAGTGACACCAATGGTGGAGTGTCACTGACAGATCTGTTAACTATCTCTAAGCAGAGGAGATAGTTCTCGAGGTCGGACAAGCCAGGTCGGCAACAAACAGACAGATAAGATACAGAGGAAGAGACAATACAGAGTCCTAAGGCAAGCAAGGTTTGGCAACGGAGTATCAGATATAGTGAAGTACCAAATCAGAGATCAGAAGAGATGTCAGGAAAGCAGAAGGTCATAACAAATAATCAACAATGCCTAGTCTATAGGTGTGAGCTCCTTGATCATCAACAACCTGGAACTAGTCTGAAGAATAACAGGATGGTAATGCTAATTCCTAGTCTTGGGTGTGAGCTCCGTAGTCATCAACACCCTGGAACTAGTCTGAAGTATAACAGAATGATAACACAGATTCCTAATCTTGGGTGTGAGGTCCTTGATAATCAACACCCTGGAACCAGTCTGAAGTATAACAGAGATTACACAGATACTGACAATAAGGTCTGAGTGCTACCACGTAGTGATCGCAACGGCAGACAACCAGAGAATGACCAGCACCCAGTATATATAGCAAAGCGCTCTCCAGCGCCTCCTCTAAGTGCTGGACCAATAGGAAGTGGTACTGCCGTCAGCTGACCAGCTTGGTCAGCTGACTCCCTTCTGGCTGTCATATAAGTTCTGCCTCTCAGCGCGCGCGCGTCCTTCTGAACCTGTGTGGACTATCAGTCCCAACCACACCAGACATGTGATGTAAAGCACTCGCCGCGGAAACCGCCGCACCGCTATCACGGCATGCGGCGGTTTCTCCGCGTTCGGCCATACTACTAGATGTAGGCCTACGCGTGCCAACCGCTGCGTTAGACGCGGAATCAGCCGCCTTGTTCTGAGTATACGCGGCGGCTTTTCCGCGTTTTCTCACAGAATGCTTTGATCTCCCTCTACTACTTCTATATATAGAAGCTGAAAGCAGAAGTCCTTTGCTATTGCTTCACATTGTACAGCAGTACTGATTAGAAGCAGGAAAATGTAAAAAAAAAATAAGCGATAAAAAAGTGCTAAAATAAATTGGCCTGGAGCACTTGCAAGCCTCTAGATAAATTGGCTGCTAAAGGGTTAAAGAAAATATAAAGCCATCTAAAAAAAAAGAGATACTTACCTATGGAGAGGGCCTGAATCCCATAGAGCTTTCCCGGTTTCTCTCCCCATGCCCTTGCAGTGGCGGCTCCAGCTTCAGATTTTTGGGGGGGCTCAAAGGGGGCACGAGGGCTGGCAGGCCGGGCGTGGGGGGGGGGGGGGATTTGCGGCGCGCGAAGCGCGCTGCGGCGAAAAATTGGGCGTGGTCATGATGTCATGTGGGCGGGGCTAACTGTAATGTAGTTGTACCAGCTAACGTAGTTACATGGAAAAAAAAATGAAGTAAACGCACATAATGACAGGTAGCCTTTCACCAGTAAATGCACATAAGAATCAGCTTTTCAGCAGTTAATGCACGTAATGACAGACTGCGTTTCTGCAGTAAATGCACATAAGAGCCTGCTTTTCACCAGTTAATGCATGTAATGACAGACAGTTTCCCCATTAAATGCACATAAGAGACAGCTTTTCACCAGTTAATTCACATAATGATAGACTGCGTTTCCGCAGTAAATGCACATAAGGGACAGCTTTTCACCAGTTAATGCACATAATGACAGACTGCGTTTCCGCAGTAAATGCACATAAGGGACAACTTTTCACCAGTTCATGCACATAATGACAGACAGCATTTCCCCAGTAAATGCACATAAGAGACAGCTTTTCACCAGTTAATGCACATGACAGACAGCCTTTCACCAGTTAATGCCCATAAGAGACAGCCTTTCACCAGTTAATGCCCATAAGAGACAGCTTTTCACCAGTAAATGCACATAAGAGAAAGCTTTTCACCAGCTAACGCACGTAATGACAGACAGCCTTTCACCAGTAAATGCACATAAGTGACAGCGTTACCCCAGTATAAGTGACAGCGTTATCCCAGTATAAGTGACAGCGTTACCCCAGTAAATGCACATAAGTGACAGCGTTACCCCAGTATAAGTGACAGCGTTACCCCAGTAAATGTACATAAGTGACAGCGTTACCCCAGTATAAGTGACAGCGTTACACCAGTAAATGCACATAAGTGACAGCGTTACCCCAGTATAAGTGACAGCGTTACCCCAGTAAATGCACATAAGTGACAGCTTTACCCCAGTATAAGTGACAGCGTTACCCCAGTAAATGTACATAAGTGACAGCGTTACCCCAGTATAAGTGACAGCGTTACCCCAGTATAAGTGACAGCGTTACCCCAGTATAAGTGACAGCGTTACCCCAGTAAATGCACATAAGTGACAGCGTTACCCCAGTATAAGTGACAGCGTTACCCCAGTAAATGCACATAAGTGACAGCTTTACCCCAGTATAAGTGACAGCGTTACCCCAGTAAATGTACATAAGTGACAGCGTTACCCCAGTATAAGTGACAGCGTTACCCCAGTATAAGTGACAGCGTTACCCCAGTATAAGTGACAGCGTTACCCCAGTATAAGTGACAGCGTTACCCCAGTAAATGCACATAAGAGACAGCGTTACCCCAGTATAAGTGACAGCGTTACCCCAGTAAATGCACATAAGTGACAGCGTTACCCCAGTATAAGTGACAGCGTTACCCCAGTAAATGTACATAAGTGACAGCGTTACCCCAGTATAAGTGACAGCGTTACACCAGTAAATGCACTTAAGTGACAGCGTTACCCCAGTATAAGTGACAGCGTTACCCCAGTATAAGTGACAGCGTTACCCCAGTAAATGCACATAAGTGACAGCGTTACCCCAGTAAATGCACATAATGTTATACCTGGTCAGGAGGGTGGGGGACTATTTGCAGAGGCTGGGGAGGGGGGCCCCATCATGCCCTCACCTCAGTGGACCCCTCTCCTTTTATGCGCGGCGCCGAGCGGGAGATACAGCTAGCTATAGTCTCCGGGAGTCCGGGCTGCAGCAGACACTAGAGCTTCAGCCGACTGGTCCACTTCTGTCTCCTCCTCAGCAATACCGCTCTGCACGCACTGAATCAGGAAGTAGTGTGAGCGGTATTGCTGAGAAGGAGACAGGAGTGGACCAGGCGGCTGAAGCTCTAGTGTCTGCTGCAGCCCGGACTCCCGGAGACTATAGCTAGCTGTATCTCCCGCTCGGCGCCGCGCATAAAAGGACCCCTCTTTTTATCATTCCCTGAGGTGAGGGAATTATAAGTCTCTCGCCCCATGCTAGAGCCGGTGTTGGAACACCGGCCCTTGATTCAGGGGGGCTTTCTGAGGGGCTTACAGTTTCTCAGCTGGGGCTTCAGCCCCGGCAAGCCCCAGTGTAGCGCCGCCACTGTGCCCTTGGTCCACCGATGTCCCCATTGAAATTCCACGCCTTCAGGAGTCCTCAGAAGAGTCCTTCGGGAGTCCTTCTGAAAATAGGCGTATTTGTACTGTGCACACACGAGCCCAGACTCAGCATGCGCAATACGGACCCACTCATCTTTGGAAGCAATCGGGATGAGAGTACTTCCAAAGCTTCACTAGGTCTCCTGAAGGCAAATTCGACTAGTAAGGTTAGTATCAGAGATAGGGCAGCACGGTGGCGTAGTGGTTAGCTCTCTCGCCTTGCAGCGCTGGGTCGCTGGTTCGAATCCCAGCCAGGGCACTATCTGCAAAGAGTTTGTATGTTCTCTCCGTGTCTGCGTGGGTTTCCTCCGGGCACTCCGGTTTCCTCCCACATTCCAAAAACATACAGATAAGTTAATTGGCTCCCTCTAAAAAATTGGCCCTAGACTACAGTACTTACACTACATAATATAGACATATGGCAATGGTAGGGATTAGATTGTGAGCTCCTTTGAGGGACAGTTAGTGACAAGATATATATGTATATATACACTGTACAGCGCTGCGTAATATGTCGGCGCTATATAAATACTAAATAATAATAATAATAATAATAAAATAGCCAGCACCAGAGTGGGAGGTTAGGTTGGTATAGCCATCTACCTGGGACACACATGCCTAAAAATGGCCCTGTTTGCACCTAACTGCACAGTAGTATTAATGAGCTCATTTATAGGAGAGAGGCACAAGAATAGTCCCCACTTTTTTCTGGGAACATGAAGGTGTGAAGGTGCAGAATAGTGTGCTTAAAGAGGAACTCCAACCAAGAATTTAACTTTATCCCAATCAGTAGCTGATACCCCTTTTTACATGAGAAAGCAATTGCTTTTCACAAACAGACCATCAGGGGGCGCTGTATGACTGATATTGTGGTGAAACCCCTCCCACAAGAAGCTCTGAGGACCGCGGTGCTCCTGGCAAACTGCCACAATGTAACAATGTTCAGACACAGGAAATAGCTGCTTACAGCTGTCTCTAACGGCCAAAACAGCTAGCAGCAGCTACATAACCTGCCCACAGTAAAAATGTCACCATGTGATACATGTCAGAATGTAAATCAGGGAGAGGAAAGATTTTACAACGAGCAAACACTGATTAAATCATTTATACATAATTAATGTAAAAATGAAGCACTTTTTTTATTACATTATTTTCACTGGAGTTCCTCTTTAACCACTTTACCCCCGCCCGTACGAATTTATCCGTCCCTTTTTCCATCCTTTCACCCCCAGGGACGGAGAAATCCGTACTTTCCGCGCTCCCGCTGCTGCCCGCGCTCCCGCTCGTAAACACGCCGCCGGCCGCTCGCCCGGAGATCAATGAACGGGAAAATCCATTCCCGTTCGTTGATCTAAGCCCCGCAATGATCCGCTGCTTCTCCGATAAGCAGTGCGATCATTGTGAAAAAAAAAAAACTTTCCCAGCCTCCTAGTACTTCCTCCAAGCGTCCGGAAGGACGCTTGGAGGTCGCATTAAACAAAATGTTACTGTTGCCATCTTGTGGCCAAATAGTTAGGCCTGGTTCACATTAGCGTTCGCTGTCCGGATTCGCCTGAACGGATCCGGAACGTATACTGTACCAACGGAACGTACGTTCCGCATAGCAATGCAAAGTCTATGCGGACGTTCACACGCGTCCGTTCCGTACAGTACGGAGCCGGATCGGATCCGGACTCCGGACACTTTTCCAACATGCGCTATTTTTCGGGTCCGGATCATCCGGCCCACGCACCCAGGCCGCATCCTGACCCTTCGCATGCGGCCATGCTGTGTAATGAGAAACGGATGTTTCTCATCACACTGGCAATAGGACCAGATGCTTCCAGCACCGGTCCTATGCCACTTGGGGGGCCCGGACTACACGCCGGTATCCCCCATGCTTGCGGTGCCTTTCTGGCACTGCAATGTATCTATTTCCGGATACTTTATTGTAGCCGGAACTGATACATTCCGGATCCGCAACTTGTGGCCACTGCAGAGACCCGTACGGTCTCTTTGCGGCCCCCGGACCCCCGGACACTTGCGGACTCGAACCGCAAGTGTGAACGAGGCCTAAAACTACACCCTAAAGCATTTTTCACATACAAATACATTACTTATACACACACAAAAAATAACTCATTACCTCCCACACTCCCCATTTTTTTTTTTTTTTTGGGACTGAACTTTTTAAATATTTATGTCAGGAGGGTACAACACTGTTACTTTATAAACTATGGGCTTGTAATTAGGGACAGAAGCAAAACTGAAAAAAATGCACCTTTATTTCCAAATAAAATATTGGCACCAAACATTGTGATAGGGACATAATTTAAACGGTTTTATAACCGGGACAAATGGGCAAATACATTTCATGGGTTTTAATTACAGTAGCATGCATTATTTAAAAACTATAATGGCCGAAAACTGAAAAATAATGATTTTTTTCCCACATTTTTCCTATTTTCCCATTAAAACATATTTAGAATAAAATAATTATTGGCATAATGTCCCATATAAAGAAAGCCTAATTGGTGGTGGAAAAAACAAGATATAGTTCATTTAATTGTGATAAGTAATGATAAAGTTATAGACGAATGAATGGAAGGAGCGCTGAAAGGTGAAAATTGCTCTGGTGCTCAAGGGGTAAAACCCCTCAGTGGTGAAGTGGTTAAATGTATTCCAGTTCTGCAATTTTGAATTTGCACCACCTGAATACTCCTGAACCCCACACATCAGCACCATTCCAGTACTAAAGAAGTGGACAGGGTCTGGGGGAGTTCTAAAGAAGCGGACAGGGTGAGGGGAAGTTCACTATTTTCGCTTCATGGTGTGTGACTTCCTCTTGTCCGCTTCTTTGGTACTGAAATGGTGCTGAAGTTGGGGTTCTGGAGTTTTCCAAATGTGATATGCCGAATTCGAACACCATCACTAGTACAGTAGGCCCGAGATCAGCACTGGTCCAGAGATGCCATCAGGGATAATTTCCACAATTTCCTGTACATACAAATCCTCATCAAGAGTGACAGACAGCAACAAAGACAGTCCTGTCTAGTTTTTATTGCCGTCCATCCTTTCCTGTTCCCAGGACTACCACTTTTAGTAATAAAGCCACCAAGTTCCAGTGTTGCCAACCTTTCACGTTATTTTTTACTGACAAATACCTAAACATTTACTGACAAAAGTTGTTTTACTGACAAAACCTGAAAAATGGGCGTGGTCACGTAACAGAATGTGGGTGTGGTCATGGGTGGGGCCAAATATACATGATTTTAGTATTGCTGTAAAAGGTCTGCCAGGGAAGTTTGAGCTCTGCCATAGTGTTTTCCCCCCTTCCCCCAAAATACATGTAATCTTACAGCATTTCACCAAAAATCCATGTAATCTGGCAGAGGTTCTTCCAAAATACAGATAATATGGCAGTGGTTCCCAAAAATTAGATGTAATCTGGCAGCAGCAATTCCCCCAACATACACATAATCTGGCAGCAGTTCCCCAAAATACATTTAATCTGACAGCAGTGGTTCCCCAAAAATAGGTAGCCCCAGGTCTATAGGTGTCCCCAGAATAGGTGGCCAGGGGTATAGATGTCCCCAGAACAGGTAGCCAGGGGTATATGTGCCCAGTATATGTAGGCAGGGGTACAGGGCCGGTTCTAGACTGGCACATATGAGAGGGCAGTCAAATGGGTAGGGGGCAACATGCACGAGGAAATTTGCGGTGCGCAAAGTGCGCCGCGGTGACGGCAGTGGGCATGGCAAGTAAATGCACATAATGAGAGACAGCGTTTCACCGGTAAATGCACATTAGAGACAGCCTTTCACCAGTAAATGCATGTAATGACAGACAGCTTTTCACCAGTAAATGCACGTAATGAGAGACAGCTTTTCACCAGTAAATGCACGTAATAAGAGACAGCTTTTCACCAGTAAATGCATGTAATGAGAGACAGCTTTTCACCAGCAAATGCACGTAATGAGAGACAGCTTTTCACCAGTAAATGCACGTAATGAGAGACAGCTTTTCACGAGTAAATGCACGTAATGAGAGACAGCTTTTCACCAGTAAATGCACATAATAAGAGACAGCTTTTCACCAGTATATGCACATAATAAGAGACAGCTTTTCACCAGTAAATGCACATAATAAGAGACAGCTTTTCACCAGTAAATGCACATAATGGCAAACAGCCAGCGTCCTCAGTATATGTAGCCAGGGATATATGTGCGCAGTATATGTAGCCAGAGGTATATGTCCCCAGTATATGTAGGCAGGGGTATATGTGCCCAGTATATGTAGCCAGGGGTATATGTCCCCAGTATATGTAGCCAGGGGTATATGTGCCCAGTATATGTAGCCACAGGTATATGTCCCAGTATATGTAGTCAGGGTTATATGTGCCCACAATAGGTAGCCAGGGGGTATATGTGCCCAGTATATGTAGCCAGGGTTATATGTCCCCAGTATATGTAGGCAGGGTATATGTGCCCAGTATATGTAGCCACAGGTATATGTCCCAGTATATGTAGTCAGGGTTATATGTGCCCAGGATATGTAGCCAGGGGTATATGTGCCCAGTATATGTAGGCAGGGTATATGTGCCCAGTATATGTAGGCAGGGTATATGTGCCCAGTACAAGTAGTCAGGGTTATATGTGCCCAGTATATATAGCCAGGGGTATATGTGCCCAGTATATATAGCCAGGGGTATATGTGCCCAGTATATATAGCCAGGGGTATATGTGCCCAGTATATGTAGGCAGGGTATATGTGCCCAGTATATGTAGTCAGGGTTATATGTGCCCAGTATATGTAGCCAGGGGTACATGTGCCCAGTATATGTAGGCAGGGTATATTGCCCCCCTTCTCCACCGCTGCCCACAGCTCTTCCTCCACTGCGCTGCTGTCCTCCTGCAACAGGGCGGCCGGCTGACTGGCCGCCCTTTTACGGACGCTGCTGAATTCCTTACGGAATTCACGGGCAGCTCATTTTGTATCAAAATTTACGGGCTGCCCGTAAATTTACGGGCGGTTGGCAACACTGCCAAGTTCCATGGAGGTCACAGTGGTGCTCATACTTCCGGCCTGTAGATGGTACTGTTAGATCTCTTTAAGTGGTCCCCAACCTTTTTTGCCCCAAGGACCGCTTCAGCATCAGGAAATTTTTCCAGGGACTGGGGGTGCGTGAGAGGGACGGGGTGGGGGACAGGGTGGGGTGGTGGTGGGAAATGAGTGTCAGTGTCATTACATAAAAAGTCCTGACAGCACCATCCCTAGCCAACTACCACCATCATTACCCTCAGCAACTTGGAAAAGATGTGTCTGCTGCATAACCCAACAGCACAAGGTACATTTGGTGTGACAGGAGACATGTGGTGAAAGAGAGGGGGGGACTGTCTGGCTTCCTTATCTACTGGCACAGTCACCTCCACCCTTTCCTCTCCCCACACTCCATCTTTCTCTACTACCCACACTCACTTCATCCTTTCCTTTTCCCCTCTCTCTTTTTATCCTTCCCTCCTCCCCACACTTACTTTGCCCTTCCCTAGTCTCCCTTTCTTCCTGCACCAGCTGCTCACCTCCGTGCAGACTCTGTGGCTGGTAGGAGACCAGAGCGTCACAGTCATCCTCACTGCTGCCACCCAGTGTCTGCACATACAGAAAGTATATTGCAATACAAATTACAGACACCAGGTGGCAGCAGTAACAATGGATGCAGACGGCTTTGCTCTCCAGTTCTGTTCAGTGACTCACTCCCTTCTCTTCCGTGCACTAGGACAATGATCTGCAAACTTGGCTCTCCAGCTGTTAAAGAGAGTCTGAAGGGAGAATAAATCTCGCTTCAGACCTCATAGATAGCAGGGGCATGCCCCTGCTAAAACACCGCTATCCCGCGGCTTAACGGGGTCCCTTCACCCCCAAATCCCCTCCGTGCAGCCGGGGAGCGCTTCCGCATTGGGGCAGGGCTAACCGCCGCAGCCCTGCCTCATGCGCGTCTATCAGACGCGTACCTCCGCCTCTCCCCCGCCCCTCTCAGTCTTCCTTCACTGAGAGGGGCGGGGGAGAGGCGGCGATGCGCGTCTGATAGACGCGACTAGAGGCAGGGCTGCAGCCGTTAGCCCTGCCTCCAGGAAGAGAAAATGTTACGACCAAGTTTAAGACCAAGTTTTGCGAGGGTGGGTTTGGGGGTGAAGGGACCCCCGTTTAGCCGCGGGATAGCGGCGTTTTAGCAGGGGCACACATGCTCCTGCTAACTATGAGCTCTGAAGCGAGATTTATTCTCGCTGCAGAGTCTCTTTAAGGAACTACAATTCCCACAATGCATCTGCCTTTATGAATCATGACTGTGGCTGTCAGACTCCTGCAATGCATTGTGGGACTTGTAGTTCCTCAACAACTGGAGGGCCATGTTTACATATCACTGCACTAGGAGGTCAGATGTGCACGGCCCACCTCAGCACATCCTGCAGCCCGGCAGTGGGCCGCGGACCGGGGGTTGGGGACCCCTGCAAAGTGAACCTCCAGACTAAAAAGCTACTCAACAGTAGTGTTGGGCGAACACCTGGATGTTCGGGTTCGGGCCGAACAGGCCGAACATGGGCCAGATGTTCGGCATGTTCGGCCCGAACGCCGAACTCAATGGAAGTCAATGGGACCCCCGAACATGCCCATTTTGGGGGCCCTATGGGGTCGCAGGCATAAGGGGGGAGCATGCCCCGATCGCGGGGGGGTCGGAAATTCCCCCCACCCCCTCCGCTAGCGCTCCTCCCTCTGCCCGCTTCCCCATAAAAAAAGTTTGAGGCAAGTTAAATAGTACTTGGTGGCTGGCCTGGCACTGGCAGTGGAGTGAGGAGGAGGAGGAGTCCGAGTAGCAGAGTGACGCGTTGAGGCCAGGCAGCGGGCGGTTCAGCGGTAGTACCCTTGTGGTACTTCCGCCCTTTCTCTGACCTCACGTCCTCTACGTGATGACGCATACGAGGGTACGTGTGACGCGTACCCTCGTATGCAGAGGACGTGAGGTCAGAGAAAGGGCGGAAGTACCACAAGGGTACTACCGCTGAACCGCCTGCTGCCTGGCCTCAACGCGTCACTCTGCTACTCGGACTCCTCCTCACTCCACTGCCAGTGCCAGCCACCAAGTACTATTTAACTTGCCTTAAACTTTTGTATGGGGAAGCGGGCAGAGGGGGGAGCGCTAGCGGAGGGGGTGGGGGGAATTTCCGACCCCCCCCCCCCCCCCGCGATCGGGGCATGCTCCCCCCTTATGCCTGCGACCCCATAGGGGGGCCGTATTGCGGCATTTTCGGGCGAACAGGGCCCTGTTCGGCCCTGTTCGGCGGCCATTCAGTAGTTCGGGACGAACCCGAACTTAAAAGGCTGAACACCATCAGGTGTTCGGCCGAACTCGAACATCAACCGAACAGGGTGATGTTCTGCAGAACCCGAACAGTGGCGAACACTGTTCGCCCAACACTACTCAACAGTACTGAAAAGGCTTGGTGTTTCTTTAACAGTTTCACAGCATCAGAACTTGGTTTACAGAGGCCTAGTGCACACCAGAGCGGTTCGGCTGCGGTTTGCGATCCGCTTGCGGGTGTGGATCCGCTTGGGTAATGTATTTCAATGGGCTGGTGCACACCAGAGCGGGAGGCGTTTTGCAGAAACGCATACTCCCGGGCTGCTGCAGATTTTGGATTGCGGAGGCGTTTCTGCCTCAATGTTAAGTATAGGAAAAACGCAAACCGCTCTGAAAAACGGCACTTCAGAGCGGTTTGCCAGGCGTTTTTTGTTACAGTAGCTGTTCAGTAACAGCTTTAGGCTACTTACACACCAGGACGTTGCGTTTTAGGGGACGTTATGGTCGCATAACGTGCCCCTAACACAACGCCTGGTGCTCCCTGCTTTGGACGTGGCCGCGTTGTGCAGCTCACTCTGGCGTCCGTGATGCCGTGATGCGTACTCTTGTGCGCATGCGGCATCACGTGGTCCGGCCGGCCAATCGCTGCACAGAGCGGCCGCTCCAGGAAGTAAACACTGCACGTCACTGAGTGCAGTGAATATTAATTAGCCATGTGCCTGGCCGCTCTCCGCTCCTCCCCAACGTTACTGAGCATGTGCAAGCAGTCTAACGCGGCTCTGCCGCTTAGAAAGTACTGCATGCAGTACGTTGTCTGGTGGCGCAGCATTACTATGTAACGCAACGTGGGCACTGGGCAGTGTGAACAGCCCATTGATTTTTCATTGCTGTGCGGTGGGGTGCGTTACAGACTGCTCTAACGTGCGCCTGTAACGTCCCACTGTGAAACCAGCCTTACTGTAACAATACATGAAATCTACTACACTAAAAACGCTTCCCAAAACCGCAAAATGCTAGCTGAAACGCTGCAAAAAAATAAGAAAAAGCGTTTCAAAATCTGCTAGCATTTTGCGGATCTGGTAGCGGCTTTTGGTGTGCACCAGGCCTTACTCAAGCCTCATTTTTAGCTGCACAGAAGAAAACTGCCCGGGCATATTTCCCCTGATGCTGTGCAAAGCATGATGGGTTTTCTGATGCTGTTGTTCTCCTTTTGCTGTTTTGGTGCAATTTTTTTTTTTTTAGTTTTGAATTTGAGATTTGAAGCCTAGTGCGCACTCACCCCGATCAGGACACAGGACAGTTAGAATTTAGTCTCATGCTCTCTGTCACCTCCTTTCGACCAAAAAGATGGCTGCCCCCATGAAAAAGATGTCTGCCCCCATGAAATCACAAACATTTACCTGTTCTTTTAAAACAGGGTGGGTAAGAGATTATATTACCTATCTATTTTAATTAACATAACTAATATAACTTAATGACAGTATGTTTGTTAAGGCTGAAGTTCCCCTTTAAAAGATACCCGAGGTGACATGTGACATGATGAGATAGACATGTTTATGTACAGTGCCTAGCAAACACATAATTATGCTGTGTTCCTTTTTTTTTTCTCTCTGCCTGAAAGAGTTAAACATCAGGTATGTAAGTGGCTGACTCAGTCCTGACTCAGACAGGAAGTGACTACAGCGTGACCCTCACTGATAAGAAATTCCAACTATGAAACATTTTCCTAGCAGAAAATGGTTTCTGAGAGCAGGAAAGAGATAAAATTGGTCAATAGTTCATAGATTTTAGCTCTGGCATACTTCAATTAATGTTTCATTGAGCAAAAACAATAAAACAGTTAAAACTTAAAAAGTAGATTTAAACATAAAACTGTGGAATATCTTAAAAAGTCATTTTAGGAGAAGGAAGATAGATACATTTGTTTATTTCATTCATTTATTTTCGCCTCGGGTGTTCTTTAATGCATAATAAGATTATCTAGACTGTTGTAGATTGTTGGTTCCTGTCTTATTGCTGGCTTGGATGCCCAAGCCGAACAAGCAGCACTGAAGACACCATCCACACCTTCCATAACTCTCTCCTGTCAGGCTTTCATTATTTTCTTTCCCTCCAGGGACAAGACGCAATAATATAGACCACTGCATTGTGGGCCAACAGGAAGGCTGTTAGAACATTCCAGTAATTTTCTTCCATGTGACGGGAACGCATGCATAATCACCTGCAAGTGACATAGAAGAGATCTCTGGTAGGTGCATCATCTATTCACTCTGTGACAAGCAGGTGACCTCTGTGAGAGGACAACATATATACACTGTACTGTGTATGTTTTTGCCTTGCTATTCAGCTCAGCCTTGTAAAAAGTACATTTGCAGAAGCGAGTCTCCGTGGCTACAGTCATCTATATACTTCAGTTTATTCAGAAGGTAATTATGCCATACGCAGTGCGCTGGCTGTCCTAGAGATACTCGCACATGACTCATACTGCAGGGTCGATTGAAGAATAGAGGAGAAGGGACAGGAAGAAAGTGTATCCGGATGTTATCTTTCTGTTTGTCAAAAGAGCATGGGCAGCCTTGAATGCTGAATGTACATATATCTGCTCCGCCGCCACACGCACAAGGTAAATAGCCCATATTTGCAGGAATAACTTACGGCCCTTTTGCCACACCACAAAGGCTTGAAATCACTAAGCATAAAGGGACCCATACACTCAGCCGATTTTCTGGCCGACCGATCGATCCCGATCGATCGATCGCAAATCGGTTGGCCAATCGACCGATCGATGGCCGATTTCGATCGATTTCGATGGATTTCCATTGAACTGGCAGGGTGGAAAATTTAGGTCGATCTGATGAGATTGCTTATCAGTTTGCATTGGCCTTAATGGAAATCTGATGGCAAAAAGATGCCATCAGATCGAATTTCAATAGATTTCAAACTGAAATCTATTGGAATTCTATTCTGGTAAAAAATGTTCTAAAAATGCATCAGATAGATCATCAGATGCATTTCTTATCTATCTGCTGCCAATCTGACGAGTGTATGGGCACCTTTACTGTGTGTGCGTGTGGTAAAGCAGAAAACAGCTGATTTTTACAGAATATTTTGTGAAATGTAAATTCACAAAGGCAGTAAATACCATGTCAATTCACAACGTATAGGGCATGTGGTATAACAAGTGAGATTAGGTCCGGTTCTCTCATGAAGCAAGCAGCGGCGGCTCCAGGAATTTTTTTTAGGGGGTGCTATGCAGGTGCTGGACCAATTTCCGGGGGAGCTGACGACCTTGCGCGCGTGAAGCGCGGCAAAAATGGGTGTGGCTACAACCTGCGGCACACGAAGCGCGACGCGGCGACAAAATGGGCGTGGTCATGACCGGATGAGGGCGGGGCTAACTGTAATTTAAAGTGAACCCAGGGTGAGAAGATATGGTGGCTGCCATATTTATTTCCTTTTAAACAATTCTAGTTGCCTGGCAGCCCTGCTGATCTATTTGGCTGCAGAAACAAGCATGCAGCTAATCTTGTCAGTTCTGACAATGGGCTCTATTCATAAAAAAGTTGTGGCGAAAAAACTCCTGGAGGGAAAATACCGCAGCGGTATTTTAGACTTCTGGGTGGTCATTCAAAAAAATGTTGGCAGCTGCGATGCAAGTGCGGAGCTCTCCCGCTGAAGGCTGGCGGTAAGCTGTCGGAAGGCATGCGGAAACACTTACTCCGGCAGAGTCCCTCCGTGCGCTGCTCTCTCTGGGAGGTCTGTCCCATTCACTTGTATGTAATCCGCAAAATCAGAGGAAGCGGTATTTCCCGTCCACATACCGCTTCCTCTAAACTTTATGAATGGCCATTTTGTTACTTTTTTCTAGATAAATCTAGAAAAACACTGGAGAGGGCGGAAATTTCTCGCTCTGCTGGGGGATTGTAGATTTTCATGCGGGAACAGCTTTTATGAATGCCCTCTTTGCTAAATGGACGGGAAAATACGCTGTTTTGAGCGGAAAACGTGCGGTAACCTTTTATGAATAGAGCCCAATATTGTCAGAAACCCCTGACCTGCTGCATGCTTGTTCAGGGTCTATGGTTGAAAGAATTAGAGGCAGAGGGCCAACACGGCAGCCAGGCAGCTGGTATTGCTTAAAAGGAGATAAATATGGCAGCCTCAATATTATTCTCACCTCGGGTTCCCTTTAAAAGTGCAATGCAAAGACAGAGGGCCCAAGTTTTGGTGACCCTTTCCCCAGAAAATTCACATAATTGTGCAGGTTTTCTCAAGAAAATACACGTAATGTGAGCAGATTTGAACAAAAAACACGTTCAATGACCCCAATATGCGCAATCGTTATCAGATATGACCCGAATATGCACAATTATTATCAGATATGACCCCAATATGCACAATCGTTATCAGATATGACCCCAATATGCACAATCGTTATCAGATATGACCCCAATATGCACTATCGTTATCAGATATGACCCCAATATGCACTATCGTTATCAGATATGACCCCAATATGCACAATCGTTATCAGATATGACACCAATATGCACAATCGATATCAGATATGACCCTAATATGCACAATAGTTATCAGATATGACCCCAATATGTACAATCCTTATCAGATATGACCCCAATATTTACAATCCTCAGCAGATCTGACCACAATATGCACAATGCACAGCAGTTCTGACCCCAATATGCACAATGCTCAGCAGTTCTGACCCCAATATGCACAATGCTCAGCAGTTCTGACCACAATCAGCAGCACCACCTGAAAAAGAAAAGAAAAACCCATTTACTCACCTAGTCAGAAGACCTCCTGTTCCGACCTCCTCCTCTCCCGACCTCCTTGTGGCGCGCAGCTCCCACGATCCTCTTCCTTCACGTTTGAAGGTAAAGAGGCGCCCTGGTTGAAATAAAAGCATCTAAAAACAGCTTAAAATCGAGGAAATAATATGAGGTGGCTTACCTCAATAACGAAATCCTTGTATATGACAAAAGATTTTTATTTAGCACAGGCAACGCGTTTCGCGGGTCCAAGCCCGCTTCATCAGGCCAATAAAAGTGCCAAATGAACAAGTCGATATGGCAAAGGGAGCCTCTTTGCCATATCGACTTGTTCATTTGGCACTTTTATTGGCCTGATGAAGCGGGCTTGGACCCGCGAAACGCGTTGCCTGTGCTAAATAAAAATCTTTTGTCATATACAAGGATTTCGTTATTGAGGTAAGCCACCTCATATTATTTCCTTGATTTTAAGCTGTTTTTAGATGCTTTTATTTCAACCAGGGCGCCTCTTTACCTTCAATTGTGCATAGCTATACCCCCAAACAATCTGTGTTTGAGGGGTGGTGACAGACCACCTGTGGGTGCCCCACAGTGGACACCTGTCCCTACTTTTTCAAGGAGAGCGACCACATCCAGGTCCCGGCTGGGACTACCCCGAGTGGAGTCGGGTTTATGGTCTTCACCTGCTTCCTACGGTTGGTTGCCCTTGCAACCTCTTTTTGTGAGTAGTCATTTATTGAAATTCCTTTTTTCAATTGCATACTAATATACTACACTATTGGGCTCCCGTATTTGTCTCCTATATTTTTTTCCTGCAAGGTGCTGAGACACCCCCACTACACTACATATCTTCCTTCACGTGACTAGTTCCTGCTTGCAGCCTGCATTACCCGGCGAGCAGGGCTACGGGTATATGGCCGCCCGAAGCCCTGCACTGCAGACTCCAAGTCTGCAGAGCAGGGCTTCGGGCGGCCATCTTACCGTAGCCCTGCTCTGCTGCTTCGGGCTGCCGCTGTGAACTGACTCGGCGTCTCTTAGACGCCTGAAGTCAGTTCACGCCACTGGAAGCAAGGTGAAACATTTGCATCAGACGCAGAGATTTCAGAGGCAGCATGTTTGTACTGTGTGTACGTTCCTAAGGAGGAATGGAGTGGCTGAGGGTGAGCAGTTTGTTTGTCACAGCCAGCCAGTGTGCTATTGTGTTGAGCTGCAACATGTCATGTGAGAACATTAAATGAAGCAGAGTAAATTGTTATGTACTGTGCAATCATCCCAAATCAAGGTGGGGGGTGCATATTCACAAGTTTGCCTCGGGCAGCAAAAAGTCTAGAACTGGCCCTGAGTGAGATGTTCAGTATTTATAATACAGTATGTCGAGCCTGTGAAATTAAATTGAAAAGTTGAGAGCAGCCAGAGAAACATCACAGATCGTGAAAAGTCATTTGATTTCCCTCTCTAAAAATTGTGTCACGCGCAAACAGATGAAATATTTCTGACCATCTTAATATCTCAAACTGCATTTTTGGGCCTCAGTAAACAAGATGACGTTTCTTTGTGGATTCATCAGAACTATGCAGAATGGAAAACTTGTAAACTTCAATGAGGAACGGTTTGATAAATGACCCCAAGGGTTGGTTCTCTGTGGACTTTCTGTAGGCTTCGAGGTGAGAAACCTGAAAACATGTACCTTGCGCTCTCCTCATTATGTGTTAAACCTGCTGTAGGCTTACATCAAAATGCTTTATCTTCACTTTAAAAGAACCCTAGTCTGATGAGCTTGGACAGGAAACTAATGCTACGTACACACATGCGACTACGATCGTTCGTTGTTAACGACGAACGATCTTTTAATTGACGAAAGAACGACCGGAGTAAAGTTAGTTCTAAAAAGTGTGTAACGATCACATCGTTAGAACGAACGTTACACCACGTAAAAGCACTCAATGCGCCTGCGCATAAAATTGTAAAGTTCCCTGGAGAAAAAGTGAAATGCGCATGTCCAGCCTGGTACAAACGATCGTTTCCAACGATGTACTACTTTTGCAAACGATCGTCGTTGGTTAAAATCCGCCGAGACAGAACTTTCTTTTGTAGCGATTTGGCTCGTTCGTCGTTAGACTTAATAGTCGGTGGTTCTTTTTTGTAACGATCGTCGTTGGTAAAGATCGGGGAACGATCGTTACAAACGACTATAGTCGCATGTGTGTACGCACCTTAAGTCATCCTGTTTCCTCTGTAGTATGGAGGATAATAGGAAATGGCTTTTTTTAGTTCTTGAGCACTCTTTTGAAGGCTTGCGCTTATGAATACTAGGAATGGTCATTGGTCAATGAAATGCAAATAATTCTGAGTTAATGCAGGATTATACACATTTTGTAGACAAATGTATGCAGATTGAACCTGGACCACTTGAATTCCACCTCGTTGGAAACGATTGGTCCATTTTCAAGTCGCATACATGTGTAGTTCTGGATCAACTGAAAATGATTTGCACCCCATTGACCATGCCTGCTGATGATCCTTCATATGAGGCATGGGAGATGACACCAGGTGCAGAGCAGATCCTGGATGCAACCGCTGCTAGCCTAGCATCTGCAGATCATTCTTCTTTGGTGTTAATTACCTGTCCTGAGGCAACACCGTGAGATGTTTCATGCATTATCTAGCCTGACGTTATTGAGTTGACTTGTGCCAAATTGTGGTCCATTTCTACTGTGGACTACAAGACACCTGATGCAAACCATATGCCCCATGAGATGTCTACAGAGGCGTATCTAAAGGGGTACAGGCATGACTTGTGCCATGGGTGCCACAGCACCAAGGGTGCCATGCTTGTCCCTGTGCTGCACCGCCATGCCTGCCCCCATGCCTCCCCATCACTCAGACCTCATACCAGATTAATTCTGTTATCCGGGGAACATGGCTACTTAACTTATGCATGTAGGGCGCACTTTGCTACGCGTTAGAAAAGAGGACAGCACGAGAATAAGAAGAGATAGTTCCACAGAAGTAACTTCTGCAATATCCGGAGCCAAACACCACAGGCAGCCATAACATGTATGTGAGAAAGGATACTGTTTTCAGAGTGGAAGGGGGCTCTGTTGGGGGGGGGGGGGGGGGGAGTCACTTTTAGTGTTTGCCATAGACTCTATATTACCCAGATACTCCCCTGAATGTCTATAATATATCTTCATGCATCACATGCATTGAATTGCATGCATGGACGCACCTGCACAGCACAGAATTGAATGCATGGACACACCTGCACCTGCACAGCACAGCATTGCATGCACAGGCGCACCTGCACAGCACAGAATTGCATGCATGGACAAACCTGCACAGCACAGAATTGCATGCATGGACGCACCTGCACGGCACAGAATTGCATGCATGGACGCACCTGCACAGCACAGAATTGCATGCACAGGTGCACCTGCATGGGCACATTACAGAATTTCATGCATGGATGCACCTGCACATGCATACCACAGAATTGCATGCTCAGGCGCACTTGCATGGGTGCACTACAGAATTGCATGCATGGACACACCTGCACAGCACAGAATTGCATGCATGGACACACTTGCACAGCACAGAATTGCATGCATGGACGCACCTGCACAGTACAGAATTGCATGCATGGACGCACCTGCACAGCACAAAATTGCATGCACAGGCGCACCTGCACAGCACAGAATTGCATGCATGGACGCACCTGCACAGCACAAAATTGCATGCACAGGCGCACCTGCACAGCACAGAATTGCATGCATGGTCGCACCTGCACAGCACAGAATTGCATGCACAGGCGCACCGGCATGGGCACATTACAGAATTGCATGCTCAGACACACCTGCACAGCACAGAATTGCATGCATGAACACTTGCACGGACACACCACAGATTTGCATGCATGGACACACCTGCACAGCACAGAACTGCATGCATGAACACTTGCACGGACACACCACAGATTTGCATGCACAGACCTACCTCCACATGCACACCACAACCGCCGCCTACAACCCGAACACCACTGCCACCCAAAGGCTTACGTTTTGGTGTGCACGCCTAGGCGCGTCCGTGCATGCGATCCTTGTGAAAATCAGGGGTTTAGGGGTCTGGTTAGAATTGGAGGTTTCCCTATTTTCACCCTCTCTGCTTTTTCACTATTTCCCATTCCTTATATCCTCTCTCTCTGCCTTAATTCCCCCACCCCCCCATGCTGCCCCTCTCTCTTCTCTAATTCTCTCTTTAGCGTGTGCGGCAAAGAGTTCAGTGTTTGCCGCACTGACATACGCATTTGTGGGTGTCAGCTTACTGTGGGCGGTGTGCAGGCTTTAGTGTTGGCTGCGGGTTATTGGGGGTGGACGGTGGCTTTGGGTAGGCTTGTGGGTGGCTTGTGAGACGGCCGTTCATATCACTGGACAAATTTGCGCTTTTGGAGCAGTCGCGATTAGCGTCTCTATATATGCTAATGGCGATCGCTCCAGAATCGCTGGAAAAATGCTGTGTTTGCGATTAGCCATAATCATGAAACGCCTGCGATCGTCGGCAGTGAGAACACTGCCATAGGCTAGAATAGCACTAGCATTTTAAAAACGCTAGCGCTTTAGCGATTAGCGGGAATCGCGCGTTTCCCGCTCAAGTGTGAATGTGCCATCAGACTGATGATATTATTATAACTCTTATCGGGCGCATTGCGATTGGGTCAGGAACCCTTGTTGTAATCTTTATACATATTGTATTGCATGCGAAATAAAGAGTTTTGCATGGTATGCACACAGGTTTTATGCTCTATATATTATCGGTTCTATGCTCTATATATTACTGAGAGGAGGGAGAGATGGAGGAGTGGACAGGTGTCCGTGGAGGTGGCCACACAGATGTACAAGAAGCTTGCGTCATAAATGCTCTAATAACCTCATAATCTGGCTGGAAGATGGGCTGCTAAGCCGTTTACAAATTGGTTGTGGGATTGTTGTCACTGCTGTTTACTGAAGATTAGAAACATGGCAAGTGTGTCATCTCTCTATTCCTGCCATTTCTGTTTAGGATTATCTGGCTGTTTGAGAAACAGGACCTGTAGCTGGGAAAGGGACTTCATAGTGACATTTTCTTTGTTTCTTTTCAAAGGGGGCAAAGACCTGGATACAGATAAAATCGTAACATAAAATGTACAATGTGCAAATCGTTATTTCCTCTGCAGACCCGTTCCAGTGCTGGGATCCCCAAAAAAGACCTTGCCGACGCTTGTTGACAGCTTGCACAGGCGCACCACCACTGTCCCGCACAGTTTCTTCAGAAAAAATCGGGCTGAATCGGGTACCACTACTGAACAGGTGCAAGCTCCCTGCATCTTTAAAGGGATACTGTAGGGGGGTCGGGGGAAAGTGAGTTGAACTTACCCGGGGCTTCTAATGGTCCCCTGCAGACATCCTGTGTTGGCGCAGCCACTCACCGAGGCTCCGGCCCCACCTCCAGTTCACGTCTGGAATTTCTGACTTTAAAGTCAGAAAACCACTGCGCCTGCGTTGCCATGTCCTCACTCCCGCTGATGTCACCAGGAGTGTACTGCGCAGACACATACCATACTGGGCCTGCGCTGTGCGCTCTTGATGACATCAGCGGGATTGAGGACATGGCAACGCAGGCACAGTGGTTTGACTTTAAAGTCTGAAATTCCAGAAGTGAACCAGAGGCGGAGCCGGAGCATCGGTGAGTGGCTGCGCCAACACAGGATGTCTGTGGGGGACCGTTAGAAGCCCCGGGTAAGTTCAGCTCATTTTCCCCTGACCCCCCTACAGTATCCCTTTAAAGTAGCATGGACCCAACTGACTTGGCTATTTCAACTGGTGCCTAAGTGGGACATAGCTAGTGCGCATGCACAGGGAGGCCACCATAGGGGGGGAGGGGCTGACATAGGAGGACAGGGTAAACCTCTTTAGGATCTAGAGGACTCCCCTTCCTGAGGTAAGTATCTCAGTGTGACCTTCCCAAGCCTCACAATTATCAGAGATGATGAATAACTACAGTAATAATTTACGTAGGATGAATTATTTTCACTCTCTTCTGTGTAATAATGGAAGGATGAGTGGTGATATGCAGAGGCACTGCTCCTCTTCCCCAACACCAGTGGCGTAACTACAATTTATGAGGCCCCCCCTGTGAAACTTTGATGGACCCCCAATGTATACAACCCTTCCCTTGCCTCTCCTTGGTGTCCTTCACAGCCTCTGGGCCCATCTCACAAGGGCCATAAAAGTGTGGCCATCATGATCGTCACACCCATAACAAGTGTAGCCACTAAAACACCTGATCTGAAGTATAGTCCTCTGTATCAGAGGATGGGGATTTTAGTAGCTGGGGGCCCCCCACAGCTCTGGGCCCCCCCTGCGCTCACAGGTGCTGTTCTCCTTTAGTCACGCCCCTGTGCAACCCCCAATAATACCTTCTGCAAGGGTATAGAGAGAACAACAAGAAAAGCATGATGAGAAATGCTGAAGGATGATGTAGCTGTAGGAAGACAGAGAGGCTGCGGAGTGTAACGCTATCGATGGACAAGGCTTTATATCTGTAGCACCAGCTCCCCCTAGAGACTTATGGAGCGTAATACTCTCTTCAGACTTGTGCATCGCTGAAGGAAATGTGAGGTAATTCTGCTGAGGTCCAGGAGGTGAGGAGGAGACCAGGGATGAGTGCATGGAGTTCACAAGTTCCAAATTCCAACATTTGTATGCAAATTTGAGTTGAATGTCGGAATCCATGGAATCCCTATGCGTAAATTTCACAAGTTACAGCAAATTACACCTGTAAGAAGTTTTAACATGGTGCAAAACTCTGATGCCAGTGCAAAATTACATGTCTAATGCACAAACTTTTTTTTTGGGGGGGGGCATAAATAGTGAAAAATGTGTCCTGAGTAGAGATGGCCCTAACAGTTTGCCGGCGAGCAGTATTCTGTGAACATTGGCTGTTCGCATTCGTGGTGAATAGAGAATATTTGGCGTGTTCGATTTGCCCCATATACATCGCCGTTGAGCTAAACTTTGACTCCTTACCTCACAGTCAGCAGACACATGGCAGCCAATCAGCTTGCACACCTTCCTGGACCCCCCATCCCACTATCAAAAAGCAGTTGCGGTGGGCATATTGGATTAATTCTCCGCTGGCTGCTGACTGTAAGTGAGAGCAGGGACAGACTTGTTGCAGATAAGTAGGGAAAGTATTAGCTAGGCCAGTGATCTGCAAACTTGGCTCTCCAGCTGTTAAGGAACTATAAGTCCCACAATGCATTTGCCTTTATGAATCATGACTGTGGCTGACAGACTCCCGTAATGCGGCACAGAACCACTCCTGTGCGTTATTCTTTTACTGTATTCTGACAGTACTGTTGCATTTCTCTGTTTGTGACACTCCAGCCCACTGACACCCAGAGCTGTGCACAGGGCCATAAGGCAATGTAGGCAAGTGCCAATAAGCGCCTGATGATGGAAAGGTGGCTCACACCTCTCCCAGAGTGTCCCCTCCCTTTTTCCCTATGCAGAGTCCTGATGAGAGTGTAAATGAGAGGTTACTCATCCAGCTCCCGTTATTCCACTGAACAGATCTCCCTTCGGAGGGGCACCTCTAGCTACTAAATACTGAGGTACCTCTAGATACCCAATACCTGGGGGCACCTCTAGCTACTTACTATTCCTCTAGCTACCCAATACTAATGTGCAACTGTAGCTACCTATGATGAAAAAGGGAAGTAAGGGAGAAGTGACAGCTGGGCCAGCCAGCACACTTGTGGTGCGGTTTAGGGGGGTGGACAGGGCCGCGCCTGGGTGGTGCTGCGGGTGCATTGCACCCAGGCGCCGGCCTCTGACAGGCGCCGGCGGGTCTGCCGTCCTATCTTATCTCCCCGGGGTGAGGATCTCCCCACTCCACTCCCCAGCGACACACTGTGTGGGCGGCTGTGCCTGACGTCACATGTAGACGTCGGCGCAGCCCAATGGGGAAACAGGCAGCCCACCCACCTGACCTCACATCACGCTTGACGGGGGGAGGCGCCACAGCCTCAGCGTGTGAGACCTACCGCGGCCGCCCGACCCGTGGTGCGTGCGTGGACAGAGCCAGAGCAGAGTCTAAAGAGACTCACTCAGAGAGCGACTAGCAGCGCCAGCCGCCAGCACAGACACAGTGAGCCCGGCCCGCTCCTCCTAATGCCGCCCGGCCCGCCACTGTGGTCACTCACAGTCAGCTGCAGCCGCCTGCCTGTCTGCCTGCCTAGTGCTTATATTCTCCTATCTCCTCCACCCAGACCCAGCCAGAGGTGAGTGAATTGCTGTTCTGCCATTAAGATTGCATTTGTGGGGAAATCTGCTGCCATTAAGATTGCATTTGTGGAGGTAAATCTGGCTGCCGTTAAGATTGCATTTGTGGGGAAATCTGGCTGCCGCTAAGATTGCATTTGTGGGGGTAAATCTGGCTGCTGTTAAGATTGCATTTGTGGGGAAATCTGGCTGCCATTAACTCTTAATGGCAGCAGATTTCCCCACAAATGCAATCTTAATGGCAGCAGATTTCCCCACAAATGCAATCTTATTGGCAGCAGTCGATTTCCCCACAAATGCAATCTTATTGGCAGCAGTCGATTTCCCCACAATTGCAATCTTATTGGCAGCAGTCGATTTCCCCACAAATGCAATCTTATTGGCAGCAGTCGATTTCCCCACAAATTGTAGGAAAATCGACTGCTGCCAATAACATTGCATTTGTGGGGAAATTGACTTCTGCCAATAAGATTGCAGTTGTGGAGAAATCTGCTGCCATTAAGATTGCATTTGTGGGGAAATCTGCTGCCATTAAGATTGCATTTGTGGGGAAATCTGCTTCCATTAAGATTGCATTTGTGGGGAAATCTGCTGCCATTAAGATTGCATTTGTGGGGAAATCTGCTTCCATTAAGATTGCATTTGTGGGGAAATCGGCTGCCATTAAGATTGCATTTGTGGGGAAATCGGCTGCCATTAAGATTGCATTTGTGGGGAAATCGGCTGCCATTAAGATTGCATTTGTGGGGAAATCGGCTGCCATTAAGATTGCATTTGTGGGGAAATCTGCTGCCATTAAGATTGCATTTGTGGGGAAAACTGGCTGCCATTAAGATTGCATTTGTGGGGAAATCTGCTGCCATTAAGATTGCATTTGTGGGGAAATCTGCTGCCATTAAGATTGCATTTGTGGGGAAATCTGCTGCCATTAAGATTGCATTTGTGGGGAAATCTGCTGCCATTAAGATTGCATTTGTGGGGAAAACTGGCTGCCATTAAGATTGCATTTGTGGGGAAATCTGCTGCCATTAAGATTGCATTTGTGGGGAAATCTGCTGCCATTAAGATTACATTTGTGGGGAAATCTGGCTGCCATTAAGATTGCATTTGTGGGGAAATCTGCTGCCATTAAGACTGCATTTTTGGAAAATGGATTGAGTCATTGCTATGCATGGAAGAGGGGTAGGAATGGGGTATCGCATGCATGCGTAAAGAGGTGGAAGGTGTGGGTGTGATTAGGCAGGACATGGGTGTGGTTATGTGGTTGAGCGTGGTTAATTTAACCACTCCCATAGGCGCCAGAGAAAATCTTGCACCCAGGTGCCAGGCACCCCAGGCTCACCCCTGGGGGTGGAGTTGTAGGTCCACAGAGGGTGAAGTCTAAGGTGCCAGGACATCTGTGCCTATAGGTTCCTGTGAGGTAAATCCGGGCCTGGCTGTGCATAATGTGATTCCTGCTCGTTAGGGTTTAAAACCCAACTTTGCGTCAATTTGCCATGGATCCCCCTCCGGCATGCCACAGTCCAAGTGTTAGACCCCTTGAAACAACTTTTTCATCACTTTGTAGGTCTTAACATTTGCCTGCCCATTGAAGACTATGGCGGTTTGCTAGATTCGCCTGTTCGCAAACATTATGCTGAATGGAATGTAATGTGAAAATTCTATGCTGAAAAACAAAAAAGTCGAATAGAGATTATAAACTATTGATAACATATTTTTGCAAAAGACATAGACACAAGTCACATATACCCTCTTCTAGGCCTGAACGATTTCAGGAAAAAATTGTATTGAGCGATTTCTGTCCGAAATCACGATTTCGATTCACGATTTTCTTCAAATCAAGCTTTGATAACCATGTCTCTCTGTCCCGTCTCTCTTTGTGCACCCCGTGTCTCTGTGTGTCCTCATTTTGTCTTTTTGTGTCCCTCTGTGTCTCTCTCTATACCCGCTCTGGGCCTCTCTCTGTGGCCCCTCTGTCCTCTAAGCTGCGGCAGTACTGGACATACCTTCCAGCGATGCCCGTCTATCCATTTCTTCTCGAGCAGGATCTAATGCACGGCCTACTTCCTGTATGTCATGTGACATACAGGAACTAGGAAGTATGCTGTGCACATAGGCCGGCAGCCGTCGATGGATGCCAGACAGTGTTGTGTTTGGGGAGAAAATATATCCAACACTACAGATGTTGTGAACCGCACTCGTCTGGACTTGGTGTGGGGTGCGGGCTCGGGGAGTATGAAGCCGCTTCTTCAAACTTCCCCTATGCAGAAATGACATCATCGCGATACTCACCACTTTGACGATTCCGAAATTCGATTTATCTTTCAGGCCTACCCTCTTACCTTACCCAAATACCTAGCAGCCTATGGATATGTCTTGGACTGGACATGGATATGTCTTGGACTGCTTAAATGTCATCGAAATATGCAAAAAGCAACTTACCCCCCCCCCCCCCACTCCCTCCCCCAAAAACAAAACAAGACAATAGAAAGATCAAGACATTAAAAATGAGACAATGAAAAAAAGGGAAAAACCTCAATTAAATAAATAAGTAGGTAAAAAATTCCAAAGAAAATCCAAATTCTAAACGTAATGGACAAATCAAGTTTTGGTGAGCACGCTGTAACGATGGGTGTCAGCACACAGAGAGGATCTGATTACCGGTGATCTGCAGTATCACTGGGAATACAGATATATACCCGATTATTGATGATCTGCAGTATCACCGATAATCAGATATACAAGCTAACCTCTGGACACCCAAGAGTGAGAGTGTTTGGTGCAACTGTAGTACTTAGAGGCAGGGCCGGGCCGAGGCATAGGCTGGAGAGGCTCCAGCCTCAGGGCGCAGTGTAGGAGGGGGCGCAGAATTCATTCAGCTGTCATTCCTAATTGTGTTTGAAGCACAAAGAAATAAGAAAAGGGGATACATGGCAGTGACTGCAAGCCAGATAACTAGATATTAAGGTGTTGGGGAGGTTGTGGGCCCTGTGGCGCCTCTTAGTCTAATAGCAATCAGTGTTTGATGGCTCGGGTGGCAGGGATGGAGGGGCGCACTTTGGTGTCTCAGCCTTGGGTGCTGGAGGACCTTGTCCCGGCTCTGCTTAGAGGGCAGGGCCTCTGAGCAGTATGGAGTACTGCACAAACTCCTTCCAAGGACCTGAACTCTCCCGGGGGGAGGAGTCAGGCTGGACGAAGGAAGGACAAACCAAGAGTGACACTAGACGGGAGTGTCACTACCAGGATTGGGAACCGCCTCTAACAGTAAGGTCGGTTCCCGAGGTCGGACAAGCCAGGTTGTAAACACACGGACAGATGAAGTACAGATTCAGAAGGCAGAGGCGAAGTCTAAAGTACAGGCAGGGTTCGGCAACAGGATATCAGAAATATCGAGGTACAAAATCAGAAGGCAGATGCAGAGTCTAAGGACTAGCCGGGGTTCGGCAACAGAGTATCAGAATGGCAAAGTACAGGATCAGAGTTCAGGAGAATAGTCAGACAGGCAGAAAGTCATAACAGATAATCACATCAAACTAGTACTTTAAACTATCAACAGAATCTAACTAAGTGTAGGATTACAGCTCCAGCTGGTCCCGGCACACTTTAGGATCTGACTCAGGTCTGAGTGCTACCACTATGTGATCGCAACGCCAGACAACCAGCAACTGAACACCCAGCAGTATATCTACACAGACACTCTCCAGCACCTCCCTAAGTGCTGGACCAATGGGAGGACACAGAATTGTCAGCTGACCAGCTTGGTTAGCTGACCTTCTTCTGGCTGCCATATAAGCTCTGTCTCTCTGCGTGCACGCGCGTCATTCTGAATCTTGGTGGACTATCACTCGCAGCCACACCAGTACTGTCTTGCAATGTATCCAGCGAACCGAACGTGGGAGCCGCCGCACCGCTCACTACACCAGCGGCGGCTTCCCCACGCTCACCCCCCTTGTCAGGGACACTGCCATGTGGCAAGTCCGCCGCCTCCAATGCGGATTCCGCCGCTCCCAATGCGGATTCTGCCGCTCTGCCTATGCGGCATGCGGCGGTTTTTCCGCGTTGTGACGCCATGCTGGATGCGGAAACAGCCGCCTCACCATGAGAAGCGGCGGCTTTTCCGCGTTTCTTCACACACGCCCTTAGAAAAACATGTGCCTCCTCTGCATGCGAACCAATTCTAACTGGATGTGGGAATATGGAAGCCAGATAGCTAATCTGCCATTACCACAAAGAAAATGGGGGTCAGTTCTGCCCAATTATTGAAGTTTAAAGGACTTCCAAGGCCAAATGTTCACCCAAAAAAATTAAAAAAAGCTAGATACCTGTATAACTTTGGTGGACACGGAGGACGCCCTCCGCGCCGTTCCGCCGGGTCCCCGCCTCTCAATATCCCCCCGAATGGCTCCCGACCCCACGGCCAGGGTCGGGCTCTGCTGCCTGTATAAAGATGCCCGCCGGCGCTGGCCACGCACTACGCATGGCCGATACTGCGGCTTCACAGCTCTAGGGCAAACCCCCCGATCCACGCAACAGGAAACAGCCTGTTGCGTGTATCGGGGGGTTGGCCCTAGTGCTGCGCAGCCGCAGTAGCATTCATGCGGAGTGCGCAGCCACGGCCAGCGCCGGCGGCCATCTTTATACAGGCAGCAGAGCCGGACCCTGGCAGTAGAGTCGGGAGACATTCGGGGGGGATATTGAGAGGCGGGGACCCGGTGGAACGGCACGGAGGGCGCGGACGGCGTCCTCCGTGTCCACCAAAGTTATACAGGTATCTAATTTTTTTTTTTTTTTTGGGAGGAACATTTGGCCTCGGAAGTCCTTTAAAGTGCACCTAAGCAGGGCCGGAAAGGCCCCAAAGGCCCAGGCTTTGGTGGGAGTAACCCAAAGGGGCACCTGGACACATGAAAGAGGGGTTGCTACAAATAAAAAAGGAAGCTGAAAATGGGGAGCAACACATGAAAAAATGAACTGATGCTGAAGGGAGCTTCATGAAACAAAGGGGCTGCTGTACATGGATTATACACATGGAAGAGAGGGCTGCACATGGAATGGGAGGGGCTGCTGTACATGGATGATAGACATGGAAGAGGGGGCTGCACAGAGAATGGGAGGGGCTGCTGTACATGGATGATACACATGGAAGAGGGAGCTGCACATGGAATGGGAGGGGCTGCACATGGAATGGGAGGGGCTGCCGTACATGGATGATACACTAGGGATGGTCGGAATGCCAATTTCCAATTCCGCGGTAAATCCGCATTCCGGCATGTATCAATTACCGATTCCGCTTTCCGCTACCAATTTCCGCATTCCAATGCGGAATTTCCGCCGGAAATCGCGAAAATTCCGCCCGACTTTAACATTGATTTTCTCAAAAACTATAAGGTCTTTTTGAAAACTTTTTTTTGCATCTAGTTCTGTTTAATAAACCCTGAAAATTTGGTGTTTCTAGGACTTACGGGGGCTTTGCTATTAACTGCTAAAGTCGGCGGATTTTTACTGTAATGTAAAATGCAGAAAATTGGCAGATGCAGGCTTTCTGCATCTTTCATTACAGTAAAAATCCGCCGACTTTAGGGTTTTCAGGGTTTATTAAACTGACTCTTGTGAACAAGATGCAAAAAAAAGTTTTCAAAAAGACCTTATAGTTTTTGAGAAAATCAATGTTAAAGTCGGGCGGAATTTCCGTGATTTCCCGCGGAAATTTCCGCAATTTCCGGCGGAAATCCGCCTACGGCACTTGCATTACCGATTTCCGCATTCCGATGCGGAAATGCAATTTCCGATCGGAATTTCAGAAATTGCATTTCCGCGGAATCCGAATGAGCATCCCTATGATACACATGGAAGAGGGGGCTGCAAATGGAATGGGAGGGGCTGCTGTACATGGATGATACACATGTAAGAGGGGGCTGCACAGAGAATGGGAGGGGCTGCCGTACATGGATGATACACATGGAAGACGGGGCTGCACAATAGAATGGGAGAGGCTGCTGTACATGGATGATACACATGGAAGAGGGGGCTGCACATGGAATGGGAGGAGCTGCCGTACATGGATGATACACATGGAAGAGGGGCTGCACATGGAATGGGAGGGGCTGCTGTACATGGATGATACACATGGAAAAAGGAGCTGCACATGGAATGGGAGGGGCTGCCGTACATGGATGATACACCTGGAAGAGGGGCTGCACATGGAATAGGTGGGACTACCGTACATGGATGATACACATGGAAGAGGAGGCAGTACATGGAATAGGAGGGACTGCCGTACATGGATGATGCACATGGAGTGGGAGGGGTGCTGTTGCACAAGAAAGGCGAGCCACAGCAGACGTGGCCTAGGGGCACAAAAAGTGTAAATCCGGCCTTGTACCTAAGATAAACTGATGGTATACTGTAGATTTATACTTACCTGTGTCAAAATCCTGAGCAGTTCTTGCCTTTTTTCATGATTGCAAACTCAGTAAAGGACCCAGGGCCGGCCCGCTCATGAGGCGGGGTGAAACATTTGCCTCAGGCGGCAAACTTCTAGGGGCAGCACCCGCCCGGGGGGGCCGGCCGCCGAGCCGGAGGGGTAGCGGGCAGGTCGGGGGTATTGGGCCTAGCGGTGGGGAGGGGGGTCGGACCCTCCCCTCCCTCACCTGGATCCCCCGATCTGCGCTCCCCTTCAGCCTGTAATTAGGAAGCAGCCGCTGCCAGATCGTAAGAGGCACGGGCGGAGAGGACTCACCTTTTCCGCGTTCCAGCGAGCGCTCCACTGACGTCACTTCCTGCATCGCCGCCCACCGCTAGGCCCAATACCCCCGAACTACCCGCTACCCCTCCGGCTCGGGGGGGGGAAGGCAGCGGCAGCAGCTTTCTCCCAAATTTGCCTCAGGCGGCAAAAAGTCTAGGGCCGGCCCTGAAAGGACCAGCCCTTAAAGCGTTCTGGAATCTGGAATAGCGGGGTCTGAACCCTCTATAACAGTAATTATAGATTGACGGTGTACCTTGAAATAAATCAGAGCACTCAGTAATACGTATATGATTTTATATAAAAAAAATTGTACTTGCTTATCATACAGCATATATACAAAATATGAACAGTTCCCAAGTAGTGTTTCCTTCTAACAGTATTCCATCTTATCAAGGCTTTAGAACCAAGCGATCATCCATCTTCTAAGTACATTCAAAAAGGAATATAACAGTTGTGTTATGTAGAATAAGATCAAAAGTACTCATCTGCATCAATAGCTGTGTATAGAATAGCTGTGTAAAACTTGTAGTTATCTTCTTAAAGAAATAGCATAAAAAATAGCTTTTAAAAAAACTTCTTGCTAACATCTTAACAGAACTTAATGCTGAAAAATGACTAAAGTAAATCACCAGAATATAAGCATATTACCCCTTCTCTGTCATCTCTTCAGCATCTAGAACAACTTGTGAGAAGGTAGCTTCTGCCTCATGTGTCTTCACAGGAGATTGTTGGGCTTCTGCAAACTATGATCTTTCAGCTCCTACTTTTATAGGGATTGGATGCAATATGGTTGCCTAAACTGGAATTTCCCTGAATCCCAGGTTCTGATTGGCTAAAGCTTCCATGCGTCAATGCTTTATCATGTTTGAATAAACAGCATCCAGCACTTTCTAAATATTGCTACACACAACACAACGTGTGCACTGTGAATGTCACACAGACTTTGTATTGCTGTGCGTTAGTCTGTGTTATAATTTTTTATAACGTGCGACTTGAACGTCCCACTGTGAATGAGGCCTAAAGCAGGGGTCCCCAACCTTTTTGAGCCCGGGGCCCCCTATACCGACCAAACTTTTCTCTGGGGCCCGGGGGAGAGGGGCGGGGATTTTGGGGTCGTGGTTAGTGGCGGCGGCAGTCCCCCTCCTGCCTTTTTTCCCCCGATTGTGAGTGTAGTATATACACTCGGCCCCTCAGAAAAACTGCCCAGGGACCACCAAGGGGGCCGCAGCCCCCAGGTTGGGGACCCCTGGCCTAAAGGGAACCTGAACCAAGTAAAATGATTTCAAATTAGCAAACACTGCACCTGCAATTGAATATTACATACTTGTCTATCGGTTGTCAGCAGAAGCTCACCATTTTCTTCCAGTTCAGACTAGATCTAGTCTATACTATGGGCTCTTTCACACCAAAAATCGCAAAACGCAATTGCATTTTGCGATAGGGTCCTTTTTCATATATCAGTTGCTGTCAGTTATAACTGAAAGGACAACGGATGTGCAAGGTAATGTCTAAGTTTCCCTTTGGCTCAATCAATGTTACTGGTTAACAGAGTGCTGACCTGGGCAGAAGCTGTTAAGGGGTCATCGCCATTTTTCCGCACGCGACTGCTGCCGGGAGCGCTTTGCGCAGGTGCATGACATCATGCGCCTGCACAGAGCGCTCCCGGCTGGGATCGCACACTGTAGGAAGCACGCAGCCAGGCCAGTGCAGGTGCAATGATTCCCGACAGTCCAAGAAGAGGAGGCCTGGGGGCATTTAGGAGGATCGGAGGGGCAGATTGGAGAATAGAGTAGTGAGCATCAGGACAGCTCACCGTACATGTCTGCTTCCCCCATTTCTTATATTCATTTGAGCTCTGGTATCCTTTAAAAAAACTTGTCTTACCATATTCAATGCTGATGGGAAGAAAGGATAAAATAAATAAAATGTAGGAACTGCCCAAATAATTTAAGGAGTGAGGATTCAGATTACTGCAGCTGTTCGTGTTTTATCCACTCATGACAGGTGCACTTTAAATACTCCTTTACAGATTCCCGAGATTAGGTTAAACCTGTGTATCCAGCTTTGTCATAATTTTTTCTCATTTGGGATAATCGTTTCCTTCAAACTCCTGCGGAGGAGTGCATATTTCCCAGAGGATTCGCGGAGCAACAAGTCCCGGCCTCTCCTCCATTATTTAGCTGCCATCATCTCGGAATCTGCCACAACCACTTAGCAGCAAGGCGGGCGTGCTGCTGGGCGCCCCATAGCCTGACAGCGGGGGAGTGAGTCAGGCCTGTGGCTGGCTGCATCTGCTGCTGTGCAGAGGGGCGGCGACCCGGAACGGCGAGGCCAGCGCCGAATCTGTGGCGGGGTGCTTCAATTATTTACAGCGCAATTACAACATTTATGAGCAGAACCGGTGATGAGAACATCACGCCCCATAAAACCGCTTATCTCTCCATGATACTTCGTTCCACCACAAAATCATGTCAACAGAGCAAGGCTGGCAATATAAATACACATTAAATAACAATAATAAGCAATACTGCTCTGTAGATCAGCGATTGGGCCACAAGCAAGCAATGCAACGAGCGAACTGTTTGTTATAAGTGTCCTTGCACACTGAACGCACTGTTACAGTAGAAGTAAAAAAAAAAAAAAAAAAACAGTTGCACCGCAACAAAGACCCAAGAAGTTGCATGCGGTACAACGCAGAGCTGATAATTTGGGTGGCAATCCCTTTATATGCTCACGTGAACCTTTAAAGGCGCAAGCTTCACAAAAGGTTCATGTGCGATTCAGGGCCCATTCACACTGGGGTGATTTGCGAGCGTTTACCGCCGATTACCAGTGATCTTTAATGCTTTTGAAAACACTAGTGTAATTAAAGACTAAAGGCCCATACACACATCGGACTTTTGCGAACGACGGGTCGTTTGAACGTTCCGTCGTTCAGTCGTCCGCACGCCAAACCGAGCGTGTGTACAGACTGTCGTTCAGGTGATAAGACTGAGTTTGAGCGATCCGCCCGTCTTATCACCCAAACGTCAGTCTGTACACACGCCCGATTTGGCGTGCGGACGACTGAACGACGGGACGTTCAAACGACCTGTCGTTCGCAAAAGTCCGACGTGTGTATGGGCCTTTACATTGGACACAGCACAAAGGCAAGATGTACCAGGAGACGTCTCCTGGTTCATCCTTGCCTTTGTGCTGTGTCCAATGTTAGTCTAAAGTGGTGTTTCCTGGCTTGAATTTGTCCAGATGGTACCCGTCCCAATTTTTGTCCTGTATATTACAGATTACAATTGTTTGTGAAGGCCTGAAGAAGGTCACTCCGAAACAAGTCGACGTTGTCGCCTTTTTAAACAATTGCATATTTCGACATATGTTTTTGGTACTTGATAATAGGATATTGTTCAGGGTTGCTCGGGTAGTACTTTTTAATACCCGCCCGGATCCGGGTACCCAGATATCTGGATCCGATTCAGGTACCTGGATCCGACCTTGCGGATACCCGAGTGAATTCAGGTATCCGACCAAATTACCCGCGGGTACCCGACCTATTCGGGTATCTGGATAGAAAAACCAGAAGTGCCCATTAAATAGCTTTAAAAAGGGTTTTTAGGGTAAATGATGCATGTAGCATCATGTTTTTTTTAAAGGGAAACACTAATTTATTATTTGGTGGATATAAAATGAAAAAAAAAAAAAAAAGCTGTCAATTAACATCAGGACTAGGTTCCAGACAGCGGTCGTGCAGCCCACATTGTGTCCAAAGTCCAATCGCACAACTGGGACATGACAGTTTTCAGCCCAGACACCTCCAAAAAAATGACACCGCAATTGTGTTTTGGGTTGAATATAGGTGGTGGTATCAGCAGCAGTGGCCTGTGGCACCATGGCAGTGGGAGCCAACGCCAGCTTGCTTCAGCCTCTAGAACTCCTCATGCTCAACAACATGTTTTCTGGCCAGATGGGTGATGAAGCTGGAGGTGCCATACTTGTAGGGGTCACAACCTCTGCTCATCTGTAGTTTGCACACATTGCATATGGCAAACTTGCTCTCCAATGAGGGCAGAGTGAAGAACCGCCAGATTGGGGAGGTGAAGATTCCCCTGCGGCCTGAATGGGATGCTGCGGCTTTTTTCTCCCTGTGGCGGTTGGGGGTTGAGTGGTGCGGCTGGTGGTAGCGGCAGAAGGATATGGTGGGTCCCGCATTCCACGGCCACTGTCTGCAATGCTGATCCTCCGTGCAAAACGCACCGATGCATCCTCCTCCTCAGAGTCAGAGCTGACATCCCCATCCTGTGGATGGTAGTCACGGTCCTTCATCCCATCATCAACATCATACCCCCCCCTCCTCAAAACCCAGAACATCCTCCTCAAACTCCTTGCGGCTAACAGCCCTGAGTTCAATCGTGGCGCCTGGAGTGAAAAGCTCGCTGACTGAGGGTAGGCTGCCCTCTGTGGTCGACACTGACACGGCAGACCTTCTGAGGGTGGCCGCAATGTTGCTCCCTGTCCTCTTGCCCTTGCTGCCCCTCTCCCGGCTGCCGGGGCCAGCAGACATGGTACAACTTATACGGGATGATGTCACCTGATGATGTGGGGTACTTTTACTTTAATGAAATCGGGGTTGGACTTTAAATCAAATCAGCACGGAGTGACAGACCGCAGAGTAGAGGACAGACAGTGCACACTATCTGTCTAACTGTCACACTGACAATGCTCAGCACAGCAGCACTGCAGTAATCTGTAGTAAGCTAACACAGTACTATGTCTAACAACTAACTGCAGTACTAATTAACTATATAATACAATAACACAGTAATCCTATTCCCTAACGTATACTGTCCTGCTGGCCTGCACAGCACACACAGACACAGGCAGGACCTAACTGAGTGAATGAAATCAAACAAATACACTAGCTAGCTAAAAAAAACAAAACAATAGAACAATAGTGTAGTGAAGGTGTTTAGCACTCAAAGCTTTAGGTGTATCACTGTATACAGGCAGCACTTGCTAAGCCGACAGCACTGGAGCAAGTCTGTCAGTGACCAGCTAGCCAGCCACACAAGCAAGGACTATCTGTCTCATCATGCCAGCCCTCCTTATTACACAGGGGGGCTGGCCAGGGTTCCCTTCTGTGATTGGGTGCCAGGGCTTAGGCTGGTAGGGGTGGGGGGGGAACTAAACCTGGTGCGTCCATATTTCAGGAGCATCTTGTACATGTCCTTCCCCAAATGGTGTCCTCCTGTATCCACCATGTCTCCCCAATGTATCCCCCATGTGTCCTGCTATGTCCCCATGTCGTGCCGACTTAGTGAACCCACTGGGAGGCTTTTAGAGAGAAACAGAGGGGGACTCTAGCAAATGGTAGGTGTGGTAAGAGTCTGCACACCTCACCACACGCTATCATAGCGTCTGTATTTTATTAACCATTCAATGCAGGTATCCTTTAAATTTGCACACAACTAAGAATTGGATGCATCACATTGGTTATCTGTAGCGGAGGGTGACTTGTTTTTATTACAGTAGGGAAGGGTTTCTGCTACTATATAGTGTATAACCTTAGAAGGTTGCCATGATAATAAGAGGTTGTCAATTAGTAATACCACACTTTGGCACCAGGTGGCAGTGTCACTTAATAAATGAACTATTTTGTCTTGTGGTTTCCAGACAGCACTGGGAAAACTTGTATTTATTCAAAACAAATGTCATAATAAAATTTCTACTTATAAGTTAAATAGAAAAATTTAAAGTCCAGTTTCACTTGAAATCTGTTCCTTTTTGTTACCTAGGCAAAGTTTTTTCCCCCTGTGTATCTGCATGTGTAAGTCATAAAATAATAGTGTAATCATTTGCAAGGTTGAAGACTATGGGGATGGGGAGTGGGGACTGGAGAAAGGGGAGGGGGCAGCACAGGAGAGGAAACTGGAGGAGGGCAGCACAGGAGAGTAGACAGGAAGGAGGAGGAACACAGCAGTGGAGAAGAAGGGTAGCACAGTACAGAAGACTGAAAGAGGGAAGGACACAGGAGAGAGGACTGGAGAGCACATGAAAATGGACTGAAAAAGGAGGGAGAGCATAGGAGAGGGGAAGAATCGAAGAGGAAACTGAAGGAGGAAGAGGGGAGAACACAGAAGAGGAGACTGGAGGAAGAGGAGAGGGAGTGAGAAACACAGGAGAGGAGACTGGAGGAGGGGGAAGCACAGGAGAGGAGACACACAGGGTAGGAGGGGGGAGCACAGGAGAGAAGACTGGAGGAGGAGTGGGGGGCACAGGAGAGAAGACTGGAGGAGTAGGAGCACAGGAGAGGAGGTGGGAGCACAGGAGAGAAGACTGGAGGAGGAGCACAGGAGAGGAGGGAGTGGGGAGCACAGGTGAGGAGACTGGAGGAGGAGTGAGCACAGAATAGGAGGTGGGAGCACAGGAGGGGAGACTGGAGGAGGAGGGAGCACAGGAAAAGAGACTGGAGGATGAGGAGCACAGAATAGGAGGTGGGAGCACAGGAAAGGAGACCGCACAGAATAGGAGGTGGGAGCACAGGAAAGGAGACTGGAGGAGGTGGGAGCACAGGAAAGGAGACTGGAGGAGGTGGGAGCACAGGAAAGGAGACTGGAGGAGGTGGGAGCACAGGAAAGGAGACTGGAGGAGGTGGGAGCACAGGAAAGGAGACTGGAGGAGGTGGGAGCACAGGAAAGGAGACTGGAGGAGGTGGGAGCACAGGAAAGGAGACTGGAGGAGGTGGGAGCACAGGAAAGGAGACTGGAGCACAGGAAAGGAGACTGGAGGAGGTGGGAGCACAGGAAAGGAGACTGAAGGAGGAGGAGTACAGGAAAGGAGACTGGAGGAGGAGGAGCACAGGAAAGGAGACTGGAGGAGGAGGAGCACAGGAGAGGAGACTGGAGGAGGAGCACAGAATAGGAGGTGGGAGCACAGGAGAGGAGACTGGAGGAGGCGGGAGCACAGGAGAGGAGGGGGGAGCACAGGAGAGGAGACTGGAGGAGGAGCACAGGAGAGGAGGGGGAGCACAGGCGAGGAAACTGGAGGAGGAGGAGGGAGCACAGAATAGGAGGTGGGAGCACAGGAGGAGACTGGAGGAGGTGGGAGCACAAAATAGGAGGTGGGAGCACAGGAAAGGAGACTGGAGGAGGGAGCACAGGAGAGGAGGAGGGAGCACAGGACAGGGGGACTGGAGGAGCACAGGAGAGGAGACTGGAGGAGGGAGCACAGAATAGAAGGTGGGAGCACAGGAGAGGAGACTGGAGGATGAGCACAGGAGAGGAGGGGGGAGCACAGGACAGGAGACTTGAGGAGGAGCACAGGAGAGGAGACTGGAGGAGGAGGGAGCACAGGAAAGGAGACTGGAGGAGGAGCACAGGAGAGGAGGGGGGAGGACAGGGGACTGGAGGATGGGGGCAGGGGAGAGAACAGGAAAGAGGATTTAGGCCTTTTGCACACTATAGGAGATTCAGATTTTTTTTCCTTTTTGGCTGCAGTAGTGTCTGAATAACACCAGAAACAAGCATGCAGCTAATCTTGTCAGATCTGACAATGTCAGAAATATCTGAACTGCTGCATGCTTGTTCAGGGGCTATGGCTGTACGTTTTAGGCTCTGTTGCCACTAAAGCGGAGAACGGACTTTTTTTGTGCTAAATGGACAGTTTATAACTAGGAGCCATTCACACTCACAACGGATCAGTGGGATCTGTTGCTGTAAGCAGATTGCACTTTAGGCCGTCTGGAATAATCCCAGGCAGGCGGATGCATCCCCCCATATAGCCTAAGGGGGTAACGGATCTTCCCCGGGTTACAGCCAGACCACCAGAGCAGACACCACACTGTCCGCATCCACTGGCCGCTCATTGTCCGGCACAAGTGGGAACACAGCCTTAGAGGCAGAGGATCAGCAGGGCTGCCAGGCAACTGGTATTGCTTAATTTAAATAAATATGGCAGCCTTCATATTCTTTTTGTTTCAGTTGTCCTTTAAAGGAGTTATCTGGCATTTATATAGAAAATAAGTGCTACTTACCCGGGACTTCGTCCAGCCCCAAGCTCCCAGCATGTCCCTCGCTGCAGCTCTGCATGCAGCCGTTCGCCGCCGCTGCCTCACGGTCCCTGGCGATGACGTCAGGCTGACCTGGAGGTCGGCCTGTACTGCGCCTGCAGCGCTGTTAATCACCACCACGTGGGCCGGAGCGTACTGCACAGTACGCATCCGAACCACGTGGCGGTGATTGACAGCGCCACTCGCACAGGCGCACTACAGGCCGACCTCCAGGTCAGCCTGACGTCATCGCCAGGGATCGTTAGGCAGCGGCAGAGAACGGTCGACCTGCAGCAAGGGACAAGCTGGGAGCTTGGGGCTGGACGAAGCCCCGGGTAAGTAGCACTTATTTTCCATATAAATGCCTGATAACTCCTTTAACCACCCTAGCGTTCTATTAAGATCGCAAGGGCGGCTGCGGGAGGGTTTTTTTTTTTTTTATAAAAGAAAAAAAACTATTTCATGCAGCCAACTGAAAGTTGGCTGCATGAAAGCCCAGTAGAGGGCGCTCCTGTCGCGTACTTCTGATCGCCTCCGGCATCGCGGCCCTCCTTGTTTTGCTTTGCGGCGAGCGAGTGACGTCGTGGACGTCAGCCGACGTCCTGACATCAGCCGCCTCCGATCCAGCCCTTAGCGCTGGCCGGAACTGATTGGTCCGGCTGCGCAGGGCTCGGGCGGCTGGGGGGATCCTCTTTCGCCGCTGCTCGCGGCGGATCGCCGCAGAGCAACGGCGATCAGGTAGCACACGCGGCTGGCAAAGTGCCGGCTGCGTGTGCTCCTTTTTATTTGAAGAGAATCGGCCCAGCAGGGCCTGAGCGGCACCCTTCGGCGGTAATGGACGAGCTGAGCTCGTCCATACCGCTAAGGAGGTTAAGGACTACAAATCTGCTCAAAGTTGCCATCACTGCATCGTACATAAACAGTCCCAAATTGCCGTAGATTAATAGGACTTCTTCTGTGACAGGACTACCCATCCATGCTGATGCAGAACAGAAACCTCTTTCTGGACATAAAAAGTTGTCTTTTCTGAATATTTATCGGCATAACTGTATTTTTCTAATTTTGGTTCTGTACATTACACCACAATGGCCTCAATTCACTAAGCAGTTTAGACTAGTCTACTGAAAAGGAAAGCAAAAACCAGGAGGAGCGCTCCGTAGTGTGATACCTTTTAATTAAATGAAAAACTGCGCAATAAAAGTTACACTTACTAGATGTATATGGACAATAGGCATTAAAATTGGCATATAGCCCAGAGAAAACATCCCCTCATGGAAGCAGAACCTGAAGCTGCAGTGGCCAGCGGCAGCAAGGATCCAGATGGTAAAAGACTAGTCTACTGATGGTCAGTTGCATCAAAGGGGAATTCACTATTACCAAATGTTTTAGACCTGGTCTAAACCATTTGGTAATTAGGTGGGTAAAGCAAAGGTAAATATTGAAGCTACAGTCGGCTCTGTCGCCGGCTGTTCGGAGGGCTGCAGCGAGACCCCCGTGGGACAGAGTACGGCGTGGGAAGCCTCATTAGGATCCGGAGGCTTCCCCCACCTGAGGTGAGTACCCCCCAGGGGAGGTTTTTGTTGTTACAGAGTCTCTTTAACGGGCTGCCATGTTTCAGACGTTAACCTCCATGCTCCCTTTTCACTGCCATTATCCAGGGTTGTTGTGAGGTTCATCAAGAGTGACTTATCTGTTGAAGCACAGTGTCCTCTTCTCCTGCTTGCCCCCCCCCTCCCCTGTAATGCTTTTAAAAGGGAAGGTTCAGGGAGGGTGGGTAAAAAATAAAAATCAATTTCCACTTACCTGGGGCTTCCTCCAGCCCGTGGCAGGCAGGAGGTGCCCTCGCCGCCGCTCCGCAGGCTCCCGGTGGCCGACCCAACCTGGCCAGGCCGGCTGCCAGGTCGGGCTCTTCTGCGCTCCAAGGCCCGGAACTTCTGCGTCCCACACCGACACGCTGACGTCATCGGACGTCCTCCGGGCTCTACTGCGCAGGCGCAGTAGTTCTGCGCCTGCGCAGTAGAGCCCGGAGGACGTCCGATGACGTCAGCGTGCTGGCGTGGGACGCAGAAGTTCCGGGCCTTGGAGCGCAGAAGAGCCCGACCTGGCAGCCGGCCTGGCCAGGTCGGGTACCGGAGACCACCGGGAGCCTGCGGAGCGGCGGCGAGGGCACCTCCTGCCTGCCACGGGCTGGAGGAAGCCCCAGGTAAGTGGAAATTGATTTTTATTTTTTACCCACCCTCCCTGAACCTTCCCTTTAATGGGTTTGTTTGATCTCAGCTTCTGGACAATTAAATCTAATTAGAAGAGTCCTTATCTGCTTTTCATTTTCTGTGGCTCTTGGACAGAGGATGTAGAAGAATACTGCCTGTAATTAACCCTTAAATTATGTAAAAATATGGGGTAAAACAAAGGTTTTTTTTATTAATGAGCCATATTTTTAATGAGTCTTGGAGATAAAAATGATACTCTGTTCCCTTTAATCCCTTATCAGTGAGTGTTACAATATAGTCTGACTAGGTCCCGACTAGATAGAAACGGTCACTTGCATTCTTAAACGTTAACTCTTTCAGGCAGAATAAGAAGAAAAGGAACACAGCCTAGTTATTTGTATGCTTCACCCTGAACATATACATGTCTATCTCATCATGTCCCATCACCTCCGTATTCCTTTAATATAGTAAAGTGCATTAAGCCATACTGAGATGGGGTAGCCACAGAGTGTAAAGAGAGTTGAGCTGTGTCGAGTTCCTCTTCAACTCCAGGAATGAAGACAGAAGATGAACTTCATAGAAGGAAAACCATCACTATCGGCAACAGATCAGTAAAAAGAAAAAAAAAAAAATTAACACCATAGCAGCCATTTGTTTTAAACCATTGTTTATTAATATAATTTTCTTCGGTGCTCTGTTCAGTTTGATTCCAGACATCTCAAATATTTACAGAATAGACCCGCTCGTAGCAAACACTAGACGTAAAAGCAGCACATAGAAGTCAGGACCCACCTGAAATTGAGCACAAGCAGTTCCCTTACACGCCAACTTCCACAAACCTCTATAGCAATGTCAAGGAGATATCGGGGGCCTTTTACGATTGATGCTCCTTCAAATGAGACCCGTATGCTTTACCTTATAGCCACCGACCAAGTCCCATATTTTACATTCCAGCTAATTAGTTAATTTTGCTTCTAAATGGGTGTTGGTCGGCATCAGAAGGAGTTGCTAAGAAGCCAATAAAGAATAACCTACAGAAAGCTTTGAGATTCAAGACTTGGCCAATGATTGTTGAGAGGACTAGCAAATCCTTCACCACTGTCTGTCCATACTAAATTACTACAACGGGCAGGTATTGTTTTAGGTGTAATGTTGCCAAAGGGCTGAGGCTGAGAGAATAACACTCAAACATGGGGCAGTACGGGGGACAGAGCTCATCTGCCTGGTAGATGCCCACCAATCAAAGTCGCAGAGATGTATATTGTGAAGACTTTACCTGAATTGTGTACTGTTAAAAATACTGTTCAGAATGAGACATATTCCATACACTACAGATTCTAATATGTTTCAAACAGTGTTTTGCCTGTGTAGCTCATACACACTTCCAGCTGGGGTGCACCTTAAAGTGGATCCGAGATGAACTTTTACTCTTTGCATAATTGTGTTCCTTTCCTATTGTTTATAGGGCATTCCTCAAGCCAAATACTTTTTTTGTTTTTGTTTTAATGCTCTAATTCTCTATAAACTAAATAAGCCACTGCCACAGGTTTTCAGAGAGCCAAGGCATTTTCAGACAGTAGCAAGGGCTCATGGGAGCAAAGTCTGGGCAGGAGGAGGGGGAGGTATTACTAGCCAGATATTTCAGAGGCAGAGGGGAGGAGGGAGGAGGAGGGGGGAATTAGGTTTTTTGCTCAAGATACAGATAAGCCTGCCTCTGTGTAATGCTTACAAACAACATGGCTGCTGTCATTGTAGCACAGGAAGAAATAATCATATTCTATTAAAGCTGTTTGCAGCTAGATATGCTGTGTAAACTATCTAAGCTTTAGATAAGATATATAGACAAGTTACTTTTTATAGTTAGTTTTTTGGGGTCTAGGCACCATCACAGAATCTCATTGTACCCGAATCAAATGGCTAAAATACAAATATTTATGATCATTTTAGGTATCTCGGGTCATGTACGCCCCATCATAGCACTAGCGATAAGCAAGTGGCCACGGCAGATTTATTTTCAGCCAATTACTTTGTTTTGGGCGCTGAAGGGAGGTTCCAACTTGTCCATCCCCCTCCACTCTCTGTAGGATCTCACAAGCCACTCAGCCAAGCTCAGTATGCCAGACTGTCATAGGGCTTCCTGGGAGACTGTTGACCAAAGCAATCAGACTTTAGGGAACCAGGAAGGTCATGCTGTCTACTTTAACCAATGCTGTTCTAAAGTACAGCTACAACACTTGTACATATCAAAGGAGCCAGTAGGTCAAGTTCCTTAATATTCTCTGAATACAGCAGCGCTTTAAAAACTATCCAAGTACCTTACTAGATGTATATTTAAAAGCTGGAGTGGAGAACAAAAGTCATTGTCTTCTATCCCGAGTTCCATATAATGGACCTCAAACATGGCACTGACCGCCATACACCCAAGCCTCTGATTTTTCTTGAACAATCAGACCCTCTATTATTTTCTTACTACCTGCACAGATCTCCCTAAATGACAGATTACGGTTGGTTAGCCAAACTAAACCAGTTATACCACTAGGACAACTGGTGACGTGTCTGGTCATTGCAACCTTGATAAATCCGCAGACGTACTTTCATGTTCCGCTCTTGCGAAGTAAAGTCAAGAAGGAACTGCAATGTGCTCAAAGTCAGGGGGGAAATGATTGTTTCTTCGCCCAAGAAAACAAAAACTGAATTGCCATTTTGTGAAACCAAGTCTCTTGTAAAAGTTTGCATTATAAAACAAAACAAAAAAAATTAAAGCCACCGAAAATTTCAAAAACGTCACTGCAAACAAAAATACGGAACAAAAAGTTTGACAAAGTAAAGTTTGTCTAGACATCATATATATCTTTGACCTCAAACTGACATTGAGATATTTACAAAAATAACCTTCTCTTAAAACTTAACCCAAAAGAACATCAGCCACATGCTGAAATCATCATGCAAAATTCACATCAGATACAACAGAATCGAGAAAACTTGGAGGATTGTCCATTGGCAGAACCTTCATTTGAGTACTTTATGGTTTGGGAGGAGGGGGGGGGGGGGGGGGAGTAGTTCAACATCCAGGTCAAAATACAAGCAATGGTGTAAATGAGCAAAGACATCTTTGGTGAGATGGAATGGACCAGTCCGGCCTCTTTATATATCATAGGCTACATTCAAAAAATCGGCCAGAAACGGTCAGTTATGGAGATACCACATCTTCATCAAGACCAAAACGGAGCAAGAGCATCAGAGTTTGGATGGTCCTGAAGATTTGACCAGAGATGACAGACATTCCAAGTAAAAGAACCTCAGAACCGTATTTGTATAAGAAACATCAGAGAATAAAGTCAGTAATCCAGTCCATCCAGGTTACTTTACAATCTGCTTCTTATTCGTTTCTCCGACTGTAGGAAAGCGAGTGAGCGACCACCCATAACCGCTGTAAAGCTTAGACATCCAGGAGTAGGTCATCTTAAAAAAAACCCGACTGTGGCACCTTCCACTAGTGTTGTATAAACATTATACATAAAAAAATGCATTCTTGATGCATGGTCAAGCATGTACGTACATGGAGATCGGTGGAGACAGTCACGCGCACATACAAACCCGCAATCATACGTAAAACACACCAAAGTGCTGGTATCTGAGTGAATTTGTGCATAATGCCAAGTCGCTGCTGTGCAAAATTCACAACGCCAATGCAACATTTTCTATGAAAAACAAGAAAAACAAAAAAAAGTTCAAACAGTTAAAAATAGCTTAAATTTCAGGGCTACAAAGAAGAGGAACACTTTTGGTTGATCTGTAGACATCGCCGTTGCTTTACGCAGCAACGCAAATCGTGAAAAGTTTTTTATATTTTTTACCTCGACGTCAAGGAAAAAAAAAAAAAAAATCAAATAACACAGGTCTAACACTCTGCTTCTCTGGAGTCAGGTCCTTAGTCCGCTTGTGTAGAGCCAGCTCACTTCACAAAAATTTCTTCTGAAAAAAGTATTGCAAGGTTCATCAGAGACAAAAATATATATTTGGCCCCTCACCGTTTATTGTGTTCCTGTCTATAGTAATGCACAGTCCTAGGAACTCATTTTTTTGGTTCATTGGAGATAGAAGGTACTAAAAGGAACATAAACAAAGAACATTCGGTTCCAGAGCGTAAAGACAAGCTTGTGGCCAGGGTGAAGAGCCATCTTTGGAGCATTCCAAATTCATCATTGAAAACTTCTCCTGCTTGGAGTTCACCCGATTCCGCTTTGGTCTGTTATCCAAAGTAACGCAACCCAAAAATAAAATAACGAAGGCGTACACAAGTCCTCGGCCGAAGGAGACCGATGCACATTCCCAGTAAAGAGCGATCTCCTAATGTTCTGCATCCATGGCGTCCAGGTATTTAGACTCGATAATCTTGGGTAGTAAGTTGTATCTGAAGAAGGGAAAAACAAAACCGGGAGTTTAGTAAATTGCAATTCTGCATGGCAGTTTAACCACTTCGCATCCAGACCTTGTTTTCCCCTTATTGACCAGAGCAGTTTTGACGCTTTAGCGGTGTCCCTTTTTAACCCTCCTGGCGGTTAGTTGTTTTTGCCAAAAAGGCAAAAATCCTTTTTTTTTTTAATTTTTTTTTTTTTGTTTCATGTAAAGCTACCAGAGTGGTAGCTACATGAAACACCACTAGAGGGCGCATGTGTCCCTCTAGTGCGATCGTCGCCGGCATCAATAGCAAACAGGGGAACGCGTATATAACGCGTTCCCCTGTTTGGCTTCTCCTGTCGCCATGGCGACGATCGGAATGACGTCATGGACGTCAGCCGACGTCCTGACGTCAGACGCCTCCGATCCAGCCCATAGCGCTGCCCGGAACTCATTGGTCCGGGCAGCGCAGGGCTCTGGCGGGGGGGGGGCCCTGTTGCGCCGCTGCGTGCGGGCGATCGCCGCAGAGCGGCGGCGATCAAGCTGTACGCGCGGCTAGCAAAGTGCTAGCTGCGCGTACAGCATTTTAAATGAAGAAAATCGCCCCACCAGGGGCTGAGATATCTTCCTGCGCGGCATAGCCCGAGCTCAGCTCGGGCTTACCGCCAGGAAGGTTAATCAGCAATAACTTCATCTCTACTCGTGCCACTTAAATGATCTATACATCGTTTTTTTCAAGACAAACTAAGCTTTCATTGGGGGGTATTTGGTACGAAGTGAAATGTTCCTTTCTATGCATTTTAATGGGACAAAGTGGGGAAATTTTTAAAAATGCATTATTTCTACATTCTAACCAATTCTATTTGGAAATAAAAAGTGCGATTTGACATAAAAACTGTGCCGCCAGTTAAAGTTGCCCCAGTATAGATATCCAGATGTGTCCCCAGTATCACCGCCTCCCCAGTATAGCCAGATGTGCCCCCAATATCAGCCCCCCTAGCATAGCCACATATGTCCCCTGCGTTTGAAAGCCCCAGAAAAGATTGATAGACGCACCCCCAGGAATAGTGCCCCTCTTCATGGCCATATGTGTCCCCGGAACAGGATTACCCCCATTATGGCCAGATATACCCCCAGGATTAGTACTGCCCCCCATTATAGCCAAATATGCCCCCAGTATATGATTATTGCCCCCCCCCCCAGGTGCCCAGATGCACCAAATTAGTAAATCCCCCCCCCTCCCCTTAGTCAATTAGATGCCCCCCAGCAAACATGAACCCCCCCTTTTATATATCCTGCCCCCACCCCCCAGGATCGATAGCCAGATGCCCCCCCCCCATAAGGGCAGCCCCCTCCATGCAGGAATATTAAAAAAAAATGCACAAGCAGGCAGTCTCACTCACCTTACCTCGGTTCTGCGACTGTCCTGAAGTCTGATCCTCCGATCCCCACTCTGCAGTCAGCCGCATATTGCCGGTAACCCGGGTCCCGGCTTGATGACGTCATCAAGCCGGGACCCGGGTTTCCGGCAATATGCGGCTGACTGCAGAGCGGGGATCGGAGGATCAGACTTCAGGACAGTGGCAGGAACGAACGAAGTAGGTGAGTGTGACTGCCTGCTTGTGCATTTTTTTTTTACTATTTGTGCGCCGAGGGGGACAGATGAAGGATCGCTGCAGTTCACTACTGCAGCGATCGTTCATGGGAGGGGGGTGGACTAATTGGCCAAAAGGGAACATGTTCCTTTCCGCCAATTAATATTGCAGCTGACAGTGCCGGAGGGTGCGCTCTGAAGCGCACCCGACCGTGCACAGCAGGGCTGCAGCCAGGTCAGTATATCTACGTCGCTGTGGCTTGGAGGGTGCCACAGCTGACGTAGATATACTGTAGTGGTGGGGAAAGTGGTTAAAAGCCTAAAATAATTGGGGTGCATACACACATTCAATTTTGATGGGCCAAATTTAACACTTCCACTGTAGTACAAGAGCTAACCTACACAATTAGTCCATAGTATTCAACATTTGTGGGCCCTCACACTACATGGTGATGGGAAGATTGGCTAGTGATTGGCCCCATAAGCCTGGATCCGCTCCCACGTCGCCGTCCTCCGCTGCCTCTATCCGCCGGTACCGGGTCCCGTACTTTCAGCCAGTCAACGCAAGCGCAGTGTGTCACTGCCGGCAGACGCGGCCAATTGTATGCAAGAGCAGAGACTCCTGCATATCCTTACGAATGCGCCGATATACTACGCAGGCGCATGCGTAAGGATATGGAGGGAGTCCCTGCTCTTGCATACAATTGGCCGCGTCCGCCGGAAGTGACGGGACCCGGTAGCGGCGATAGAGGCAACGGAGGACGGCGGCGTGGGAGCGATCCCGGCTTATGGGGCTGGAGGAATCCCCAGGTATGTATGAAATCTTTTTCATTTTTTACCCAGGCTTTGTCTCTGGTTCCCTTTAAAGAGAGACTGAAAAAAAAATTATGATATAATGAATTGGTTGTGTAGTACGGATTATTACTAGAACATTAGTAGCAAAGAAAATATTCTCATATTTTTATTTTCAGTTATATAGTTTTTTTTTTTTATAACATTGCATCATTCTGTAATATTTGCAGTTTACACACTACTCCGCATTCTAAATGATTTTACAGAGTAGGCCAGTGAACTTTTGAACTGTTCCCTGCACAAAAAAACAATACAGTGCCAGACACTTGAGATAATAAGCTTCAGAAGACACAGCTCTCTGCGACTCTTAAAGTCGTGGAGCTCAATGGCTCTTTTGCATAAACAAATGGAGTTTAAAGGGATACTGTAGGGGGGGTCGGGGGAAAATGAGCTGAACTTACCCGGGGCTTCTAATGGTCCCCCGCTGACATCCTGTGTTGGCGCAGCCACTCCCCAATGCTCCAGCCCCGCCTCCGGTTCACTTCTGGAATTTCTGACTTTAAAGTCAGAAAACTACTGCGCCTGCGTTGCCGTGTCCTCGCTCCCGCTGATGTCACCAGGAGTGTACTGCGCAGACACAGACTATACTGGGCCTGCGCTGTGCGCTCTTGATGACATCAGCGGGATCGAGGACCCGGCAACGCAGGCGCAGTGGTTTTCTGACTTTAAAGTCAGAAATTTCAGAAGTGAACCGGAGGCGGGGCCGGAGCATTGGGGTGTGGCTGCGCGGGCACAGGATGTCTGCGGGGGACCATTAGAAGCCCCGGGTAAGTTCAGCTCATTTTCCCCCGACCCCCTACAGTATCCCTTTAACTCTTCCTGTACTGGAAACCATGTTAGACTTGTCTCTGCTCCTAAAGTTTTATTTCTTAGCTGTACTACACATACAAATCATATCAATTTTTTGTACGCTTCAGTGTCTGTTTAAGCCTGGAACACACTTTCAATTATGATTGGCCAATCACTAGCCAATTTTACCACCTCTATTTAGTACGAAGACCAACAGATTTTTAATACTATGAACAGATTATGTAGGTAAGCTTTCATCCTACATAGGAGGTGGTAAAATTGGTCAGTGACGGGCCAATCAAAATTGAAGGTGTGTATAAGGTTTTAGTCAGTTACTGCATAATTAGGGGGTCTATAGAGGAGTCAGTAACTGGAAAGGTTTTTTAAAAAAAAAAAAGGTTAATATTTGCGGCCTCTGACGAAGCAGGAGCGCCCGTAAAACGTCTGTTAAGCTGAAGCCCATTTAACCACTTCATTGCTAGACACTGTGTGTGCGGTCACTGGTGAAAATAAATTTGGAGTGGTAGAAAAGAACTGCTCTACTTCTCTCTCCCAAACGAAGGCGCAGGAAACTTGGCAGAAGAAGACGTCTAGCAATGAAGTCCACAAACAGGAAGAGTAGACAAGGCACTAATCTAATGCTACATAGACTTTAATGTGCGCTGTACAACAACAACACAGACAGTGAAGCAATAGCAACAAGATGCTGGCCTGACAGCCGTTTCACAGAGATTCTGCTTCATCAGAGACCAAAATGTCACCGTATGCACACAGAATTGTCATTTATATATACATAAATGCACTACTTACCACTCCTCACTGCATATAATCACCAAATGAGCAGTGGGGAGTGGTAAGTGATGCACTTATGTATATATAAGCTGCAATACTTTGGTCTCTGAAGACGCAGAATTCCTGTGAAACGGCCGTCAGGCCGGTACCTTGCGGCTATTGCTTCACTGTGTGTACTGGTGTAAAATGCACATTAAAGTCTCTCTAGCTCTATTCTTTACACTTTTTTTTTTTTTTTTTTTTTACAAAGCATACTTGTAGGGGAAAAAAAGTGCCCCTACAAGTGCTTACCTTGGGAGGGGGAAGCATCTGGATCCTGGAGAGGCTTCCCACGTCCTCCACCTGCCTCCCAGCGCTAAGACCCCCGAAAAATTGCTTGTTGACAGATCGCAGATGCACAGTAGCACAGACCTATTGGGGCTCCAGCGGGAAAAGCAAAGCCTAATCGGGTCTGTGCTACTGCGCATGCCTGAGCTGTCTGCACCTGCGCAGACCTGATCAGGTTCTGCTTTTTTCACTGGAGCCCGAGTGGATCTATGCTACGGCTACTGCCTTGGAGGTCTTATCGCTGGATCGGCCTGGCTGAGGAGGATGGAGGAAACATCTGTAGGATCTAGAGGCTTCCTTCTTCCTCAGGTAAGAATGCAAAATTGGAAGTAGCAACCTCACATTGGTAACCGCAAACCTGCTTTAAAGAACACAGTCGTGTTTAGCTATTGCGCTCTATCGTTTTGTGTTTAGTTGATGTCTGGCAAATACCTGATGGGAATCATCCCTATCATGATGAGAGGGAAGATCATCTTCATGTAAGGAAGAGGCGACATGCCAAAGCCACACAGGATAACCAGCTGGAGGACCTGCAGGCCGGTGAAGTAGTGAATCTTCCTCTGTGGGACTCTTCTGATGTAATGGGTTGGTGGATACGCCGTCTGTAGGAAGAAGCACAATGCTAGATTAACAGGAGTAAGGCTCTCTCCGCAGGATAAACCAAGTTTCACACCAGCAGAAGACCGAGCTACGCAAAAACTGTCCTAGAAAAATGGGTGATAAAAGTAATGTGAATGCCTCATTCATAGGCCAGTGATGCCAAAGAGTTTCTCAGTGAGATGCAAATGTAACCACTTTCTATAAAATGGATGTTTATAGACGTCCTATTTGAGCACTTTCTTTTTTGCAAATAGGGTGCTAATAAAAGTCCATCTATTCTAGGGGGATGTTGGCGGTTCAGCCACAGTGTAGGGGGAAAGTAAGTATTGGGGGTAGGGTGGAGTTCGTGTTAGGGAGAGGTAAAGTGAGAGGTTAGTGAAGTAGAATATCGGAAACATCACTAACTGACCATCTCTATTCCCGACCCCCACACTAAAGCACACACTGCTAATGCTAACACATGAAGTAAGCAAAAAACATATACAGATTACTTAAGGTTTTTAGGGATAGCACAATTATTCCTTCCTGTGGTAAACTATTCTCCATGTTTACTAGTCTTGGCATCCTGTACGGTCCCCGACTTATGAACACTTGGCGTACAAACGACCCACCAATACGAACGCTCGCCAATCTGTTGCCATGACGTCACAAAGTCGGGGACTCTGAAACTACTTCTGGGGGAGCGCGGGAAGCACCGGGGGGGGGGGGGGGGGGGGGGGGGGGGGGGGGGATGGAAGAAGGATAAGAGGAATGGGGGTGGTGGACATAGGATAGGAGGCATGGGATGGGGGGGTCATAGGAGGCACGGGGGAAGGGACACAGGGGGCAAAGGGTGGCTAGGACATAGGAGGCACAAGGGGTGGGGGGGGGGGGGGGGCGAGGACATAGGAGGGACAAGAAGTCCTTGTTCCAACTTAAGAATAGATTTAGGTTAGGACAGGCCTACGCTCCCTATCTCGTTGGGTAACCTGGGAAAAACCATATTCTAGATACCACAGCACAAGTTACTGTAACCCTGGTAACATTGGTGGTGGCAATAGAGTTATGAGCGCTACTCCCACAGCATCAGTACAGGTAAAAAATTCCCTGTGTGCATTCAACAAGGTTGCTGCAGTCATTTGGGTGCCATAGAAAGCCTCTCATTGGATATCAGTATAATTACATATTATTAGATATTCCACTACTTCATTCCAATATTGCCAATTTTTACTGACACCTAACCTAATCCTGTCCTCGCATGAATCCTCCCTCTACCGATCTCCTCACCGCAAAATGCCTAACCGCAACTGACCCCCCCCTCCCCCTAACTGATACGTAACTGTGTGCCCTCATCCCCACAAACCCTGCTGCAGCATACCCAACACCCCCCCCCCCCCCCCCTCCATATGCTTAAACCACCCTTGCAATCCCCACTGGTTCGCTGCCACTGGTGCCCATGTCAACAGCTTCAACTGGCAGCTATCACTTGAAATTTGTATAGTGGGTGCCACCGGTTATTTTATAGCAACTAAATTGCGGTTATTAAAATGGACCCCAATGCCAGTGCGCAATGTTTCACAGCACCTTCGGCGCCCAAATTACTTAATTCGCTCTCCTTGCCCACGGCAGTTTTAACAGATCTACGTGAAACAGGCCCCTATCCCTTTGTACAGTTCAAAGGATACAAGCCGTACATGTGGCTGTCTGCACAGTGCCATGTATTGGTTGACAAGAGTCCTACCCAACCCTCATGGAGTAATGATAACGATACACCACTAGAGGGAGCCACAAGTCTGCATTATTACTACAGAGAGGACAACATTGGCAGGATCTTGTCACAGGTCCTGTGTCATTCCTTGGGATGCTTTAAAGTGTAACTGTCGGGCATAAAATCAAAAATCAATTCTTCATTTTTATCTGGTAAACAAGTAATAAGGATGCTAACCAGATAATCCAAAAGTTAAAATCTCTATTCGTTTACTTGTTTATAAATGCCCATTGCCCAGTTTACCTGACTCTTATTTGGTACGTTGCCGCACAAAGGAAGTTGCAGGGCATGCTGGGTTGTCCTTTTTTTTGCTTCTTTATTTCCCCTCAGACTTAACTAATGTACAGAAGCAAAAAAGGACAACCCAGCATGCTCTGCAACTTCCTTTTTGCGGCAACGTACCAAATAAGAGTCAGGTAAACTGGGGAATGATCATTTATAAACAAAAAACTAATAGAGATTTTAACTTTTGGATTGCCTGATTAGCGTCCTTATTACTTGTTTACCAGATACAAATAAAGAATTGATTTTTGATTTTATGCCTGACAGTTACACTTTAACAAGGGAGACTAGAAATTCTCTGTAGCAGATCATGTGACTGCAATAGTACCCAGCACTGTCCTGCTATATAACGTGTATACCGCAGAATCAGCTGAAGACAACGAGACGGCTACAGGAGCTGCGGTGGGCAATCCGTGTAAACTGCCCTCAGTTGGCGAGCCTCACAATCAGCTCTTGTGTGTTCACTCTATAAACCAGCCGGACAGGAAATGCAGGCTCACATGGCCGGTGACGTTCTAATGACTGTCACAATGCAAAATGTAGGAGTCTAATAAAATGATGAAGTAGGACACATGTTCCACTGAAGCATTCACCGCTTGCCAGACAGCCTGTAGAAGCATTGAGCTTTAGTGTGCAGCTGCAGCGCTCGCGTCTGGCGCTGGGATTCATGTGTGTGCCTCTAACCTCCTTCCAGAAGCCACAGGCAGTGTCCACTGTTAAGTCATCCCTCTCCTTAGCAAAATAACCTGTCGCTAGCCACGAGGCTAGCAACGCATCTGTACAACCTGTCGCTCTGAGGGATTCAGTCCCAATCCCTGCCTAGTACATGTATACAGCTTAACTTGCAGGTTCTAAAAACAGAAGTACCTCGGGATTCCCTGCTGGGATAAACAGGTCTGTAATGCAACACAAGCAAATCAGATCATTTGCGCGCCGCGGTAGTTTGGGTGCATGTCAATATCCATGATGAGCAGTGGAAAGCGTCCGCTTTTTTGTAGCTGCAGTTGGTATAGCAGGTGGCCCTGGCGCTTCCACTTATAGCTCCTAAGCAATGAGGGTTAGGCAATGCAACCAATTGTTTTTGTTCCTGCACCACCAATATTAGATCATATAAATAAATCAGATAATCTAATGCAGCTGTGCCCAACCTAACGCTGACTTCACCTGCTAGGCCGCGGCAACTAATTGAGACCCCGGCTTCTGCTGAATAGTAGGCCTCAACTACCCTCAGCTCACACAGCACTTGTGCTTGGGGAGGGGTTATGGCTTGGGATCACCCAGAGAGCCTCTGCACACACACCCAGGTACCCCAGAAAATGGGCATCAAATGGCGAGTACAACAATCCTTGGTTTGCTGTGATCTTTCCTTTTTCAACACCATGTTAACCATTACTAGAAAAATGTTAAAAATGTAAATGTTGTATGTGTTCCGGCCCGCAAAATGTATCTTGATATGAAGTGCGGCCCTCGAGCAAAAAAAGGTTGGGCACCACTGAGCTAATGCATCTTGTGCAACTGGCAAGATCAATATCTAAAGTAAAGGAAGAGAAAACTAAATGTCTCACCAGGATGCATAATCACAAAAGTCCTTTATCAATAAAGCATGGGATACTTAAAGCATATTAAAGGACACTCGAGGTGAAAAAAAGTAATGACATAAACCATTGTATCTATCCTCCTCCTCCTAAATTACTTTTTAAAGATATTCCACAGTTTTATTTTACATTTAAATCTACTTTTTTACGTTTTTACTGTTTTATTGTTTTTTGCTCAATGACACATTCATTGAAGTATGCCAGAGCTAAAATGTATGAACTATTGGGTCTTTTTATCTCTTTCCTGCTCTCAAAAGCCATTTTCTGCTAGGAAAGTGTTTTATAGTTGCAATTTATTATCAGTGAGGATCACACTGTAGTCTGACCCAGTCAGGAACTTTGTGTGCTAGGCGCTGTACATATACATGTCTATCTCATCATGTCACCTTGTGTATCCTTTAAAACCGAGTGGAGGGTGGGTGGGGTTAGATAACTTACTTGCATATTATGATAAAGCAAGCCGTACATAAAAATAGTAAATAGGAGATAACCGTCCCTCAGAAATCGCATGTCAATATGTACATAAATCATCCGGCATAGTAAACATTCTATCCTAAAAATACTATGCAAGGTATATATGGCAGCATACAAAATCGCAGAGTGCAAAGGAAAAGAGAACGGCGGGGTCAGGAACTCAGCGCTAGCTGTCCTTCACCGCAGGTATCTCCCCCACTACCTCTCTCTCCGGTGTCATCTGGCGGCTGCCATCTTGCTCATTTCCAACCCCGGGCAGGGTCTCCTCTCCTGGTTCTGGTACCCTGTGGTTGACTTATCGGGTCTCAGACTGTAATATCACAGCCAGAGCCGCGCTTCATTAGAGGCAAAGGGGGCAATTGCACCAGGACCCCAGAGCCTGTAGCCCTTTCCCCTCCCCCAACTTCACAACTGCTCACCAGGGCCCCTGCAGAGTCTTTGACAGAGTAGTGTCTCACCTGTCTGGGCTCCATGCACTGTCTTCATCCACCTCTGACTGCATTTTCTCTGTGACTTGTGTCATGATATTACGTAACAACATGTGTCGGGTCATGGAGGAGAAGCGCCTCCGTGAGGATGAAGTCTGGGAGAGCATGGAGCCAGGAACTGACAGAGGAGCACGCCCACCTGAATAGCTGAGACGTTACTCTGCCAAACACTCTGCAGGAGCCCCAGGGAGCACATTTAAAAAAATACTGTAAGGGGGGTTGGGAAAAAAAAAAAAAGTTGAACTTACCCGGGGCTTCTAATGGTTCCCCGCAGACATCCTGTGGCCGTGCAGCCACTCACCGATGCTCTGGCCCCGCCTCCGGCTCACTTTTGGAATTTCAGACTTTAAAGTCTGAAAACCAATAAGCCTGCGTTGCCATGTCCTCGCTAAGTTCAACTCATTTTCCCCCGACCCCCTACAGTATTCCTTTAAAGAGACACTGAAGCGAGAATAAATCTCGCTTCAGTGCTTATATTCAGCAGGGGCACGTGTGCCCCTGCTAAACCGCCGCTATCGCGCCACTAAACAGGGGTCCCTTACCTCCTAAATCCCCTCCGTGCAGCGGGGGATCACTTCCGCATTCAGGCAGGGCTAATGGCCGCAGCCCTGCCTCACGCGCGTCTGTCAGCGCGTATCTCAGCCTCTCCCCTCTCAGTCTTCCTTCGCTGAGAGGGGCGACGATGCGCCGCTGATAGACGGCGCTGAGAGGCAGGGCTGCAGCCGTTGGCCCTGCCTGAAGAGCAGCAAAATCTACGACCAAGTTGGTCGCTGATTTTGCAGGGGGGGGGGGGGTTTGGGGGTGAAGGGACCCCCGTTCAGCCGCAGGATAGCGGCGTTTTAGCAGGGGCAAACATGCCCCTGCTGAATATAAGCACTGAAGCGAGATTTATTCTCGCTGCAGAGTCTCTTTAAAGAGGAACTCCAGTGAAAATAATGTAATAAAAAAGGTGCTTCATTTTTACAATAATTATGTATAAAGGATTTAGTCAGTGTTTGCCCATTGTAAAATCTTTTAAATCCCTGATTTACATTCTGATATTTATTACATGGTGACATTTTTACTGTTGGCAGGTGATGTAGCTGCTGCATGTTTTTTTGGCAGTCGGAAACAGCTGTAAACGGCTATTTCCCACAATGCAGCAAGGTTCACAGCCCGTACTCTGCCAAGAGTACGTACTCAGAATTTCTTCGTTTGAGGGGTTTCACCACAATATCAGCCATACAGCGCCCCCTGATGGTCTGTTTGTGAAAAGTAATAGATTTCTCATGTAAAAGGGGGTATCAGCTACTGATTGGGATAAAGTTAAATTCTTGGTCGGAGTTTCTCTGTAAGGCCCCGTTGCGATTACGCGCGGTGCAATGCGGCTACATCATGCACTGCGGACGAACTGAAACCAATGCACGGCAATGGAACAGTTTCCATTGCGTGCAGTTTATGCGGAGCGGTGAAAATCGATCAGAGCCTCGGCAGCATGCTGCAGATTCTCGCACGCCCGCATACACGTCCTGTCTCCTGCATTCACTTTGGCATCAGGAGATGCGGAAGTGACGCGATTGCAAGCGGAAGTAATGCGATGCGGGGAGGTAGCCGCATTCGCATCACTTCGCAAATAGACAAGGGCCCTAAGTGGAGGTTGGTGAAAGGGACAGCAGCTGGCTCTAGGGGGAAATTTGGCTGCAACCAAGGGCCCCTTACATTGTTTTCTGGTTTGGGGGTGTCTTTTAGGGAAGCCCCCATTGTTACTAGAGCCGGCTCCCAGCCTGATATACACTTAGATGGTGCAACCTAGTCACAAGCACCTGATTTTCTACCTGCACACGCAGCACTTTACCCATTCCCATTTCCTTTGCACTCTGTGATTTTGTATGATTGACAGATGCCTTTTATACCTTGCACAGTATTTTTAGGATAGAATATGTTCGTTATAGTGAATGATTTGTGTACATATTGACATGCTATTTCTGAGGGGCGTTTATCTCATTTACTATTTACATACGGCTTGCTTTATCATAATATGCAAACCGTTTTTGTTTTGGTTGATGAAATGAAAAGTAAGCTTCACTGTCACTGTTCAAACATGTTTTTTCGGAAACGCACTGCATGAAGCACACAGGAATGCTGCACGCCGTTATGCCGCACTGTATCACATAGGATGTACAGCGCAGTGTGAGGGTCTGCGTTACAATGCAGGTGTTACACGGCAACGCACCACTGTGAAGGCAGCCTTACATGGGCCAGGATGTTTTGCATGTGGGGCGAAAAAAACAAAACCAAACCCTTAAAGCGGAACTCAAAACTGATTAAAAAAAAAAAATGAGAGTTTCACTTACCTGGGGCTTCTGTCAGCCCCCTGCAGCCAGTCTGTTCCCACACAGCCACTCACCGATGCCCTGGTCCCACGCCGTGGCTTACTTTCACTTTGCGCTGTTCGAGTGCACGCTCCTGCACGGCCCTGGCCACGAACCTCCTCGTTCACACGCTCCCGTTGCCGGACGCATACTGCACAAGAGCAGTAGAGATTTTCTCATACTGCGCCTTCACAGGGCGCTCCTGGCTGCAGGATACGCGTTCTAAGAAACGCATGGTCAGGGCATAGTGGAGGTTGACTTAGAAGTTTAGGGAAAAAAAGCTGAGCTGCGGCGGGGGAACTGAGGATTGGTCCAGGACTGCGAGGGCACAGGTCAGCTGCAGGGGGCTGGCAGAAGCCCCCAGGTAAGTGAAACTGTTTTTTTTTAAATCGGTTTTCAGTTCCGCTTTAAGAATGTACACAGCGCGAATGGGGTTTAAAAGAAAAAAAAAATGTACCGTATTTTCTTTATGTTAAATGTACAAAATAAAAGCTGAAAGAAAAAAAATGTACACTTCAGTTAAAGAGTAACTGTCGTGAAAATATTAAAATGTAAAACACATACAAACAAGAAGTAGGTTTCTTTCAGAGTAAAACGAGCCATAAATTACTTTTCTCCTATGTTGCTGTCACTTACAGTAGGTAGTAGAAATCTGACATTACCGACAGGTTTTGAGCTAGTCCATCTCTTCATGGGGATTCTCACTGTGGCCCTTATTCTTTATAAAGACATTCACTGAAAATGAGTAACACAAAGATGCTGGACAGCCTTCCTGCTCGCTGCACACTATTTTGGCAGTTGGACAGAGCAACAGCCATTCACTAAGTGCTTTTTAAAAATAAAGAAAACCCTGAGAACTGCCCTATGAAAAGATGGGCTAGTCCAAAAGCTGTCACTCCTGTCAGATTTCTACTACCTACTGTAAGTGACAGCAACATAGGAGAAAAGTAATTTATGGCTCATTTTAGTCTGGGAAAAATGTACTTCCTATTTGTATGTGTTTTAATATTTAAGAATTTCGTGACAGTCCCTCTTTAAGCAGCAGTTTATGACTGTTGTATATCCTGACAAGGTACAAATTAGACGAACAAGGCGGAGCCTGGGACAGGTGGCACTCGGAGGCTGGGAAGGGGTTAATACACACATGGGAGAGAGTGGATGTAAATCAGATAAGAGTGATGACTGTGGTGAGTCATGTGACTTCCTCTCTGGCGCTCGGCTGATACTGGACAGGATCTGGAGCCGGGCCAGAGAGTGACACAGCAGAACGTGCAGTTAGTAAGCGGATTCCAGCGTGTGAGGCGGCCAGGAAACTCTCAGCTCAGCAGATGTCACACAGTTGTGACACAGGGATTCAACCGTCCCATAATGCACATACCGCCAACCATGTGCCTGACTGACTCTCAGTACAACACACCGCTCACACCTCATGCTGGAAAATGTCACCACTACAATGCTGGATAGATCATCATGCATTACCCTAACGCTCTATAATGCCTGACACACAATATAGAGATAGATCGGCCGAAGCTACCTTAAAGGGGAACTGAAGAGAGTCTGTCATGTTTATTTCCTTTTAATCAATACCAGTTGCCTGGCAGCCCTGCTGGTCTATTTCTCTGCAGTAGTATCTGATTAAAACCAGAAACAAGCATGCAGCTAGTCTTGTCAGATCAGACTTATAAGTCTGAACCACTGAAACACCTGATCTGCTGCATGCTTGTTCAGGGGCTATGGCTAATAGTATTAGAGGCAGAGGATCAGCAGGGCTGCCAGGCAACTGGTATTGTCTAAAAGGAAATACACATGACAGCCTCCATATACCTCTCTCTTCAGTTCCCCTTTAAGGCACGGAACACATTTGTCTTCCAGTTTTCGGCAACGCGTTTTCCTGCGTGTGTTTTCTGCACACCATGTGTGTTTGTATGCAGAAAAAAGGCACATAACCAACTGGGAATGTGGCGCTGCTTTCCCCAATCCAGGCCTCTGCCTTCTATGTACACTAAAATCTCGATACCAAGCGTACAAAAATATAGTATACATAGAGCGCAACTTTACAGGTTTCTCAGCAGAGTGATCACAAGCAGCACAACACCCAAGCGATAAAGCACCCCCCACAAGCAAAGCACACAGCATGCCCTCCCCCCATGGCACATCAGCACAAAGCATACAGCGGACCCAGACAAGCGGACCCCCCCCCCAAAAGCATCACAGCTCCCAAGCGACAAAGTACCCCCCACAAGCAACACGACAAAGCACACAGCGAACCCAGAAAACCGGCACATCACCCCCACAAGCAGCACAGCACCCAAGTGAGACAGTGCCCCACACAAGCAACACAGCATAGACAAAACACACAGCACACCCAGACAAACGGCACAGCACCCCCACAAGCAGCACAGCACCCCCACAAGCAGCACAGCACCCCCACAAGCAGCACAGCACCCCACAAGCAGCACAGCTCCCCACAAGCAGCACAGCACCCCCACAAGCAGCACAGCACCCCCACAAGCAGCACAGCACCCCCACAAGCAGCACAGCACCCCCACAAGCAGACAGCACCCAAGCGAGGCAGTGCCCCTAATAAGCAACACATCAGAGAAGAATAACACAGCCCCCCCAACAGCAACACGGTTGCCCCCCTACAAGCGACATAGCATGGACAAAGTACACACCGCACCCCCACAAGTGACCTGGCGCCCCCCACCCCCACAAGGGACACAGCATAGACAAAGCACACAGAATGTATAGAATGCAAGGAATGTAAAATGCAGCAACACAATGCTGTTCTCTCACAATGCAGTGAATATACATCAGTGACAAAAAAAAAAGACATTTGGACTTAGCACTGTATATACAGATCATGCTGTTTGGCTTTAAACTAAAGAATTGACAGCAAGCCACATAGGAGACTTTCACCCAGACGGGAAGGTCACAGCTGTGCGATATACATCCAGCTATCAGCAGCTACCTGCTTATTAGACAATGGGGCCTTTGATGTGCATGGTGTGAATGATACATACAATAAGACCGTTTCCTGAGGAAAAAGCCTGCTGCTTCTATAGCTGCCGCACTTCCTGCCCCGCGTGTCACCCTCCACCTACCTGCTCTTTCAACAGAAGCGCCACCCGCTCAAAGAGCTGGCTGCCATCAATGGAGGTCAGGGCGATGTACAGGAAGAGTCCGTACAGGACAGGTTTGGGGATCCACTGAAGAGGATGCGGCAGGAGGAAGAGGGAGAGGCCCACCAACACGTTGGCTACCAGCGAGGTCAATCGAGTCTCCTTCACACTGACAATCCTGTAAGAAAACGGAGACACCAGTGAGGGTGGAATCCCAGACACAAGACTGTAGAAATTCTCAATGATTTACTATGGCAAGGGTTCTCAAACTGGGTGCCACAGCACCCTGGTGCGCCTCAAGTACCTCACCAGGGGTGCCTCAGCATTCATCCCCATACTTTGTGCATTGCCATAAGATAATGCAACTGCACATTCATATAGAATGAGTAGGTAAGTGACCACTCGGTGGCTGGATTCTGCCTAAGGGCTCTTTTCCACAGGTTGCTGAACTGCGCGCTCAGTGAGCAGTTGCCAGGCAGCAGCGACAGCCGCAAGCAGTTGCCAGGCAGCCGCAAGCAGTTGCCAGGCAGCCGCAAGCAGTTGCCAGGCAGCAGCAAGCAGTTGCCAGGCAGCAGCAAGCAGTTGCCAGGCAGCAGCAAGCAGTTGCCAGGCAGCAGCAAGCAGTTGCCAGGCAGCAGCAAGCAGTTGCCAGGCAGCAGCAAGCAGTTGCCAGGCAGCAGCAAGCAGTTGCCAGGCAGCAGCAAGCAGTTGCCAGGCAGCCGCAAGCAGTTGCCAGGCAGCCGCAAGCAGTTGCCAGGCAGCCGCAAACAGTTGCCAGGCAGCCGCAAACAGTTGCCAGGCAGCCGCAAACAGTTGCCAGGCAGCCGCAAACAGTTGCCAGGCAGCCGCAAACAGTTGCCAGAGTTTGACTCTTTTTTACTGCCTATCAACGGCTTGTGGAAAAAAACCCTAATGGAGGTCACTGACTACTTGAAGGGGGGGGGAGTGGCATCACTAGCTACTTGGTGGGGGATATTCTACCAAATAGGGGGAGGGGTTTCACTGACTACTTAGAGGGGGCATGATGCCTAATAAAAGTCATAACATAAGTTTGATAGTTTTTGCCCAGGATTGCCTTGAAAAACAAAGTCTTTAAGACACCCTCAAAAATTGAGAGAACCACGGGACTATGGGCTAAAATTAAAACTATAGTAGGATGAATACAAAGGCCACCCTTTTTCCTGATCTTTAGACCTCACAGAAGTTCTTGACCTGTGTTTTATATGCAGGGTTAGTCACCGTCATTCTTTAATGCAGCATTTTGTAACTTCCTGTATATGGACAGTGGACTAAACAAATTAGAAAATCCTTTGTGTATCTGGTAGCTGTGAGTGCTACCATTCTGCGCCTATCCATTCAGTCTTAAAGGGAACCTAAATTGAGAGGGATATGGATGTTTCCTTTTACACAATACCAGTTGCGTGGCAGTCCTGCTGATCTCTTCGTCTGCAGTAGTGGCAGAATCACACACCTGAAACAACCATGAGCTAATCCAGTCTGACTTCAGTCAGAGCACCTGATCTGCATGCTTGTTGAGGGGCTGTGGCTAAAAGTATTAGAGACACAGGATCAGCAGGAGAGTCAGGCATCTGATATAATTTTAAAAAGGAAAATTCTATATTCTTCTCAGTTTAGGTTCCCGTTAAGACCTCTTCACCATGTTGCTTCCTGTTACCAGAGCTGAGGTCTTACTACTACTACAGCTCTTCACCTACATCCTGGAAAATACAAAGTCCTCCTCCCATGGGCCTTACTGTTAGGGTCATGCACAGTAGCTTTGCCTCCTTGTAGGGTTGAGGGAACCAATAACAAACATTCCACCTTACACTAAGGTGCAGACTAAGTACCTCATGATAAGATGGCAAGAGAAGAGACCACCTGGTGTACACACCCAAGGATCACAGTTCATGATCTAGGCCTAGGGTGAACTTGGAGATGCCAACAGCAGCAATTAGACTAGATCTAGATCCAAACCATCAAGCTAGATCTAGAGGACCACCAGTCTCGACGTAAAGAACTTTACTGAAGCCAAGGCAGTAGGCCACATAACCATTAACAGTATGTGTGTTGCCATAGACTATTTAGGTGCAAAAAGTTCTCAGCATGACAGTGGCGCTGTCTTTAAGATGACCTGGCCCAATGTTATAACCTTTCTCAGCACTCTGACCCCAATTGTTATGGTTTTCATTGTTCTTTTACGCCAGTAGATTACAATGTCCGCAAATTAACGGGTTATTGACCGATTCAAGTAGTATACAAGAGGGATCAAAAAGTGAATACTCGAGAAGAGGGAAGCCTCTAGCATCCTATAGAGGCTTCCCATGCTGTCCTCCAGTCCCGTTGCTGAGCGCAGACCCCCTGAAGATTAATGAAAAAGCCTTGTCTGTGGAAACATCGAGGGTGTGTTCCTCCCATACTGTGCCTGCGCGAGTACAGCCACGCCTGAGCAGTAAGCCTAAGCTGCTCGTGCATAAGCAGCTCCATGCTACTGTGCAGGCGAGTCCGCACATGTGCCAGGTGAACAACGCAGCATTGATGTTACAGAGGGTCCCGGGTGCTGGCAGAGGAACGAAGGAAAGAGTGGACAGCCTCTCCTTTGGTAAGTACTTATTTTTTGAGCTGTTTAACGCCTCAGGTTCTTTTTAAATAAACTCAAGCAACGGTCACTCAAGTCATTTCTATCCAAGAAGATTAAAAGATTTAAACTTTGTTTTAGTTTAAACAAGTTTTCAGTAAAAAGTTCTGCTTGGACTTAAAAGTTGTTCTCTCTTGTTTGGAGAAACAAAATTCCTGTCTTGACATGGCTGACAGAAGAAGGTTGGGCTTTGTGTCAATAGGAAGCAGGCCTATTAATGGAATGATGGCCAGCAGAGGTGTGGTCTTACTCCAGCAGCTGGCACTATCCATTGTAAATCAGGGCTCTTCTGGTCTCCACCTCACCATGGGTGGAGGAAGTAGTTGCTTCATAGCCTTACAGTTAAAGTTCCATTATATTCAAGTCCCCTAGGCCCTCTGCCCATTCCAGCTTCGAGTCAAATTAAGACCCTCATGAAACTTTATTGAAACAACCACCTGTGGACAGGAATGCTGTGAGATGTGAATACAAACAATGCAAACACGAAAATGAACAGAGCTTAACAAAAAGTATTTGGCACTTCCAGTACCAGCTTGTATTTGTTTTCCCAACAGTTCCAGGAGGTACATACGTGCCAAACGGCTAGCTGAGACATCACAAAAGACCCATCAGGTCTATTCTTGCCTGATGTGTTTTTCACCTACAGATCCATCTGCAGAGTGCTCCGTGTTCTTATCTGCAGCAATAATGGCCCCATTTTCATTGCGTGGAACAACGAATGTCCAGAGCAGTGCATGCAACACAATGCATACTGTTCTACAATACTATATAATGCGTCCTGTAACAGGAGAACGATTGTCATTATGTTCTTTGTCGAGTTGCTCTGTGCTTTGAACCCCTTTAAGATCCAGGGAGATGCACAGTGTCCAAAAAAGGGTCACACGGGGTGGCAATACTTAGGTGAACTCAGGAAGAAGCAGGTGATTCATTTGATCAGCTGATAGATTTGTAAGGTTCTGATTTGCAGTGATGACTTCCTGGTTTAAAACATGATCATGACCAGCAAATCAAACCCTTACAAATCTTTCAGCTGATCAAACTGATCCCCACCGAAGGTATCGTTACTTTGTGGCAGTGGTGGGGCTTGAACGAACAAGTGATCATGAGAGCTATGCCGGCGCTAGCCTAACTAGTAGCTAGACCCTAGTAGAATCTCCCTAGCTGGACAGGTCCAAAGTGATGTTCTAGACTAAATAGAATACCCTGGTCCTCCAAGTCTATGGGGTGGGCAATAGGCCAACAACCCGTTCCCATAAAAACCTAATTGTTAATAACCTTCAGGGAAGACTTGGGAATCCATACGGATCTGATAGAAAATGGGGCAAAAAAAACTGAAGGAGACCAAGGCTCAAATCGGGCTGTAGAGCCATAGGAGGATCAAACTGATCACATGCTTCTCCATGACTTCTCCTTAGCATTGATACCCCCCTAGTCAGCACGCAGGATTAAGGGCCCGTTTCCACTATCGCGAATCCGCATGCGGGCAACGCATGCGGATTCGCACAGTCAGTACAAGTGGATGGGACTGTTTCCACTTGTGCGTTTCCCCGCACGTTTTTCTGTGCAGAAAAAATCTGCAGGGTAGGGGCCTCAGAATTCGCCTGCGTGTGGAATGCAGGCGAATCGCACGCAATGTATTTAATAGGGAAATCGCATGCGTTTTCTCCATGCGTTTTTTGCCGCGATTTCGCATAGGTACCCATGTTAATTCACACAGGCAGTGACATGGTTAAAATCGCATACAGCCTTACCTATGCGAAATCGCGGCAAAAAACGCATGCGGAATCGCACCCGCATGCGATTTGCCTGCGGTGATTCGCCGGCGATTTCGTAACGCTATAGTGGAAACGGGCCTTAACAAAACATATAGGCTGGTGTTACTGCAGATGCTCAGGTCTAGGTTAAGAAGCCAAGATCAGCAGCACCACTCTTGAAGAATTGGCTCTTTATTCAGACATGTAATTAAAATCACATGCCAAAAAAAATGGGCTTAGACACAGCTACAGCCCGCTGTTTCTAATGCTTCTTTGTCAAGCTGCAAGCTCATAATTATGAGCTTGCAGCTTGACAAAGAAGCATTTAAAACAGCGGGCTGCAGCTGCGTCTAAGCCCATTTTTTTGCATGTGATTTTAATTACGTGTCTGAATAAAGAGCTATTTCTTCAAAAGTGGTGCTGCTGATCTTGGCTTCTTAAAATCGGCAACCCTTGGGCATTAGGGTCATATCAGCTTTAGCACACTCCTATCTCCATTGGAGTGCTTGGTCTAACACTGTGCAGATCTAGGTTAAAGGGGAACTGAAGAGACAGGTATACGGAGGCTGCCATGTTTATTTCCTTTTAAGCAATACCAGTTGCCTGGCAGCCCTGCTGATCCTCTGCCTCTAATACTATTAGCCATAGCCCCTGAACAAGCATGCAGCAGATCAGGCGTTTCAGACTTTAAAGTCAGATCTGACAAGACTAGCTGCATGCTTGTTTCTGGTGTTATTCAGATACTACTGCAGAGAAATAGACCAGCAGAGCTGACAGGCAACTGGTATTGATTAAAAGGAAATAAATATGGCAGCCTCCGTATACCTCTCTCTTCAGTTCCCCTTTAAGTAAGGTTATGTGCCCAAATAATGAGGTCAGCTGACTACCTGAATAACCAGGTTATTCCATTAGTGAAAGTCTTCTGCCCTGATGGCACATCCAAAGGTGGCAAGTCCAGGGTTGAATGGCTCAAATTGTGAAAGAGTGGTTCAGGTAGTGTGAGACTGGTGTATTAGTAAGAACAACACTGATCGGAAACATGTGTTAGTGACCTGTACAAAGCGCACCCCTAGACTTACGTCTCATAGATGTGTCCATGTTCTACTCTCTCCTCCACATTGGCCAGCGCTCGCACATGCATGGGGGAGTGGGGGAAGGCGGCATGAATCCAGGGCAGGCCGAATACGGACAATCCTGTGTTAATGAGAGCCACAAGGAGGAGGTCCCAGTGATACGCCGTCCCCTTCACCAACCTGCAGGACAAGAGATCAGACTTATACAACAGAAGAATGAACATTTCTGCATTGCAACAAGAGGCTTATATAGACGATACATTACAGCCGAAATATATGGCTGACACTGCATCTCTTCCTCATAATTGTACAGCTGGAGCCGGCATTACCACAAATATTTTTTTGTAAACCCCTATAGCATTTTTGTAGAGGACTATTTAAGATTAATTACAAACATATGAGCACAACAGTGTATTACATGAGCATATGCTATTCTGAAGGCTACATTTCAAGGTAACTCTGCTTTCTATAAGTTCTCGGCCACACTGCTGGTGTCGGACTGCAAATGATGAGGACATCAGCCAGCTCAAATATCTTTCTGAACGCTCCTACAGAATAATGGAGACACTAGATGTCACAGTTCTTCTGCAGTCTCGGCTCTAGTACAGCAAACCCAATCATGCTATTACAGGCTACCTACACTGGGGGCAACTATACCTGGCTACCTATACTTGGGGCTACCTATACTAGGAGCACCCATACCAGGCTACCTATCCTGGGGATACCTATACCTGGCTAACTATACTGGGGGCAGCTATAGCTGGCTACCTATAATAGGGACACTTCTACCTGGCTACCTATACTGGGGGCATCTGTACGCAGCTACCTATACTGAGGGCACCTATAGAAGGCTACCTATATTGGGCACACCTATACCAGGCTACCTATACTGCAAAATTTACACCCTTGCCCTGGGAGCAATATAAAAGAGAAACTGCACTGTACAAAGCATACTGATCCAGCACTGCTCCCTCTTCCGCTCTCCTAACCACCTTACTGATCCAGCACTGCTCCCTCCTCCGCTCTCCTAACCACCTTACTGATCCAGCACTGCTCCCTCCTCCGCTCTCCTCCACAGTGTACTGATCCAGCACTGCTCCCTCCTCCACTATCCTCCACAGTGTACTGATCCAGCACTGCTCCCTCCTCCACTATCCTCTACAGTGTACTGATCCAACACTGCTGCCTCCTCCGCTCTCCTCCACAGTGTACTGATCCAGCACTGCTCCCACCTCCACTATCCTCTACAGTGTACTGATCCAACACTGCTGCCTCCTCCGCTCTCCTCCACAGTGTACTGATCCAGCACTGCTCCCACCTCCACTATCCTCCACAGTGTACTGATCCAGCACTGCTGCCTCCTCCACTCTCCTAACCACCTTACTGATCCAGCACTGCTGCCTCCTCCACTATCCTCCACAGTGTACTGATCCAGCACTGCTCCCTCCTCCACTCTCTTAACCACCTTACTGATCCAGCACTGCTCCCTCCTCCACTATCCTCCACAGTGTACTGATCCAGCACTGCTCCCACCTCCACTATCCACCACAGTGTACTGATCCAGCACTGCTCCCACCTCCACTATCCTCCACAGTGTACTGATCCAGCACTGCTCCCTCCTCCACTCTCTTAACCACCTTACTGATCCAGCACTGCTCCCGCCTCCACTATCCTCCACAGTGTACTGATCCAGCACTGCTCCCTCCTCCACAGTGTACTGATCCAGCACTGCTGCCTCCTCCGCTCTCCTAACCACCTTACTAATTCAGCACTGCTGCCTCCTCCACAGCATATTGATCCAGAACTGCTCCCACCTCCACTATCCTACCCAGCGTACTGATTCAACACTGCTTCCTCCTCCACTATCCTCCACAGTGTACTAATCCAGAACTGCTCCCACCTCCACTATCCTACCCAGTTTACTGATCCAACACTGCTTCCTCCTCCACTATCTGAGAAGACACGCGGCGTCACCTTATATACAGCTTACTGATCCAGCACAGCACCCCCCTCTCACCGTGTGTATACAAAGGTGTACAAGTGTACATCTGCTATCTCAATACCCTTTCACACTTGCTATTTCATGCCATTGTGTTTGGTTACACACACTAGATCTGCTATGCATTTAGTTATGTGCCCGCCTACATGAGGAGTATAGTGACAAGACAAGTATACCTGTTCTCTGGGGCATTAGTCAGGGAGGCCACAATGTTCTGCTCGATGAAGAATAACATGGACAGCAGAAAGCCCAGGCCCATAGCACTGGTGATGGAACCCATAGACAGCGATCCAATCGGAGCAAGGACAAACAGACTTTGCGTCTCAAGGTAATTAAACTGCGCAACTGCAAAACACAAAACAGAAGTCATTACTAACATCTGGAACCATAAACCAGGATTGAACTTTATCCCAATCAGTACCTGATACCCCCATTCCTACAAGAACGCTTTACCTTTTCTTGAATAGCTTGTATTTTACATCCACCGCAAATATAAGGCTTGATTCACAAAGCGATGCTAACAGTTAGCACGATTGTAAAAAGCCCTTTATTACGCCTAAAACCTCTTTGTGCATGCTAATTAGTGCTCGCGCGCAAAGGCCGTTGCACACGAAACGTCGGATTGGGTGCGACGTACACGGCACACCCTATGCGCCTATAAGGTTGCATTAGATGCGCCCTAAACGTCGCACCCATGCGATGTTTAGGGCACATGCAATGCAACCTTATAGGCGCATAGGGTGCGCCCTTTTGCGCACAAAGTCTTGTGCGCGGGACTTGCGCGCGATCTTATTCAGCTTGATGCGTGCTAACTACTTAGCACCTTAGTTAGCACGCTCAAAGCCTTAAGGCATGCTAACTAGGTTAGCACCGAATAGTGAATCAGGCCCATAGAGTGGATGTAAAAGACAAGCATTCTGCATAGATTTGATCGATCAAAAAGTTAATGATGGAAAGTGACAGTTTGCTAGTATTTTACTCTAGATTTGCAATCTTTGACCAATTTTATTATGCACATTTTATTTTATAAACTCTGTGTGTTGACCTTTGATCATGAATAAAACTCATTATTGATTACTGATTGTTCATTGGCCGCTGTGGTTATGACAAATTGCTCATTACGGGGGATAATACCCTAGGCACAGTTTTAAATCTCTCTAGTCAGTTTACCCCCCCCGATATTTCAAAACTTGCTGCTGATTAATAAATAGGAATCTGAGGCACCATACCAACACACACCAATTTCTTTGTATAGATCCTTTTCAGGGAGTGGTTTTGTAAGAAATAATGGAAATGCTGAGGATACCACACCCCCCCCCCCCCCGCTTACTGTAAGCAACAGCAGCATAGAAACAAAAGTAATTTATAGTGAATTTTATTCAGGGAGAAACATACATCTTATATGTATGTGTTTACATGTTTAAATCTTACAAATTTTCACAATAGTAGTCCATTAACGCATAAATAATTAAGTGCCTTCTTCTATATATGTCACTGCAGGGCCTCTTTAAATTTAGCCACACCCATAAGCTGCACAGACCTCTCCCAGCGATCTGTATGACTTCACCAGTACAAAACAACAAACAAGGCCAAACAAGGCCAGATCTGCTGGACATGAGGGGACAGCATTAGTAACGTGTTCCTGTCACAGTGCTGACGTCAGTGGCACAGGACGGAGGGATTCCTGGCTCCCCTACAAGGCTCTTCCTGGGGTGGAAAGGTGCCTCTTTTTTTTGCCAAATCCATTTTCCCAAGTTCCTATTCCTCCATTGTGTGAGTGGTTGGCCAGGCATGTATTCCATGAGGAGCCGCCTGGTGTTCCCTGCGCCAAACATCTGCAGAGATTGCGACAACACCGCTTCCTGTTATTGGCCAAGGGCAATGACAAACAAGGATCTTTGAGGGATGGCTCTCACCCGAGACATGCCCGACAAGAATGGGATGGAACGCCCATCTACGGATGTGCGCCCGCACTTTATGTCGGGTCACCTGACCTTTTGATATAGAATACTGGGAAAAGTTGTGGCATGCGGCGATTCTCGGCACGCGCGGTGGAAAAAATGTCTTGTATGACTAAAACTAGGGCTCACATATCAACACATTCAAGACTGACGCCTTTCCCTTGTGACATTACTGCCAGGGAAAAATATCAATCTAGTAGGACACAAATCTGAACTTCAATTCAAGCGGACGGTTGTAATGAGTGGCCTTCCATAAGGCTATGAGTAAAGCACTCCAACACCCAGGGCTGTGAGGTCGGTACAAAAATCATCCAAATGGGATATGAAGTGGGTTCAATATCAGCAGACTCCGAAGTTTATGAAACCAGACTGACTGACTCCAGGTACCCAAAAATTGATTCAACTCCAACTCCTCTACTCTGACTCCACAGCCCTGCTAACGCCATATGCATTTTGCTGCACTCAGCGTTAAACAGTGCATTGGTACCTGGCTTCTGCTACAGCTGAATCAAACAGGACTCAAGTACTCTACTACAGTACCTACATGGTTAGTAGTACAGTACATAAATTTGGCTTATAGAAAGTCCCCATTTCCCATCTTCCTGCATAAATAATTTGTTGCAGTACAAATGTTCTCCTCTTTTCCAATTTTCACACTGTTTTAACTATTAGGCCCCTTTCTCTGCGTCGCATTAACCTTTCTGCACGCAGGGTAACCCATCAGCAATAAGTCTATGTATCCAAGTACACTAACCGTGTCGCGCTGTGCCTGAAATGTCCAATTTACGCAAACTACAGCATGGTAACGTCGGACTTTTGCAGCGACCGAATGCATGCAAGTTAATGGGCGATGCAGAAACTTTAAATAGGTTGGCAGCGGCAGTGGACACGTATGTGTCAAGCGACACAAATATTAAATGGAAGCGGAGAATCCCAGTCACATACATCCTGTCCAGCAGGGAAGAGGTCATTGGGCGAGGGGCGGCGACGGGCATGTGGCGCTACGCATATGACCCTGTTGGCGCACTCTGCCAGAGGGTCATGTGAATATTTTCTGGCGGTGCGATGCGAGGGGGCGGAGCATCGCAATACTCTTGGCAGTTGTAAAACAGGCCTTAAGAGAAAAAGACTCCTGTTTCCAGGTGTTCTGCTGTCTGTATTGCATCATCTCAACTGCCCAGACTGGAAGGGGGCAGGCACAGCTTGAGCCAGCCACAGTGGATTGCAGCTTACAGTGCAGGCAGCAAGTAATGCAGTAAATGGCCGCTGTGAGTTCCTTAGCAGGTATTTTTATTTGGCACTAGCTGATTAGACAAAGAAGCTCTGGGACTGTGTGCCTACACTCATCTAGGGGAGAAAGTACCTGGAGCAAGACTGTAAATCCCCCCTATTGATTCTTTAACGAGGTAGATGGCCTCAATGATCATCAGGGATCAGATACTTGAATTGTTTTAAGGTGTCCATACACTATTTGATTTGTCACAGTTATCACGCAGATTTGATAACAATTGAATCTAGCAGAGTTCAATGCTGCAAAGTGGCTGCCCGATTGCCGTTTCAATCAATTTCTGGCTGAAATTGATCGAAACGATCAATACAGCATGCTGGAAAGATCTCCCTCGAAAGGACTGTTGGACGCACAGCAGTAGAAGGGTTTGATTTCCCAGACAACTGACAGACCTCCAGCCAGATATCCCAGAGTAAAATGCACTTATATACCATTTTTTTTTAAATATGCTGCTATAATTAATAATAATAGGTAGTGCTATAATGTATAATAGGTAGTAAAATCTGACAAGTTTTAAACCGGTCCATTTTCTCACGGGGACTTCTTAGTGATTTCTTTATTTACAAATCTACCTACTAAATTGCAGTTGCTCAGTCCAACTGCACAAATAATGTGCAAGCAAGTAGGGAGGCTGGTCAGCATCTTTGTAAGCGATAGCAACAAAAGGTGAAAAGTAATTTACAGTGCATTACACTCTAAACGAAATCTACATTTTAATCTAAATATGTATGCACCTTATAGCGGAACTGTAAATCCGCACAAAACAAACTGTTTCACTTACCTGGGGCTTCCCCAAGCCCCCAGCAGCCGTCCTGCACAATCCTCTGTTCTCCCGCCTAGGCTACGTTTTGTTACCGATGACTTGTAACACGACGGCAACTGCGCCTGCGCACCCCGGGCCTGCGCAGGACACTATTGTGGGCTGCAAAGCAAATATAGCTTTGCGTAGCCCGGGGCGCGCAGTTGCTGTTGACTTACAAGTCTGTGGTAACGAAACTTAGCCACAGCGGGAGAACGGAGGATTGTGCAGAACCGGCGTGGGACAGGACAGCTGCTGGGGGCTTGGGGAAGCCCCAGGTAAGTGAAACAGTTTGTTTTCGGTGGATTTACTGTTCCGCTTTAAAGTAAAACTAAAGTGAGAGATATATGAAGACTGCCATATTTATTTCCTTTTAAGCAATACCTGTTGCCTGGCAGCCCTGCTGATCCTCTGCCTCCTATACTTTTAGCCATAGCCCCTGAACAAGCATACAGCAGATCAGGTGTTTCAGACATCGTCAGATCTGACAAGATTAGCTGCATGCTTGTTTCTGGTGCGATTCAGACATTACTGCAGCCAAATAGAACAGCAGTGCTGCCAGGCAACCGGTATTGGTTAAAAGGAAACAAATATGGCAACCTCCATATCCCTCTCACGTCAGGTTCCCTTTAAGTTTTTAGATTTTTGTCACAATAGAGGTACTTAAAAAAAAAATTAGGCAGCAAGTTGTGCTGATGTCGGGAGACGTACGCACCCCACCACCCTCTGTAGCAGAACTTCATGCATTCTCTAGCAGGAGAGCCTCACATATGCATCACACTTTCATGTACATCGACCACAGAGGACGACCAAATTAAACAGCTTCAGTGGGTCGCTCTGTCAGGACATCAAAGCCAACTTCACAAGGGCCGCTAATCCCCAGTAATTGTGACATTAATGCATTGTCCCCATGTCACCGGCGCTCTGAGCCAGGCTCTATTATGGCAACAAATGGCTTGGCGAGAGGACTTACTGCGTATATCCTGGAAGAAATACGACCCCACCACTGAGAAGGTCAGCACGGATATGGGCAGCGCACAATCCGACAGCATCTCGCGGACTCTGGAGTGCAGGTATGGGCTGAAAGGAGGAAGGACAGGTTAGTTATTCACTAGGATACTGTATAGTTTAGGCAACAATAACGAAGGAAGAGGCTGAAAAGGACTTCTACCTGGCCTAATACTTTCCAGACACAAGGCTGCCATCAGCCTATCAGAAAAATGCACCAAAAACCTTCAGGAAGTTAAATAGCTGCGTCTTTTGCTCACCTCTTCTTGAACTGGTAGAGGGTGTGGCCCAGCCACAGCGTGCCAAACATCAGCATGAGGCTGAGGACAGCCGACTCCTTCCCGTGCAAGGTGTCCTCGTGCTCCATGCTGTGGTTGTGCAGGAGGGACCCGTTCAGGGAGGAGTTATAGAAAAGGTCAGAGGTCAGGTTGCTGGTAGAGATGGTATCATAGGATGCTTTGCTGTAGTGGAGCTCAGATCCGGGAGCCTCCAGATAATACTTTTTGAAAACTGCAAGACAAGAATAAGTGATAAATACATTAATGGCCACGGGTGGAAGTGCTGCTAAAGTAAAATTAAACACTTGTACTCAAAACTAAACTGATATGAGGAGCTAATAAATACCTTCACGCTAAATAACTCTACTGAACTCCAAGACAGTGACCGAGGAAATTTGGGCACCTGTAGTCAAAAGGGACCACAATAATAATTGCAGCTATAGCAGTGCTCAGGGGAAACTTGCGTGTGTGGGGAAACTACTGTAGTCAAAGTGTTTGTTCCTCCCCCCCCCCCCCCCCTACTTCTTGCTGCTGCACAGGGGATCAGTAACGGGAGCCCAGAAAAGTGTCCAACCACATGGGTCCAGCAAAAGAAGCCCAGAAAAATGTCCACCCCCAACCCCCCGTTGCTGCACAGGGGCCAGCAACAGAAGCCACACAGGAGTTTGAGGGACAATTCATTCAGCAGGGGTCAAGGTGAGCTGGATGAGCCTTCATTGTAGTCTTTACACTACAGACTGAAAACAGGAAGTTTCCCCGAGCCTCCCCCCCTTTCATTTCAGTGAGAAATGTTGACAAGTGGGGAAAGTTTGTCTGTTCTGTGTGGGAAATGTCAGTAAGTGGAGACAGAACAGGTGTATGGTGAGCGCAGCCTATCTTGTGTGTGGTGACCTGGATCGCTGGCTACATTCAGATGAGATGGGAGAGTTTCCTGAGAGCTGCAGCTGTCTCCTGCTGAGGGGGAATGCAGGGGTCGGGGGTCATATGCGCTCGCTGCAGTGGAAATGTCTACCCCCAGGGCCATGTGTATAAGAGAAGGGGTCGAATACTTCTGTGCTTTGGTTCCCTGACAGAACAGGCACACTCACTGACAATACTTCATATTAAACAGTCTTGGTTAAAAAAGAATAATGCTACTAAAATAATTTTGTCATTTAAAGGGAACCTAAACCGAGAAGGATGTGGCTTTTTCCTTTTAAAATAATACCAGTTGCCTGACTCTCCTGCTGATCCTGTGTCTCTAATACTTTTAGCCACAGCCCCTGAACAAGCATGCAGATCAGGTGCTCTGACTGAAGTAAGACTGGATTAGCTGTATGCTTGTTTCTGGTGTGGTTCAGCCACTACTGCAGCCAAAGAGATCAGCAGAACTGCCAAGCAACTGGTATTGTTTAAAAGGAAACCTCCATATCCCTCTAAGTTAAGGTTCCCTTAAGGATTTGGTGAGTGCTGCTGCAGGTGGAGTAACACTTTAAAGTTATAAATGAGAAAACTAAGATTTGGTCATAATAAATAGTGAAAAGGTTTTTACATTCGGCCAGTCTTAAAGGAATACTATCGATCCCCAAGTGTTCTAAAATGACAATGTACAAATAATGTCTAAGTAGCTGTGTAAACATTTTCCTACTTTTCATGATAAATATCAGAGGCCGAAGCTGTAATTCATTGGGCTCGATTCACAAAGCGGTGCTAACCCAGTTAGAGACTTTAGGTGTGATAACCATTGCACCACGCTGGTGAAAAGCCAGTTTAGGTGTGATAAGTTTAGGCGTGATAAGTTTAGGCGTGATAAGTTTAGGCATGCTAAGTTTAGATAAGTGTAGATAGCGTGCAAAGTCCCGCACGCAAAGCAGCGCCATTAAACTCTATGCAAAGTGCACCAGACTTTGCTAGCGCAAACTTTTGATCAGCTGAGCATTGCGGTGCTAATGCAGTTGGTGCTTAAACTTATCATGCCTAAACTTATCACACCTAAACTTATCATGCCTAAACTTATCACACCTAAACTTATCACACCTAAACTTATCATGCCTAAACTGAGTTTAGGCGTGATAAAGGGCTTTTCACCAGCGTGCTAACTGTTAGCACTGCTTTGTGAATCAGGCCCATTGTGTGTAGGATTTAGCTCTATTAGGACAAATCATTCGCAAAAGGGGTGTCTGCTTCAATGCACAGCCAGAGTTGCATATCAGACTACAGAAAGCAAATATCAAACATATCAAACTCTGAAAGCAAAAACAATATGAAAAAGCTGTGAGAATTAGTTACATTTCCTCTGCTCTCTTCAGACACTTCAGTCAGAAACAGAACTCCCAACAGCTGCAGCTCCTGTGTCCTGTCTCTCTCTGTCACACACAGAGCTACACATAGGGTTAACTGATCAAGTGTGAGGGGAATTTCCCCTCTCCTCATGGCTCAGTCAGCCATCAGTTTTGGCGTCAGTAAACTTTGAATGTATTTTGCTAACAGTAAACAAAGAAGTTGCTACTAAAATGTATACACCAGTACTTAGCAGCACTTCCCAAACAATTCCTGTGTCAATTGAAAAAAATATGTGAATCGATAGCATACCTTTAACCATTTATAACAGAACTCCTGGGACAAAACAAGTGGACCCCCAAATCCCAGATCTAGCACGGAAGGTTTTAAAGGGAACTCGAGGTGTGAGTAATATGGAGGCTAACATTTAGGCAGCTGCACGCTCTATGCTTGCATTCCTCCAGCTCCCGATCACATGACATGCATGCTGAGCCAGAGGTATGCAGGATAACGTGTGTCTGTCAGGAAGATCAGAGGAGACCTGAAGCAGCAGGAATACTCCACTGCACTACTCTGTAAAAATGGAGGAGTGGGGATATAGGCCCCTTCCGCAGTTATAGTTACACCACTTTATTTGAGAAGGTTTATTAAATATTAAATCTTAAACAATTTGGCCCGTGACAGACTGTGGTTTAGATTTTAACCCTTTAAGGTATTGAGTTTGACATCCCTGCTCTAGACAAAAAAGCATGCTTACAAGTAAAATGCTCACTGAAGTAAACCTAAACTCTGAAGATGTTTGAAGTATGAAATTTGCTTTGTAAACAGAATTGAGGGAAAGCGTTGAAGCAGTGACTATTCGTTTATAAGTCTGTTCGGTGTCACAGGGTGCTAGGACTAAGAGCTGGTGTTTGTTGCTATGGTCAGTGTAAATAAAGTTTTGAGGCTGCGTGAAGATTGGGCATTTTTCTGGCTTCCTTATCCCCATTAACTAGTTATTGTCATGTGGGAGGAGAGCTCTGTAAAGCAGTATGTCCTATGGGTCCCAGCTGTAACCCAGCGCCTGGTATCGTGCGAGTGTTTACTGGACAATGACCTGAGGAATTCTGGGAAGTCTGGTGATCTAAACACTGCACCGTTTCCATGGTTCCAGTCTGGAATGTGATGATAAACTTTGTAAAGTTCAATCACAAATTGACTTGTGAAGCACTGATGTAGAACATTTGTAACTGAATGCCATTAATTATTCTCTTTCAAATTTAATCCACAGTTGATCGCTCTATATAGCATAAGGCTTGATGTTAAAGATGCCCAGAATTCTATTCTGCGTTTGTCTTATGGTACATAAGACTGCACAAAGCAGGAAGTAAAACATATTGCATCTTTCCTCTTTACAAGTTGGACTTTAGTTTAGAGCGGTGACACATTCCTTGGGAAGACGGCTAGTGTTGTGCACTACAAATACGTAGCAACATGTAATCAAAATTTACATTAGACAGCGCTGCCCGCAGCAGAGGAGGGGTCAACTTACCCATGCCACCGTTGTTAGAAGATGTGCTCCACATTGCGTTCCATGCTTCCTTCTCCCGAGTTGAAGGAGGAAACATAGGAGTGATATGGAGCGCATCGGCTAAGGCGGCGCCATGGGCAAGTTAACACCCTCTTCCTTTGCAGCAGGCAGCACTGTCCAATTAAAATTTCGATAACGAGTAGCTACGAACTCGTAGTGCACAACATTAAAGACGGATTCTCACAGCCGCAGGGATTCTGGTTCTGCCGAGGCACATTGTGATGTCATAAGAGCTCTTTTCCACTGTGTGCGATTCAATCCGAAATCACAGGGGCATTGTGATCAATCCCACAGTGGTGATCGTGCATGATGAGATTTTTACCTAAGCGCAATTGTACTGCTTGTCACAGTTTTTCTGTGAGAGAGCACAAAAAATTGTATATCAAGCACGGTACTATGCGATTTTCGTGTGATTCAATTAAGCGGTGTGAAGCCCCGCCCCTCATCTCCCAAAAACTGCAATCGTAATATGCACAAGGACGGACAAACAAAAGCTTGTGCTGCAACCTACGGAAAAATGCGTTTGGAAAACACTGCAAACCGCAATAAAGACTGGAAAATGCTTTTTCCAATGTGATAGCGAGCTGCAGTTATAAAGGGCTCTCACTCACGTCCCATGTGACCATGCAGAGTCTGTAATACAGCTAATTAAAATATGAAATATGTAGAGTTAATTAGAAAAGCAGTGTTCTCCCCAAGCCCTTTTAGCTGGGTGCCTCCCTGATTACCGCTGGCTGGCTCTCATAGCACATGCAGAGGAGGCGGGGCCAGCCAGCAGAGCAGTAAATAGCAATGAAGAGGGGCGGGACAAACTCACAGCTCTCAAGTCCTGTGAGTTAAAAGTAGAAGCAGATAGCAGGAGAAAGATAGTCTGCTTTTTCCGTGTACAGTGCTACTGTCCCCTAGAGTTTGCTGCCAGAATTACTTTATTCATGTTTTTGTCATGGCAATTCAGGCAGAAAACTCTAGGGGGCAGCAATGTCATCAGAGGGTCCCCACTGCATGCTGGGCCAAAAAGCTTACACTCCATCTGCTCCCTGCAGGGATGCCCAGGCACCCCCTGGGGTAGGTGGGGGGAAGCTGCACTTTAATTGGGGGGGGGACCTGTCAGCCTGCTCCAGGGCCCTGGTCAATTGCCTAGTTTACCCTTATGAAAGCCCACCCCGTATTTCCCTGTCCGGACCCACCCAGCTAATTTTTCAGGCCAACCGGCTGGGAATCCTGGTAAGAACAATGAAAGTATAGGTTTTTATTCCTCTTAGGGCAGTAAGTTATTTGCTTTAAAAATGCATTGCTGCAGCCCTCTCAGAGCCGTTGTGTTCCCCCTGTATGTGCAATGCCATCCCGCAGGGCAGGCAGTGGGTGTGGCTGGGATTGCTAGGAGTGTTGAGCACTTCTACGAAATAGTTTTAGGGAGGGTTTCCGCAGCCTCAAGCAAAGGGAGAGCAGATGGTCACAAGTGGCAGAGTTGGATGCGGCACTTTCTCAGCAGAAAACAGACAAAGAGGGGAAGAGAATAAACGAAGATTTGCGTAGTGATCTCCCCTCCCACCCCCTGCGTCAGCGTTCTGTGCTAGAACGGAGCCTGCTTCGTGAATAACGCATACTCCATTACACTTTAAGTGTTACAAGGTTAATGCAGATAATGCAAAGTCATAAAGAGCAATCCAATAAGCACTACATGTAATTGAAAAAGCAAAGCATGTTCAGTAACAATGAAATACAACTGAAAGCAGAGCCTTGTCCATGTGACCTCTCAGTTTACAGCAACAACGGGAGTCTATGGGGACTGTGGGTAGGATGGAGAGGTAAAGTAATCAGTAAGATGTATGTATAATGACAGAATAAGTGCAATAGGACAATAGAGGCCGAGGCAGTGCTGGATTATTGACTGAAGGCAATATTCTACATCACATTGTACTCTGTCTGAAGAGGATTCTCAATGACAACAAACACGCTTTAGTGGTTCAAGAGGACCTGTAACAACTCAACAGAACATCCTATATAGTAATGTCCCTGACCGGCGTGCTCCTGTATCCATGCGTTGTGTCTGGTGCGCATGCGCGGTACGTGGATGGATTTAGGACAGTGGAGGGGGAACGAGCCGATGAGTGAGCTCCCGCGGATATGCAGGTGAGTCGCATCCGTGAACGCGCCACGGGTGTGCATGTTGCGAAGCGCAAGCACGGGCGGTCCACAAGTTTGGGCTGAGGGTGATTGCAGCCGAGGCCTAGCACCTGTTTTTAAACAGGCGGGACATTCAACTAGTCAAATTATAGATTTAGAGCAATTGTTTACTTTACCATAATTATTCTGGTTTCAGCATCAGAAACACTTCTTATATCTGTATAGTGTTATGTAACTCCGTCCTCCCAGTGATGTTAAGCCTAGGCTATGTTCATACCTCCTGAGATGAGGAAGAGGGACACTTAAGCCGCACCCTTGCCACACCCCTGATCACGCCCCCGTCACACCCCTAGGCATGCATACCATAAAGCTTTCATAAGAAAAATATGTTGTTTTAGAATTCAAACCCCACTGGTCCTTTCTATCCTGGTTCATTTTCCTTCAGATTAACATTTTAAAATTAGTAATACAGGTATATCAATTTAAAGGATAGGAATAAAGTTTAGAGTAAAAAAACAAACAAAAAACACTTTTTAGTAAATAAATATGTACATTTACATAGAAAGAGGAACAAAGTCCTGAAAAAGGAACAAATGAGGAGGAAAGAGGGACAGGGTTCCCAAAGAGGGACTGTCCCTCTAAAAAGAGGGACAGTTGGGAGATAGGCTATGATGTCATGCATCCATCTGCCCCAGAGGACTCTGGGAGATCATGTGAATGTCCTGCTGACATCACATAGGGGATTAAAACAATCTACGGTGATTCACTTCGCCAGCAGTAAAGATACCAGCGTCTCTGATCTATGTAACAATGTATATCAGGGGCGAGGTCAACTTTTTCAAAGGGAAAACCTTGATTACGGTAAATATAGAAATTGATAGTGTAAAAATAAGCAATTTTATTAATTAAGCTATATTTAAGTAACATTCCTATTGTTTATAAGTCCAGGTGCCAGAAATGTTCTGCAAATACCTTTGTTACACCTTCAATCTGTGCTCTGGTAACACTCAGTCTGAAGCCTCACATCTCCAACTTGTATCTCTTTCCAGAAAGCAAAGCACCATTTAAAGCACATTGGAAGTGAGAGGGGTATGGAAGCTGTCGTATACATTTCCTTTTTAAAGGGACCCTGAGCGGTAAATAAAAACAAAATTTGGACTTACCTGGGGCTTCCTTCAGCCTCCCATAGCCCATGAGGTCCTCCGGCATCCTCTTCTTCCCACTCCTGCTCCCGCTGGCGGCTAAGGTAATCATTGACTTCGGGGGAAGTCTCACGTGTGCTCCCCCGCTGTGTCATCGCGTCGGTCGCCGTAAGCATCCTGTGCATGTGCGGTTCAGTCTTTAGAGAACCACGCATGCGCAGGTGGCTTACGGCGAACGGTGTGAGAATGCGCATGTGTGACTTCACCTGAAGTCGACGATTCCCAGAGCCGCCAGCCCAGGAGAAGGAAGAGGAGGATGCCGGAGGTCCTCGCAGGCTAAAGGGGGCTGGAGGAAGCCCCAGGTAAGTCCAAATTTCGGGGGGGGGGGGGGGGGTTACCGTTCAGAGTCCCTTTAAACAGTTGCCTGGCGTCTTGCTGATCTTTCCTGCATAAGGTAGAGTCTGACACCTGAAAAAAGCATGTGGCAAATGCAGTGTAACATAAGTCAAACCTCTGATCTGCATGCTTGTTCAGGGTCTATGACTAAAAGAGATAGAGGATTAGCAGGACAGACAGACAATTTGCATGGTTTAAAAATAAATAAATATGGATCCCTCCACATCCCTCTGACTTCAAGTGTCTTTTAATAGTGGTTGGGGTGTATTTATTAGATTGAGAAGACTTGAAGGAAACCTAAAGAGAGGTATATGGAGGTTGCTATATTTAGTTCTTATGAAGCAATACCAGTGGCCTGGCAGTCCTGCTGATCCTCTGCCTCTAACACGTGTAGCCACAGATCCTGAACAAGCATGCAGCAGATCAAGCGTGTGACGTTTTTGTCAGATCTGACAAGATAAGCTGCAGGCTCGTTTCTGGTGTTATTCAGACACTACTGCAGCTAAATAGGTCAGCGGGGCTTCCAGGCAACTAGTATTGTTTAAAAGGAACAGCACGGTGGCGTAGTGGTTAGCGCTCTCGCCTTGCAGCGCTGGTTCCCTGGTTTGAGTCCAAGCCAGGTCAACATCAGCAAGGAGTTTGTATGTTCTCCCTGTGTCTGTGTGGGTTTCCTCCGGGCATTCTGGTTTCCCCCCACATCCCAAAAACATATAGATAAGTTTATTGGCTTCCCCCTAAAAATTGGCTCTAGATTGGCTCTAGACTACGATATATACACTACATACATAGACATACCACTATGGGAGGGATTAGGCTGTGAGCCCCTCTAGGGACAGCTATGTGACAAGACAATATACTCTGTACAGCACTGCGGAAGATGTTGGTGCTATATAAATACTAAATAACAATAAATAAAGAAAATAAATATGGCAGCCTTCATATACTTCTCACTTCAGGTTCCTTTTAAAAAAAGTTTTGTGAACAAGTCAAAGATCTCCTAGTAGAATAGTCCACTTGAGGGTCATGGAAATGCGAATAACTTCAACTTCCATACAAATGCAATGCAAATGTTGAGTCATTCACAGCAAACACATGCTCTATGGTGGCCATCGAAGAATCTGATGGTTGGAGAGTGTTGAATGGACCACAGCAGCGAATACCAAAGGGGAAGAGAAGCTTGTGAGATGTTCTGATATGCAAGGAGTCCATTCTATTTATGGCTGCATGGAGGGAACAGCGTGCACCGAGTTACCGTCAGGTGCACACGGCCAACACCGCTTAAGCCGGAATTACCCATTACCAGCCTTTTTAAAAGGTCATTGCTGGTTTATTGGACATTTGGCAGCCAAGAAAACAAGAAGAGCTCGCAAAACAGAACACAGATGGAAAGCAGCCATTCCAGAACATCTCATATAACCCGATCCAAAACCCAATAAAACTCCTAGACTGACAGCGGATTCATCTTACCACCTAGATGTCCTACACAATAAGGTCAACCGAGATTAAAATGCCCGTTAATGAGTGATGTCTCCAGCAGAGAATCCCCATAAACAGCACTGCTCACATGGTGCACATCATACATAGGGGTTTAACATCCAAGAGACAACTGACACGTAATAAACACACAAGATGCGAGATACTTACTTTTTATAATCCCTTTCAGTGCATCAAGCACAAATGTAATCGATATAAAAAGTGCTATGATCTCCTCTGTGGACCTGTGGAAAAGAGAAGACCACACATTAGCCTCAGGGAACATGGGCAGTCTTATTTATCAACTCCAAAGGCCAAGTTCTGAGCACCTGAAACAGGTCAACAATAGTGCATCACCTCAGTAATACAACAGCACCACTATTCCACCGTGTTACAGTGCAAATACTCAATTCCTGTGTCACCCCCTGGAGTGATCACCCTCTCCAGCAGGGGCGTAGCTACAGGGTGGCAGCCCCTGTGGCTGCAGGGGGGGTCAAGAGTTGTAAGGAGGCCCCAACTGCTACTTAAAGAGACTGAGATGAAATAAGTGCACGATTGTTTACTTACCAGGGGCTTTCTCCAGTCCCGTAAGCACGGATGCACAGTAGACCCGGACTGACGCACCTGAGCCAGTTACCAGGGCTGATCCCGGCTGAACGGGAGACTGCGGGAGGATGGCATGGGACACATCCGTGCTTATGGGGCTGGAGGAAGCACCAGGTAAGTCAAAAATCTTGCACTTATTTAATCTCTGAGTCTCTTTAACCCCCTCCATTAAGGGGGTCCATCCTTCAGGTCAGGTGTTTATGGGTGTGAAGATTATGATGTCCAAACTTGGTTTATGACACTTGTAAGATGGGCCCCCAGGCTGTGAGTCACCAAGGGGAGGCAAGGGAAGGGGTGTGGCCATTGGGGGACCCCATCAAAGTTTTTGATGGAGGCCCACTGATTTGTGGTTACGGAACTGCTTAGTGCTCACCAGACACAGGTATTGAGTCATTACCATGGTGGAATGCTGGTGGTGCTGTACTACTGAGGTAATGCACCATTGTTAACCATGTGCTCAGACACAGGTATTGAGTCATTACCATGGTGGAATGCTGGTGGTGCAGTACTACTTGGGTAATGCACCATTGTTAACCATGTGCTCAGTGCTCACCAGACACAGGTATTGAGTCATTACCATGGTGGAATGCTGGTGGTGCTGTACTACTGAGGTAATGCACCATTGTTAACCATGTGCTCAGTGGTCACCAGACACAGGTATTGAGTCATTACCATGGTGGAATGCTGGTGGTGCAGTACTACTTGGGTAATGCACCATTGTTAACCATGTGCTCAGTGCTCACCAGACACAGGTATTGAGTCATTACCATGGTGGAATGCTGGTGGTGCAGTACTACTGGGGTAATGCACCATTGTTAACCATGTGCTCAGTGCTCACCAGACACAGGTATTGAGTCATTACCATGGTGGAATGCTGGTGGTGCAGTACTACTGGGGTAATGCACCATTGTTAACCATGTGCGCAGTGCTCACCAGACACAGGTATTGAGTCATTACCATGGTGGAATGCTGGTGGTGCTGTACTACTGGGGTAATGCACCGTTCTTAACCATGTGCTCAGAACTTTGCCATGGAAGTAGTCACAGGAATATTCACCACCGGCTGCACAGTGGAGGACTTCTCTGTGTAAGCCACGGGACTGTTCAGAGGATTCCCACTACTGAGGTAAGGATCTAATTGTTTTTCTGCTTCAGGTAAACATTTAAATTAGAACATTAGGGCTAGTTCACACTTGATTTAAAAACGTATCCGTAGCTACGTTTTTTGTCCCGGACGAAAAACGTAGCCACGGATACCAATGTTAAAAATAGGAACAGTACACACTCAAGTTAAAAACGTATCCGCGTGCGATCCGCGGAATACGTTTTTAAACCCGGAACGCTGAGTCCGGACTTGCAGCATTTTTCACGGACCCGTATACACGTACGGGTAGTGAAAATCAATGGGGAAACGGGCCTCCCTCTTCACTGACATTTTGGGACACTGGAAACGGATCAGTTTCTAGTGTCCCATGGTGAAGGAGGGGGCCGCCATGCTGGAGGGGGTAGCAGCCAGGACGGGGGGCTGCGGGCAAAGCGGCGTCACATCCCCCCCCCTTGCTCACCTGGGTGCCCCCCGTCCCCGCTCCCCCTCCAGCTCGCATATAATGTAATAATTTGTACCTAAGGAAGTTCGGTGAGCCGGGCACTTCCGCCCACACCGCTCGCCGTCACTTCCTGCAATGCCGCCCACTGAAATACAGAGGGCGACATTGCAGGAAGTGACGGCGAGCGGTGTGGGCGGAAGTGCCCGGCTCGCCGAACTTCAGTAGGTACAAATTATTACATTATATGCGAGCTGGAGGGGGAGCGGGGACGGGGGGCACCCAGGTGAGCAAGGGGGGGGGGGGATGTGACACCCCTGGCCGCCGCTTTGCCCGCAGCCCCCCGTCCTGGCTGCTACCCCCTCTAGCAAAAAAAAACAAAAAACGCAAGCGGATCCAAAACGTGTGCTGCAAAAAAGGCAGCACGGATCCGTTTGCGTTCCGGGTTTTGAAAATCGGAGCCCGGACCGCGGATGCGTCCCGCACCCGGAGCTAGTGTGGCCCTAGCCAGTGCAGACTTTCTGGTGTAGATTGTTTCTTCTCAGTATACCCCATACAGAAAACACAAAGGAAAGCAGTTGACTTCAAAGTACAAATCCACTTTTACAAACTAGATACACGTGACTAAAAGTGGTTAATGAGATGCTAATAATTTATGGATACACATTTCATATTAAGGTTTACAAATTCCTGCAGATTAGAAATGGACCAATCCAAATCATCAGCTACTGGCATGCAATTGGTTCAACTCAAATTTCACTGACCAAGTTTATAAATGATATCTCCTTCTTAATACGTAGTAGTCAATTGGAAGGTGACCCCTGGAGATCGTCCGTCACTCAGACTTCAGGGCCCTATCTGGGCCTCCTGACCATATACGCCCACTGGTTTTACCTTAGTAAGATATGTCACTGGGGGATAACTGGGGCAGAAGTCACTGTGGGTGCTGTGGAGGGGGGGGGGGGGGTGGGGGGGGAATCACTGCGGGTGCTGCTGGGGAGAAATCACTGTGGGTACTACTGGGTGAAGGTCACTGTGGGTGATGCTGGGGAAGGAGAGGTCACTGTGGGTGTAACTGAGTGAAGGGTCACTGTGGGTGTTATTGAGGGAAGGGTCACTGTGGGTGCTGTTAAACGGAGGGAAGGGTCTATGGTGGGTGGCTAGGGGCACAGGTAACTGTGGGTGCTACTGGGTGAAAGGAGAAGGTCACTGTGGGTGCTACTGGGAGGAAGGGGAGACCATGGATGGGTGCTACTCTGGGAAGGAGGTCACTGTGGGTGCTGCAACAGGGAGGGAGAGGTCACTGGCGGTTGCAAGAGGTCACTGAGTGCTACAGGGTGAAGGTCACTGTAGGTGATACTGGGAGGAAGAAGACCATTTCCCCCCCCCCCCCCCCTTTTTTTTTTTTTTTTTTTTTACACTGTTGGTGCCAAATTCCATACAATGCTGCTTACTATCCATCGTTGCTAGACAGAGTTCGCTATATACCCAGTCGGCACCGCTGTGTGCCCAAATTAACCAATTCAGCAAGCTACCCATGTAATGTCTGCTTGGGGCAAAGCAAATGGAATCTACGGGATTGACCAATGCCACACGTCCACTGCAAACACCAATTAAAAAACCAGAGATGCCTTAATTTTTTTTTTTTTTTAAGTATTAATAAGTATAATTTTTATCTTTCGCCAGATGCCGACAACTATGGCCAGAGCACAGATGCAAAGGAATAAAAAGTTAGTCGGAAAAATCTACACCAGAAGGTCTTTGTGTTAAGTCCTGGCAGAACAGTAATCCCGTAATGAAGATACACATGGTTACACTGATAGCTTGCAAAAAGTGTCACCTCTTGAACAGCTTCATCAGCAGGCTACAGTTGAAGAGAGAGTATAAGATGAGGAAGCAGCTGTTCCACAGACCCGTCCATGCATAGAAAGCCTTAAAGTCCAGAGAATAGTCATCACAGATTCCTCGGATCACTGTGGAGAGAAGAACATCGGGTTATACACTGTCCACATCCAAAATTCCAGCAGAGTTTTATAACTCTACAGTTCTGTTCATATCAGCATAGAAGCAGACACACAGGAAATACAGTACAGTTTAACATGTACCTTATTTTTCGGACTATAAGACGCTCTGGACTATAAGACGCACCTAGGTTTAAGAACAAAAACCGGGAAAAAATACTAAACCTGGTGCATCTATAGTGCAAGGGTGTCTTATGGACCCCCAATTATATTTCCCTTGTGTCTTCCTTGTGCCTCATACTGTATGTCCTATACCCCCGTGTCCTCTGGTGTGTGTCCACCCACCCCCGTGTCATCCTCTGTCTCGTGTCCTTAAGTGCCACCTGTGTCATCCTCGGGGGTGTCCCAGTGTTCCCATCCCTATGTGGGTATTTTGTGTCAGTGTCAGCGGTGTCCCTTGTGATCGTCCATGTATCTGGGGTCCCCTGTGTCTCAGTCCCTGTGTGCGGTGTCCCCCTCATATTTCTACTTCCTGTGAAGTATGCCACTGTTAAGAAGCATGTCTGAGCGACGTGAGGCCCACCGCTCATGTCTGAGCGACGTGAGGCCCACCGCTCATGTCTGAGCGACGTGAGGCCCACCGCTCATGTCTGAGCGACGTGAGGCCCACCGCTCATGTCTGAGCGACGTGAGGCCCACCGCTCATGTCTGAGCGACGTGAGGCCCACCGCTCATGTCTGAGCGACGTGAGGCCCACCGCTCATGTCTGAGCGACGTGAGGCCCACCGCTCATGTCTGAGCGACGTGAGGCCCACCGCTCATGTCTGAGCGACGTGAGGCCCACCGCTCATGTCTGAGCGACGGTGAGGCCCACAGCTCATGTCTGAGCGACGTGAGGCCCACAGCTCATGTCTGAGCGACGTGAGGCCCACAGCTCATGTCTGAGCGACGTGAGGCCCACAGCTCATGTCTGAGCGACGTGAGGCCACAGCTCATGTCTGAGCGACGTGAGGCCCACAGCTCATGTCTGAGCGACGTGAGGCCCACAGCTCATGTCTGAGCGACGTGAGGCCCACAGCTCATGTCTGAGCGACGTGAGGCCACAGCTCATGTCTGAGCGACGTGAGGCCCACAGGCTCATGTCTGAGCGACGTGAGGCCCACAGCTCATGTCTGAGCGACGTGAGGCCCACAGCTCATGTCTGAGCGACGTGAGGCCCACAGCTCATGTCTGAGCGACGTGAGGCCCACAGCCTCATGTCTGAGCGACGTGAGGCCCACAGCTCATGTCTGAGCGACGTGAGGCCCACAGCTCATGTCTGAGCGACGTGAGGCCCACAGCTCATGTCTGAGCGACGTGAGGCCCACAGCTCATGTCTGAGCGACGTGAGGCCCACAGCTCATGTCTGACCGATGTTAGGCCCACAGCTCATAAGTGATTTAGCACTTAGCATACTAATCTAAAGAACTAATCAGCAATGTGCTGCTTTGTCCAATAGTGTTTGGCTATTGATAAAACTGTTTCCCTACTGCTGGTGACATGAAGCTAGCAACAAATAGTTCACTGAGGTATTCCAATTGATTCAGTCATTAAGCATGGAATTCCACGTGACCTAATGGTGGCCATACTATGAGTGATCTAAAGCCTAGGTTCTCAACAGTTGGTACATGTGGATGTTACAGGTACACACAACCAACAGCTAACCCAGAGAGGAGAGGACACAAGCTGTGCTGCAGTTTCAAGCACGTTTGGGCCAAGAAAAAGGTGTTTTGTCAAGTACTTCACTTTTATACACGGTTTACAGTATATTTAAATGAAATTGTGATTGCTATTTTTTGCCTTGTTCAGTTTTGGCTTTAGTTGGGACTGTAATGCTACAAAGTCTGTGCCACAGAGGTCCGAATTGCTATTTAAACAGCTGCGAAGTGGCATTTGCTTCGGAACTGGCATCTGTCCTTGTATGGTATTTGTCAAAGTGACATGGCAGGCTCACTTAATAATCAAAGTTTGGCAATGTCTGTTGAGCGGAAGCAGAAGCTGGGCTATATCGTGACTGTTTATCACAGTTTGGAATCCAGTAATAAATTGCTTTCGTTCTACTATCTCTTCCAATTCCAGGTCCGCTTGCAGGATGATTAGCGGGCGCAGAGGCGCAGATGGCTCAGTGCCACTCTGATCTAGGTGCGCTGGCCAGATATAATTACAGGTTCGGCAGGCAGAGCAGGCCCCTTCTATAAAAACGAAATGCGTGATCTGTTCTTTCCCTCATCAGGGACTTAACTGTCTGCCAAGAAAGAACAGGATAAAGGACTTCAAGCGGCAAACTAAAAATGGAGATGTGAACTTTGTACGCAGTTATCAATAACATTATGCGGGTCCATTTCCTCAATGAAGAGAATACTGGTGAAAAAACAGGAAAGATATTTCTACTTAAAGAGACTAACAAAATTTTCAGCCTTATTTCTTCTATCCTATAAATTCCTATACCTGTTCTAAATGTGGTCTGGATTACGGCAGCCTTTTCTAGTTGCACTGTCTCTGTAATATATCTAATCTTTTTTCTTTGTCAAGCTTTGTCGACCCAGGGAGGATTGGGCTGCCTCTGTTGTAATGAATACAAGTTATGCATGCCCTTCTCCAGGCTCTGTGTGCAGACAGCGTCTCTGCTCTCAGCTTCAGCTTGTCTGTGATGCAGGTTGTGAGGCTGAGGGGGGAGGGAGCTGTCTGGGATTAGGCACAGTTTCTCAGTATGTAACAGACTGGAGTGCAAATAATTCACTATGTAGTAAAAACTGGAGGGGGGGGGGGGGGGGCTGGAAGAAGACACAGATAAGTAAGTGGGTTAAACATGGTGTAAGTCCATTTGTCCACCTTAAAGTTAAAAAAGCAATTAGTTGGCTAAAATGAGCCAGCAATTCTTATACTGTATTCCAAGCGTTGTACTGGCAAAATCTTATACCTACCATTGATATATAATGCCAGCGGTGCCGTTGTCAATAACACAACCAGGGGCTGTCCAGAAAAGAGGGAGTATATAACGCCCCCAATGCACTGACCAACAATCGTCTTCTGCACGTCTGCAACGAGAAGAAACATGGTAAACGGTAAACGGCATTTAAGTCACCATTTCTGCAAACATGCAACGTACAGAAATGCAATGCTTCTCACACATATTCCGCCTGGGATAATGAACAATTCACATAGATTACACAATTCTGCATGCAACTTGATCAGGAAAACATTTACACACAGCGGATTCAGCTACGCGATGGGTGTTACCTCTCTGCACTGCAGGCGCAGTGTGACAACACAAAGAGCGGCAAGCATGTGGCATGCTACAATGTACACAATTGTTGCTACTGTTGTCAGGGGTTTAGGGAAATAAATACTAGTTGCATGTACTAGTAAAGGCATAAAATATACATTGAGAATAAGGTTTCATAAACACAAACCCTTGGGAAGAATTGGCAGTGCTCCTAAACCTGGCTGCATCTGAAATGACTACCAACAGAGGCGTGCAAAGCCCCCTAGAGGCAAATACACACTTTGTATCCAAAACAGATGCTAAGTTATGCACTAAATCCCTAAACTCCGAATAATAATGGAATGCAAACGTGAAATATCAAATGGGTGCAGCTAGCCATAAAGTAAACTTCCACTTTGTATATAGCAGGGAGAGGTGGCAGCGCTTCCGAAGACGGTGCATCTGAATGACTAGCAGCATAGCTGCACAGAGACTCAATTATAGGCAGGGTGCACAACTTGCATTCATAACAGATGCACCAAAATAAACATAATGGAGGATGTTAGCTTCCAAAAACAGTTTGCATGCAGAGTGTTTCGTACTAGACCCTTCTACCTCGATGAGGTCATCCTTCATGGAAGGGACCCTAACCTCTAATTACCAAACAAACAGTGTGAACCTGGGGGCAGCTGGCCATAAAATAGTTTACACATTTCTTTTTAGACAACAGGGAAGAATTGGCAGCGCACCTAAAAACCTGCTGCAGCAGATCACATCTCCTGGCTCCTCATCTCTGACATGCTGTTACCACTGTGAAATGCCCGCCCAGCAGTCAGTGATGACCATGGCGATGCAGTGCAGGTCACAGGTGAGGGTCTGGAATGTGGTTTCCAGGGCGTGCTCCCCCCACAGCTTCTATGAGGAGCAAGGTCAGTCCACCAGAGAACCAGGCCGGACACGCCTTTACTCTTTCACAAAGGACCGGCACTCAAACATTCTTCTGAAATTACAAACTTCCTTCATTAGAAAAACATTTCTTCAGAATTCAGTATATTAAAATGGTGACAAATCCAGGGAACATTCCAGGAACCAGATAACCATCAAAGATGATCAAAGTCCATCAAATGCTCAGTCCCACAGGGTCAGAAAATGGCTATAAAGATGTATCAATCAGGTAGACACAGGTTCACAGCATCATGTCTCCAAATTTATGGCAACAGACAGCAGCCTACAGATTGGAAAGGAAACCCGACTTCAAGCCAAAGGAGGTTTGTAATTTCAGAAGAATATCTGAGTGTGCTGGTCCTTGTGGAAGATTATCGGTGGTGGTGGTGGTGGGGGGGGGGGGGGGATTGGAAGGAAGGACATCTGGCACCAGGCTGTGAGTCAGGGGCTGGTGTCTTGTGATCCAATGCACTTTTTACTGTTTATATTGCAACTAAACATAACTTTTTTTAGTGCATTTGCCAGGACATCCCATAGTTAATGCATTTGTGCACACTTAGGGCTTGATTCACTAAACCGTGACAACGCACGTATCGTTTTTCGCACGCAAACGTAAATTTCCACGTGAAAATGTGGCCGTTTGCGCACAAAAATTTGTGTTTGCGCGAGAAAACAGTTATGCGCATTATAACACGCTAACGCGACCGTGATATCAGTTATCACAGTTTAGTGAATCAAGCCCCTAAAGTGAAATTGAGGTGAGAGTGATATAGAGGCTTATTTCCTTTTAAGCAATACCAGTTGCCTGGCTGTCTTGCTGATTTTCTGTATATAACACTTAACCACAGACCCTGAACAAGCCTATCAGGCATTTTTGACAATATTGTCAGAATGGTCAGGATTAGCTGCATGCTTGTTCCTGGTGTAATTCAGACGCTGCTGCAGCCAAATAGATCAGCAGGGCTGCCAGGCAACTGGTATTGTTTAAAAGGAAATAAATACGGCAGCCTCCGTATCACTCTCACCTCAGGTTTACTTAAATTTAGCTAAAATATCTTAAAAAGTAAGGATCAGAATAATAATGCAATATACAAGCGTGGGTGATTTTAGTCCTGTTTTAAGATCCCACTGTACAGTAAAACCTGCACTGGATCAGCCCATACTCCACATTCTAAAATGCTGAAGGAAGGATAAGGCGTGCAGAAAGTCAGTTGACAATAAGAGAGAAGGGCGGGAACGTTTCAGAAGCAGTGAAACGTTTTAGAAACAAATTATTCAAGCAGGGGTGGGCACACACTGCTAGTGGTTTACTATCAGGCAGAGAGTAAAGATCAATTGCTAACATTTGTTTAGGTGCAAATTTCTGAGCAAACTCAACTAGAGATGGTCAACGTGGTAAGATTTCAGGCTTGCATGCAAATGTGATGCAAACAATTCACAAAATAACATTACGCGCAAGCAAGTCTTTTTAACCATCTCTATGCATAATGGGTCTTTGGAAACTAAACTGCCCTTGATCTCGATCGGTACTAATCCAAATGGCTACACTAGTAGGGAAAGGATTTTGTCAGTAGGCGTAATAAGCAAAGTGTAAGTCATTTTTTGCGAAGCAAAGATATTTTAAAAGGAACATTAGGTGCGAGACCCATGGAAATTGCCGTATTTATTGCATTTTAAACAATACCAGTTGCCTGGCAGTCCTGCTGATCTTCCTGGTCAGTAGGGTCCAAATCACACACCTGATACAAGCATGCAACTAATCTTGTCAGATTGGTCATAGACATCTGCTTGTTCAGTGTCTATGGCTTAAAGTATTAGAGGCAGAGGATCAGCTGGACAGCCAGGCAATGTGTTTTGTTTAACAGGAAACAAACATGTCAGCCTCCTTACCCCTCTCACCTCAGGTTCCCTTTAAAACTTAACTAAAAGGCACAGCTGGTAAACAAAGAAGCATGGAGCCTTTCATAAGCCCCTCCCCTCCATGCAGAGTAAACCAGGTTCTTGGTCTTCAGTGGCCATCTCTAGTTGTGTAGGCAGGTACTTGGCTTCCTTTTTAAGAATGCAGTATTGTAAAACTCGCCATAAAAACACTAGTTAGCTGGTTAGCTGGTTAACTAATGCTTTTCTATGACTTTAAAGGACAACTAAAGCGAGAGTGCTATGGAGACTGCCATATTTATTTCCAGTTGCCTGGCATCCTGTTGAGCTCTCTACAAGTATAAAACGAAGGTCTGCACACCACTTTAACAGGAACTTTTTATTGCTTCAACACCATAGACACACAATCGTAAAACCAACGATTGTTCCTTTGTCGAGGCACAGTCATGAGTGGTGTATGGACCTTCTTTGAATACTCGTATGGACTTTGGCTACTTGGTCCTGCGCCCATCACCTCTGCTGGACGTTGGTGTGCGATCCTTGGGATCACTGATCTCTCTGACTGCAGTAAGGTCTAAATCGCCTGAATCAAGCATGCAGATACTATTGTCAGGATTTTGTCACAAACCTCTGATCTGCATGCTTGTTCTGTGGCAATGGCTGAAAGTATTATAGGCAGTGAATCAATAGGACTGCCAGGCAACTGGTATCGTTTAACCTTAAATAAATATGGCAGCCTTCATATTCCTCTCACTTCAGGTTCCCTTTAAGAAGAATAGCCAAGAACATTTGACTTTCCCTTTTAGAGAAAACAGGAGACGTCTGTGGTTGGTGGCTGTGGACAGTTAGAACATTATTTTTGCTCCGGAATCCGCCCCTTAGATAAAAATGGGATAAGCGGAGAGCAATATAAGCTCTGATGTAATATCCATCTCTCCAGGGTCAGGGCATTTTAATATCAAACAGAAATTCTAATTCAGCACTATTATGCAGAGTCACATGGCTGGGAAAGCAGCACACAATAGAGTCGGATAATCTTCTGCCTCTATAAACGCTGGCAGGAAGCTATGCATAAAATTGCCTAAATCAGCCGTACAATGCTGCAAACCAAATCCTGAAGGCATCCAGCCTGTGTGACACTTTATAACAAAGAACACACAGGGGCCAATAAAGAATACACCGGCAGTTCCGGAACACCATGGCACTCACTGATCAAGACCAGTGCCAAGAGAACAGGAACAAATGTGGAGCGGAAGTCTAGAGCGACCAATCCGTGTCCTCGTTCTATTCAGCCACAGAAGCTTGCTGAGTTGCCCTGGGCAACTGCTCCATTTTTGCTCCAGACTATATACTGTCAAATACCTGGCAAATTTTAAGGACCACCCCAGCGAAAAAAGTAAGCAGTTAAATTCAAACAGAACCGACAGGTTTTGGACTAGTCCATCTCATCATGGGGGATTCTTAGGGTTTCCTTTGTTTTCAAAAGCATTTCCTGAATGGCAGTTGCTAAGTCTAAAGGTGCAGGGCCGGATTTGTACCTTTTACCACCCAAGGCCCACTGTCACCAGACGCGCGCCCCCCCCCCCCCCCCCCCCCCACACACACACACACAAAAACACACAAACAAACACAACATCTCAGCAGCCCCACACTTAACCTTTCTGCCAAGCAAAAGTCTTTAACATGAACCTGACACAAAATACACAAAAAAATACTTAGCTAACGGCCCGGCGTTCTATTGATTGTGCCAGGGTGGCGGCATTGCACTATTTTTTTAGATTTTTTTTTAAAATCAAGTAGCTAGCCTAGCGCTAGCTACATGATGCCCCCCTCCCTGTGGCATCCTTCCCACCCCTCCGATCGACGCCGGCGCGTATGCCCATAAGGAAATTCCGTTCAGAACGGGATTTCCTTTAGGGCTTCCCCCGTCGCCATGGCGATGAACGGAATGACGCCATTGACGTCATCTACCCTGTGGCTGCAACACTCCCATCTGTGTGCAACCATACTGGATCTGCACAAGCATGGTCCACACATGCCCAGTAGCTTAAAGCCTTTCGTGCATGTCTGTTTCCTCTGTGCTCAAGTGACTTTGTGCTAATGGGAAAGTGAGGACCATATTCATGCGTGCCCAGTACAGTTGCACTTGTACATGGGAGTGCAGCCATGATAAAAATAGGGTCCTGGGAAGCAATGAAGGGGCTGAATATGTTCATGAACCCCAGTATAAGTAGCCAGATTCTGTCTATGCCCTCAGTATAGGTAAACAGGTGTGTGTCCCCTTCTTTAGCATAGGTAGCAAGATGCTTCCTCCCTCCCCCCACAGAATAGGTAGACAGATGCCATGGTCCCACCTCCTTTTAGAACAGGTAGTCAGATTCTCTCCCCCTCCCCCCCCCCCCAGTATAGGTAGCCAGTAGCCACATCCCCCTTTAGTATAGGTAGTCAGATTCTGTCACCAGTTGCCCCCCCCCCCCCCCAGTATAGGTAGCCAGCAGGCATGTCCCCCCTTTAGTATAGGTAGTCAGATTATGCCCCCCCCCCCCCTTCCCCAAGTATAGGTAGCCAGCAGGCATGCCCCCCCTTTAGTATAGGTAGTGAGATTATGTCAACCCCCTTCCCCAAGTAAAGGTAGCCAGCAGGCATGCCCCCCCTTTAGTATAGGTAGTGAAATTATGCCCCCCCCCCTTCCCCAAGTATAGGTAGCCAGCAGGTATGTCCCCCCTTTAGTATAGGTAGTGAGATTATGTCACCCACCTTCCCCAAGTATAGGTAGCCAGCAGGTATGTCCCCCCTTTAGTATAGGTAGTGAGATTATGTCACCCAGCTTCCCCAAGTATAGGTAGCCAGCAGGCATGTCCCCCCTTTAGTATAGGTAGTGAGATTATGTCACCCCCCTTCCCCAAGTATAGGTAGCCAGCAGGCATGTCCCCCCTTAGTATAGTAGTCAGATTAAGTCACCCCCCCCCCCCTTTCCCTGGAGAGCGGCTGTCCGATTTTGTCCCCTGTCACTCCCCAAAGCAGGAGCCTATGTGGATGTCGTCTCCCCCCTTCCTCCCCCCCCCAAACCCCAAGAGAGAGCGGGAGCAGACAGTAACGTACCTCTACAGACGTCCAGCGCTGCCCCCGAAGTTTCCTCTGTCAGCCGCCGCCGTGCATCTCTCTCCTGCTGGTGACTCCTGTCATGTGACTCATCGGTAACTTGCCAGCGAGTCACATGGTAGAGACACCAGCAGGAGAGAGATGCAGCGGCTGACAGAGGAAACTTCGGCGGCAGCGCTGGACGTCTGGAGAGGTACGTTACTCTGCTCCCGCTCCCTCTCTGGGTTTGGTGGGGGGGCAGAAGACATCCGCACAGGCTCCTGCTGGGGGCGGGGGAGAGTTGACGGGATAGCATCTGGCGGCCGATCTCCCGGTGGCCGGGGGTTAGTGCGAACTGCGGCTGAGCGCTGAGCTGCGTGACCCACGCTGCCTGTAAAGGGGCGGGCGGCTGCTGATTTACGGAGCAGTTCTTCTTACCGCTGGTGACAAGTGCAGTAAGCCTGTCACCACCTGCCGCCCTCTGGATTCTCATGGATTCTGCCGCCCTAGGAACAGGCCTCGGGGGCCTTTCCACAAATCCGGCCCTGTAAAGGTGTTCATACATCAGGCGACTTGGCGGCTGATCGACCATCCAATTTGATTATTATAAATCGAACTGGATGAAAATCGTTCCCGCCAAGTGCATGCCCGACCGACAAATCGACCAATTTCATCACAGAAATTCGTTCCTTTGTCTATCGCGCATGCTGCAAGATGTGGGGCCGAAGTTGGTTGGTCGGGTGTGCGGCGGTACGTTCGGCGATTTCCGAGCAAGTGACGAGACAACGAAACCCCCGCCGCAATGTATAAATGTGCCCTCGTCCGCATTTATATGTTACCTGCCCTGTTGCAGCCTTCGCGCTGTTTCCTCCGGGCGGCTGCCTGCACACGCTACTGGTGCATAGCGTCTGACATCAGACGCTATGCACCGTCAGATAATATGCGCCAGTAGTGCATACGGAATACCGCTTGGAGGTTACGGGACACCGTGCAGAGGCTGCAACAGGACAGGTAACGTATAAATGCAGATGGGGGCACATTTATACATACATTGCGGCGGGGGCAGCGGCAGTTCGGGGGCAGCGGGCTCAGGCGATTCCCTGATGATTTCATGCTGAAATCAGACAGGAATCGGCCTGTAATGTATGGGCAGAATTGACAAGAGACAAATTTATGTCTAATCAGATTCGATTAGAGATAAATTAGTCTCTTTGTAAAATCTGCCCATAATTATTATTATTATTATTTAGTATTTATATAGCGCCGACATATTACGCAGCGCTGTACAGTGTGTATATATATATATATATATCTTGTCACTAACTGTCCCTCAAAGGAGCTCACAATCTAATCCCTACCATTGCCATATATCTATATTATGTAGTGTAAGTACTGTAGTCTAGGGCCAATTTTAGGGGGAGCCAATTAACTAATCCATATGTTTTTGGAATGTGGGAGGAAACCGGAGTGCCTGGAGGAAACCCACACAGACACGGAGAGAACATACAAACTCTTTGCAGATAGTGCCCTGGCTGGGATTCGAACCAGGTAACCAGCGCTGCAAGGCGAGAGAGCTAACCACTACGCCACCGTGCTGCCCATAATCTTTAGGTCTATGGGTACCTTTAGTGTGTGCAAGTGAGTAGGGAGGCTGGCTGGTATCTTGCTATTTTGGCAGTTAAACTGCTGTTCAGGAAATGCTTTTGAAAACAAAGAAAACCCTGAGAATACCCCATGAGGAGATGGACTAGTCCAAAACCTGTCAGTTGTGTCAGATTTTTATTGCTTCACTTTTTCTTTTTTTTTTTCACTGGAGTGGTCCTTTATTGCAAAACGCATTACATTTGGAATTAGACCAATCATTTATCTATCTATCTATCTATCGCTATATAAGCTAGGAAAGTGCTTTCCCAGTAGTGCTGCAGAGAGGTATGCAGTCATGTGACCAGTCACATGGTAACAACACTCCCTGTTTGCCACTGTTGCCATCGAGGTGGCCAGAGCAGGCACTGGCTAGGTGCTATGGACAAGATCTGGCGTCTCTTGGGCAATAGTCTGCATAAATGTCAGCAGGACTGCAAAAATTTCACGCCAGAGCAGAGAAAGCTATGCAATAAAGAAATTACAGCACTTTTTTTGTTTTTGAATTTTGTAGTCACGGTTCTTTAAAGAGGAACTCCAGTGAAAATAATGTAATAAAAAAGTGCTTCATTTTTACAATAATTATGTATAAATGATTTAGTCAGTGTTTGTCCATTGTAAAATCTTTTAAAGAGGAACTGTAACGACAAAACGGCCCCTGGGGGGTACTCACCTCGGGTGGGGGAAGCCTCAGGATCCTAATGAGGCTTCCCACGCCGTCCTGCGTCCCTCGGGGGTCTCGCTGTAGCCCTCCGTACAGCTGTGACGCAGTATTTACCTTCCTGGCTCCTGCGCAGGCGCTCTGATGCCTCTCGGCGCCGAAGTAGGCGGAAATACCCGATCACCGTCGGGTCTGCTCTACTGCGCAGGCGCAAGTTTCCGGCGCCTGCGCAGTAGAGCGGACCCGACGGAGATCGGGTATTTCCGTCTATTTCCGTGCAGAAAGTCGCCACAGCGCCCCCGCTGGAGCCAGCAAAGGTAAATATTGAACTGACAGTCGGCACAGTCGCCGGCTGTTCGGAGGGCTGCGGCGAGACCCCCGTGGGACAGAGGACGGCGTGGGAAGCCTCATTAGGATCCCGAGGCTTCCCCCACCCGAGGTGAGTACCCCCCAGGGGAGATTTTTAATGTTACAGAGTCTCTTTAAATCCATGATTTACATTCTGACATTACATGGTGACATTTTTACTGTTGGCAGGTGATGTAGCTGCTGCTTGCTTTTTTGACAGTTGGAAACAGCTGTAAACAGCTATTTCCCACAATGAAGCAAGGTTCACAGACAGGAAACTGCCAAGAGTACGTACTTTTCTTGTTTCTTATGGGAGGGGTTTCACCACAATATCAGCCATACAGCGCCCCCTGATGGTCAGTTTGTGAAAAGGAATAGATTTCTTATGTAAAAAGGGGGTATCAGCTACTGATTGGGATAAAGTTCAATTCTTGGTCAGAGTTTATCTTTAAGGTTTGCATCCTACAGCTCTATACAGGAGAACTCACTGGTCCCTGGAGTGGAGTAACTACACTGTAAAACCTGTCACAAACTTGGCCAATGGCCATTGTAGAAAAAGTCAGCAGATGAAAAACTCAGTATTTCCAGAGATGCAGGGTGTTGAAATGAAAGGACAGTACATACAGCAAGTCTGAAATTCAAGCATGGCTCCACCACTCTGCCCTTCAAATTGCTGCCCCCCAGATCAGTCTCACAGGATTCTCCCCAAGCACAATGTGTGGAACATATAATTTGCAGAGTTTTCTAAAAAGGTCCATCAATAATTTTGCATTACAACATTTTTTGGCCTGGCAAGGTTTACAAAAAAACTTTGTCTCTGTACCAAGATTGCTATACTCACCTATGGGGAGGGAAGAGCAGGGCTGTCCAACTGCTGGCCCCCAGGCTGCTCTCGCTCAGACTATTTTTTGTGTCAGCCCCCCTTCTTGTTTGTGCTTGGCTCCGCCCCCAAGCCAGAACACTGATGCTCTGCCACCTCCAGCTGAAAAAATCCATTGCTAGACACTCCCCCGACCACAAAATTGGACAGCACTGCCTTAGAGCCTTTCTGGTCCTCTCGGTGTCCTGTCATTTAAGAGTGGTCCCCCCAGGAGAACGCACTTACAAATGCGCAATACGGACCTGCTCATCTTCTTCTAAGCTGCCTGAAGACTATGGAAAGCTTATTCCGACATTCTAGTCCAATTACTTGAGGGCCCAACAATGGAATGAGAGCACAAAGAGTGCTCCAGAGCCCCCCCCCCCCCCCCCGTCTTCTTAGGCATCTGTGTCCTTTTCTTTTTAGATTGGTTCAGGTACCTTTTCAGTCTGTGAGCCTCCAAACTCCTCCCCCTATGCCATCAACTCTACATGAGGTAGTCAGGGAGGAGCTTGGAGGAAGCACCGGCTAGGTCTTTCCCTGTAACCAGAGAGCTGACCCCGCCCACCTCCTATAGGTGCTTTATAGTGGAGTTGGTCAGTGAGCTGCTTGTAATTGAGTTTATGTTAATTTTATGCAAATTATTGTGGTTTCTCATTTTCTGTGTCATTGACCACCAGACTTCACATTAATCCTCAAAACTCTATGGACATCGGGAGAGAATTTCTCCAGTGAGGACAAAGACATCAATAAAACTTCCCAAATTTTTCTAAACCCTTCCCATCCTAATCAAAACATAAGAGGGTAGATCACAAGGTCAACTTAATTTACTTTCAATTTCCTTTCGACTTCAGCAGCCCACATCACTGCAAGTTCTAAACATTTCAGACTCCTTTTTCTAATGAAAGTTGAATTTCAGTCAAAAGTCGTAAGTATCTGTGGAGAAAAAACCCATCATACTTACCTCACCTCTGATGCTACCTTGTGTTCCCTTAGGGATCTCTTCTGAGATCTAATGCAATCAGTCACTGCAATGCTGGGCACCAGGTGGCCACAGATATGTAAAAGGTAGACAGACAATGAGATGCTAAGAATTCTGTCTTGTGTGCAACTTGAACACAAACTGCAAGCAGCTTCGAACTATCTGCCGATTCAATCCGCCAAGAAGTATTTGATTGGTTTAAATCCAAGCTGCGTAAAATATGCACACAAGTGGGAATTATGAACATCTCCTTGACCATCTCTAGAGAAGAGGTCCATCAAAGGTCAATGGCACTCTATAAAGACTGCGTTGAGTTTTCCACCCACAGATACCTCTTCCTTTTACCTGAAAAGTCAACTTTTTTTCAGTTTGCGCAAGTTTGAGACAGGTTTACGTTACGTTGTCTATCCGTAATGACAATGAAACATGTATCTCCTCATTTTTTGATGATGTAAGAACATGAATACGAGTGAGGGATGGTATGGTGTAATTTTTCTACCACCAGAAGAACCCCATCCCACCAACCTGTCCCACAAAGAAAATGTAATGGCTGATCCCTCGAGCAGTAAGGAATGGATGGCTCCTTGAGGCCAACATGCTGGAGGGATCTGCACTCTCGGGGAAGAAGCAGCAGTGAGACTTACTCAGCGGCCTAGAGACACAAGACCGGGCAGACACTCGTCTTTCTACGGAACCACCACATGTTGCTCCTGTGCTTGCCTGGATTCGGAGTAACAGGTCACTTTATGGATGAGCTTTCCTCTAGTGAGCTGCTTAAATGATAGCGAATAGTAGATTTTATGTTCTCGAATTAGGGGCATCTGCCTATAGAACGGGACAACACACATTGGACACAAGGAGAGGAGGGGCCATTCAGAACCCAGGCAAGGAGCTGGCGGTAGTGTCTAGCAACGTCTGACCCGGAGATGTCCACTCGGCCACGTGTCTCGCTGGCTGGTGAGTAAGTAGCGCTGCTGGCTTACGCCACTGCGCTGCTACCCACCTGGTTATCCTCTTCCAAGTTGATAGTTGCAAAACAAATGATCTTCAAAGAAAATCTTACCAATCACCCCTTTAGTGTTTTCATCATTCAAAGAGCCAAAGGCGATTGATGGCAGCAGGCATGCAAAGTATAAGAAAATCATTGTGGTGATGTACTTTCCGATGGCCTTGTTACTGCCGACAATTCCTGGCGGGGGAGAAAAGAGGAAAGCAGAGTGGGGTTACTGTGGACAACCAGAGGTCACGTCTTCACGAGCGGTGGGATCCTGCTCTGCTGAAAACAGAAAAATAGAGACCAACAAATTACAGGAAAACCACACTCTATATCCAACATGGCAGTACACACACTTGTTCTCATTCTGGACTGAACCGTCCCTTTCTCTAGGAAAATCATGATATTCGTGGTGTTTCCACATTTCAGATGTCATCTTTGTGAAATCTGACTTTCCTGTATGGCCATTATGTGGGAAAATGCGGAGACAACTCCCATGATGCTATGGGTGGTTTCATAGCGCTGCTGCTGAATTAGCTAGCAGGAAACACACTTGGTTTTCATTTCACTCTCATTTGTCTTCCTTTACAATAAAAGGCAAAGTCCCTAGTATCCGGCACTGGCGGGGATTGCCCAACAACGGAAATGTGCTTGCCGGTTGCTTGATAGCAACTGGCTATAGCTTCTCCCCCCACCAGAGAAATGTACTCAACAAGCCTCCAGTGACGTCCTGTAGCTAGCAGGAGCCTGGCGGCTTTCTGGAGTTGTCCATGTACGTCTCTCAGGGTGTCACCAGACCCGGGGCACGTAACACGTCGGAAGCCTTGCACAGAAGACAGAAAGCCGCTAGGAGCTACAGGACATAGCTGGAGGCTTGGTGAGTATTTTATGGCCAGCAATGATTTTTGTTGTTGTTCGATTCCATATCCCACAATGTATGGCTTCTATGTCAGTGCTGTCCAACTTCACGGGCATGGAGGGTCATTTTTTTTTTTTCAGACCCCATGGTGGAGGGCCGAAGGTTCTTGCTAGAGCCGCAGAGAGATAGTGACAGGTGCCCCTCCAGTTAGATAGCGAGAGGTGTCAAGCGCCTCCTACCCTGCCATTACCTCTGCCGCCCGCCAATGCCTTCTCCTGTGTCCCCGCTGACTCACAGCTCAGACCTCACAGATTGCGGCGACTGAAGCAAGGAGAGTGCGCATGGCACCCGCGCGGCTGAACTTCACATGCGAAAGCGACTAATAATGTACTCCGTGTGTATGCGGGTACCATGCGTACTCTCCTTGCTTCAGTCGCCGCGATCTGTGAGGTCTAAGCAGTAAAGCAGCGGCAGCGGGGACAAGGCAACTATAGGAGGGAGCAGGCATGGCGCCCATAGCGCAAGCCATGCCTGCACCTCAGAGAGAAGAGCGGGCCGCAGCAGGAGGCCTGGAGGGCCGGATGCGGCCCGCGGGCCGCCAGTTGGACAGCGCTGTTCTATGTCACACTGGCCTGTGTTTAATTTGGTGAAGAAAGAGGCACATAAGTGTTGCTTTGAATGTTGATCATCTCATCTCCTTGGAATTGGTTGGACCTGTAAAGTCACATGTGACACGGGGACTGTGGTAGATGAGAAAGTAAATACACTGTACAAGGTCTTGGCAGATGAGGAATTTAGGGCATCATCTGACAGCAGACTCGCTGTGCAGACCAGTGTGTGTCCAGAGAGCTGCTCAGGAAATAAAAGGCTCCTATTACCGCTTATCCAGGGAGGTAAAGGGCTAAGGACAAATGGGGCCATTATCCAGTAAGTGGATACAGGCAGAGAGGAGAATGCAACAAGCCTATTACTGCCACTTTCTCAGAGCAGTGACAGCAGAGTGACCCATTTCTTCAGCGCTGCTAGAAGAGTGCACAGGAGAATCAGGTCATCTTATAGGCACAGTATTATAACTATGCTATAGTGCCATAAGCTTCCATGGTGTTGTACAGAGTACAATACAGTAGAGGCGAAAGAGGTTCCCATACATATATAAATGGTGAACACACAGTACAGTTGGAATCTCCGGGAGCAAAAAAAAAAAAAAAACTACTCTGTCTACATAGTTTATCCACGGTATGATAACATCCAGCAATACAGTTTAAGAGGAACTGTCATGAAAATCTTAACATTTAAAACACATCCAAATAAGAAGTACATTTCTTCCAGAGTAAAATGAGCCACAAATTACTTTTCTCCTATGTTGCTGTCACTTACAGTAAGTAGTAGAAATCTGACATTACCGACAGGTTTTGGGCTAGTCCATCTCTCCATAGGGGATTCTCAGCATGGCCTTTATTCTTTATAAAGACATTCCCTGAGAAAGATTTATACAATGATGCTGGACAGCCTCCATGCTCCCTGCACACTTTTTTTGGCAGTTGGACGGAGCAACTGCCATTCACAAAGTGTTTTTAATAATAAAGAAAACCCTATGAGAAGATGAGCTAGTCCAAAATCTGGTCGGTAATGTTAGATTTCTACTACTTACTGTAAGTGACAGCAACATAGGAGAAAAGTAATTTGTGGCTCATTTTACTCTGGAAGAAATGTACTTCTTATCTGTATAGGTTTACATGTATTTAAAATGTAAAGATTTTCGCGACAGAGGTCCTTTAAAGAACTGTAGTGAAAAAAAACTCTAAAGGAATAAAACTGCTTATTTCTTACAATATTCATCTATATATTAGTCAGTGTTTGTCCATTGTAAAAGCTTTTCTCACCTTGAGTTTACATTCTGATATTAACCACAGGTGGTAATATTAGTCCTGACAGGAGCAGCTGAGCAAAAGGTTTGTTTGCAGAATCTTCCAAACCAAGGGAAACTTATGCCTGGTCTCCCAGAATGCTCTGGGAGAACTCCGCATAGCTTAAAGAGAACCCAAGGTGGGGTTTACAAATCCTAATTGCATACAGAGGCTGGGTCTGCATATAATGCCCAGCCTCTGTTGCGCTATATTATCTCCCCCAGCCCCCCCCCCCCACTCTCTGCTGTGCCCCCCAAAGTAAACAGCCTGCGTCCCTTCCCTCCAACCAGCGGGGAGGGAAGGGACGTGGGCCGGGAGCAGCAACATAGAGAAGGCGGGGGAGCGGCGGAGAGTGACAGTATACATGTAAACAGCCTGCTGGCGACACGCTGTGTGTCGCTAGCACGGCAGTTTACTTTGGGGGGCGCGGCAGAGAGCAGGGGGGCCTGGGGGGAGATAATATAACAACACAGGATGGGCATTATATGCAGACCCAGCTTCTGTATGCAATTAGGATTTGGAAAACCCACCTCGGGTTCTCTTTAAAGTGGATCCGAGATACACTTTTACTCATTGCAAAATTGTGTTCCTTTCATATACTTTACAGGGCATTCCTCAAGCCAAATACTTTTTTTGTGTTTATTTTATACTCTAATTCCCTATAAACTAAACAAGCCTCGCTCACAGCTTTTCAGAGAGCCTTGGCACTCAGTCCCAGGTAGCAGAGGCTTATGGGAGCTCAGTCTGGGCAGGAGGAGGAGGAGGTTACTAGCCATTGATTTCAGAGGCAGAGGGGAGGAGGGGAGGGGACTGAATTTACACACAGGCAAGTGGATAGCATCTCCAGCCCTCAGCCTGTGTGTAATGTGACAAACAGAACATGGCTGCTGTCATTGTATCAATGCAAAAAATAATCAAACTTTTAAAGCGATTTGCAGCTAGATTTGCTGTGTAAACTATCTAAACTTTAGATAAGATGTATAGACAAGTTACTTGTTATAGTTAGTTTTTCATCTTGGGTCTGCTTTAATAGCCTAGGCTGTGACATCACCTGGTGGGCGGGGCTACCAATATAGAACAAAATATAGATACAGGAAGTGTTTTTGATGCGGAGACTAGGAAAATTACTATAAAAGTAGGTACCCTGAATAATAATTTACTATATTCTACTATACGTCACAACAATGCATCGTCGAAAATACTTTTTTTTGGTGTGGATTCTAGGGCTGCTCATTCAGATTCCATGGGATTGAAATTTACGCATTGCTGATCACAATGCAGAAAACGGAAAATATTAATTCTGCGGAAATCCGATTTACTGCAATTCAGTCATTTCAGCCCAGTCACAGAACTCTGAAGCACTGGACCAATTACAGAATGCAGAATCCCCCCCCCCCCCCCCCCCAAAAAAAAAATCTGATAACCGCAGTAATTTTAGGCCAATCACAAATCTCCATTTTCACGATTTCCAGGGGGGGGTTTTGTAATGTTTTGCATTGTCTGAAGCAAAAAAAAATGACAAATAAAATACGCTTTGGAATTTGGCAGATCGAAAAACGGAAATTGGCAAAATGGCATTAGTGGAAATCAGAATTTGCATGGAATCGGAAATGGGCATTTCAGAGCCTCCCTATTGGATTCGTAGGTTATGTAGATATCAGCCAAAAGTAACTATAACAGATAAAACACATGAACACATTTTCAGCCCTCCACATGAGAAGGGATCTTACCGTCTGTGAAGTCCAGAGGATAGACTGGCAATCTGCGTGCAATGTCATCAAAAATTCCCTTCCCCACATTGAGGAACTCGTGCAGCTGCGGAGAGGAAAGACACAGGATTATTCCGCTGTCAGGGAGCCCCCGCATGCAGTCACATGACACTAGTGAAGCCTTGTCAACACCACAGGAACACAATGATGACAGGATGTACCGATGTTGGCGTGCATAAAGCCAGCAGCCGCTACAACATCCCCGGATCGCTGACAAGCAACGTGCGCTTTATTAATGTCACATCTGGATGGTGATGGAAGCATAAAACCTGGATACAGAGACTGAGCTGCTTACATTGTAAACTAGAGTGTCCATATACTTAAAGGACAACCATCATGAAAAATGTTATAATAAAGAACTGCACACATATAAAAAGCCAATTTGTAACCGATTAAAATGAGCTATAAATTACTTTAATTTATTGTCACTAACAATAAATCGTAAAAATCTGCTCTGATCTGGTTTTGGAATAGTCAAACTCTTCATGGGGGATTCTCAGATTTTTCTTTATTCCCAAAAGCACGTACTGAACATCAGTTGCTCAGTCCAACTGCTAAAATAGAGGCACTGTGTTTCTAGGTTGCCAAGGCAGCCGCATAGTGGGTTTCCCACCTTCTGCCATTAGCCAGGAAAGCCCCAAGTAACCGGCGATAGGCAAGCCCACCACATGACGCTGCCTGCTTTGTTTTGCCAGGTAGCGCGAGCGGTTGACATGGTTACACGCTGACGTGACGTAATGGTCGCGTTACCCATAACCATGGTTACGTGTGAAACGGATGTGACGCATCGCATCCAGCCCAGCAGAAGTGATGACGCAGCCCAGACGTCATCAGGGGACAGCACACACAGCGCTCGGTGACGGCTGCAAGAGCCGTGGCACGAATTGAGAACCTATTATGTTCGAATGGGGGAATGGCTCCGCCTCCCCTAGAACTGACTGACAGCACCAGGTGAGGAGAGGGCACTGTACCCAGCATCATCTATTGACGGTATGAGCATGAATAAAATGTACCAATCCTTTTTCGCGATGCCCATCCGTCTCCCGAATCTCCCGCTCACCCATTAGTCCTATACATGGTACCAGCGCATAGCTCACGGCCATGGCGGCGACATGTATAGGGCAAATGAATGAGCAGCGGATTTGGAAGATGGATGGGCAAGACAGAAGATGTGGCAGATTCCTGAGAGAGTTCATGCTGAAATCTATCGGGTATCGGCCTCTGGTGCATGGGCAGCCAACAGATCTCTGTCTAATCAGATGTGATTAGAGAGAGATTTGTGTCTTGGTTGAATCTGCCCATCATCGCCTGATGTACCTTTACAAAACAGTGGACCAGTCAATCCCCTGCCACTCCCACCTGTGCTCAACTGAAAAAAGAAGGACCTTTTCTGATTAGAACCTCAGCCTCATGTTTTTATCAAGCTGAAAGTCTAATCTATTTAAAAACAAATAAATACTGCACAGCATAAAGTTGGAACTGCAGACCCTCTGGCTACCACCCATCTGTATTTTTCTAGTTCCTGTTCCTCACTGGGTGTTGCTGTTGGTTCTAACTTCTGCATTTCACAGCCTAGCATGCCCTGCTCCATTTGAGCTCTCTAAAAACACCACCAGATGCTGACGTATCCCTAAAAGGCCAGCTTCCACAGGGATGGTAATGAATGGTGTTACTGCTGATAAAAGCTACAACACAATACACACGCACAATAAAATGAATCGCTAAAGGCTTAATGTTGGAAATATGTGCTCAATGAACTTTTTTTTTTTTTGCATCCCACACCAACCAATCAGAATCCTCATTCCAACTTAAAACCCACAACTGTAAAATAGCAGCTGCTTGCTGATTGGTTGGGCATGGAAAAGTTCCCTTCACGTAAACCTGGAATGAACATAAAGTGATGAGATAATTTCGCATCTATAAGAAAAAGTTTCTAAATCATTTTTTTGTGTAATCTCATATTCTTATTTTGTTTTTGAAGGTTAATCTAAGTTTGAGCATTAAACTGTCTCATAGGCATCCACCTCTAATCTGTATGGAAGCTGAATAAAGAATACAGATAGAGTAATGACGCTTTTGAACTTTTTTGCCTTGCAGTCAGGAGTACTTGTCAAAATTGCACACAAGTTTGATGACCTCATATCAGGAATAGTTGTGCTGCAGTCCAACTCCATCCAACTGCAGATACACAAGACTGGGTTATTAATAAGGCCTCGTTCACATTAGGCAATGCGTATGGCCGTGCGTTCAGGACGCAAGCACACCCGATCTCACGCCATCTGCGTTGCCGTGCATTGCACTGCTGATCCCATTTATTACCGTGAATGGGATCAGCAATGCTTTTTGGCAAAAATGCGTGAAGCAGTGCGATAGCGCCTTGCATTGCTGTGCAGCCTGCATAGTCTGAACGTCAGAAGTGCTCTTTATGCACTTCTGATGTTCTTGCTGATCACATACTATATGCGCTGACGAAATGCGCACGGCAGTGCAAATAGTGTGAACGAGGCCTAAGGGAACTCATTAATTTTTAAAGTGATGTGAGGTCTAAAGCAGAGTTCCCCAACCCTGTCCTCAAGGCCCATCAACAGTGCATGTTTTGCAGAAAACCACAAACATGCACAGGTGAGGCAAATAGTGTCTCAGCAGAGCTGATTAACTATCTGTGGATTTCCACAAAACATGCACTGTTGGTGGGCCTTGAGGACAGGGTTGGGGGGACACTGGAAAGCATCTGAGGTCTAAAGCATTAAATGCAGCATAAAACTAATTGGAAAAAAAAGTTACAGAAAGTGTAATGCTCAAACCTTTCACTTCAATTAGAAGCTAATTAATAAGATTCCAGTTGCCATCCAAAATTACCAGATTGTCTTGAAGAGAAATATTCTAAATTAATTTAGAAAATGGTCAAACGGATTAATCAGACATGCTGGAAAAATTCCGTCACAAGTGCTCGCTTGGGTGTGTGGCGTTCAATATATCGCGATGGCCGATGTACCCCCAGCTGATGTCCCCCCAAGTGTAAAGTGTCACCTATGCCGTGTGCAGTGTTTTAAAGTCTGACTTCTCCACCGGCGCGACTCCTGGCCTCCTTAGGGGTCCACCGTCACCGCCAGTGTCCGCACCCTGTGGCTCCAAGCGCATGTGAGGTCACTACATGCGTCTGGTGCCACGTAGCATAGGCAGTCATGGTAGTGCCGAATACCGGAGGAGGCAGGCAACTGATCCCTTTCTCATCAGATTCGATCAGGGAGGGATCTGTCTCATGGTCGATCTGCCCATACATTTACTGATGTATGCCTACCTTTTCTCTTCGTTTGCACAGCAATTAGTTAATTACCAGACAATCTGGACAATTTGGCCTACAAACTGGCAGGATTATCAATTAGCTTCAGTAAAAAGTGTAAATATTCCTGCAAGCGACATTAGACCAGTCTTTTTAGGTTTCCCTTTTTTACCCTGCGTTTAGGGTTTCAGAGCAAAAACAAAATTTAGTTTTTTGTTTAAAGAACGATAGTTGGTACTTCCTATACAGATGCATCACATCCTGTCACTTTAGGTACAGTTTCTGCACACTTTCCAAACATTATTCCGTATTAGTCACACTGAACGTCACCAGTATGGGATGGTGGATTATGTGACAGTGAGGTCACTAGTTGTAGACAAGCCACCTGTGTTTGGAGCCAATGAGGGTTCCCGGTTACATAAAGCAGCAGAAGAGTCCATGCACTGTTGCAGCACTGGCAAAAAGCAGAAGCTGGAAGCAGAATGAAGGGATGACAGAATGGAACAAAATATAGAGAGAACAACTGTTTCTGTAGCATTACACGGCTCATCCGCTGCTACGCTGAGAGCTGGCTGGTCTCTACAACAGAGGAAGTCTATCTATATTATCTACCAGAATAATCAGAGGCTTCCTTCCTCTACAGCAGCCTAACAAGCACAATAATCAAGACTCTGCAGAGGCAGCAGTATTTTTCTGATACAATAGGACGATTATCTCGTCCCCGGTCTATCCGGGAGCCAGCCTTGGGTGTGGAAAAAATACTGGGCTGTACAGAGATTCAGGGAGACCGCTGGAAACAATGGGAAGAAATTCAGCAGTGCTCAATTAATAAAAAGGGGTAATGAAATAGGAACAGCCTAAATTAAAGGCAAACTTATCAGGGTTCTCACTGTACAAAACTGGATGCCAATTCTTAGAGGGAACCGAAAAAATAAAAAAAGTTACATACTTACCTCAGTAGTAGGGGTGGGACAATAAGATGCAAATATTTCCTAATTCATGCAGGATTGTGTAAATTTGTATGCAGCCACCAAGGCTTACGTTGATTGGTCCATTTTCGAGCTGCATACATTTACATAATCATGCATTAACTCCGAAATCTTTGCATCACATTGATCATCAGTACTCAGTAATGGGAAGACTGCCTGGTCCTGAGGCGTCCCGGATCCTTCTACAGCCCACCATTCCAGTGTAGGGTCCCTGTATCGAAGCAGCTTATTCTGGCGCACACTTTTCCCTGCGCTGTACCCGACCTGGACGCCGCCAAAGACATAATGTTATTGGCCACTCAGCAGTTTAAGACCCCAAATTACTTCTCCCTCATATTTGCTACGACTTGGAGGAACACGACCAGAAGATGAAGGCAGGTGAAGCACTGGGGTAGCTTTTCCCCCCACTACACTTTTACTTTAATTATGGAATACCTCTACTCTAAAAGACTGATCCTGTCATGCTTTGTCTTAATGACGCAGCATTGGGGGTGTTAATTACTTACCTGATAGACCCCCCCCCTTCCCCCAGCAAAGCAGTCGCGGGCATGTTTCCGAAGTCTACCAAAGCTCTTTGGAAACCTCCACTTGCATTTCGCGGCCTACTCCCAGCTTGGCAACCACCAATTAAACTGTGACTGCCGAGCTGCAAGCGGACCTTGGCAACGCAGATGAGGGTGGCCAGGGCCTCGGCAGAAGTTTAAAAGACACCCATCAAAGCTGCATTTCCCGGGGGGCAGAGCTCTCAAATTCCTGAATGAATTACGGCTGAACTTGCATCATTAAGACAGAGACCGACATAACAGGTACATTATAAGGCAAGGTTCCCCCCACGTGTTTTGGTAATCGTGCACTTGCCATGGCAGGTCTTTTTACATGAATACATAACTGTGGCCTCTGATAGGCTCTCTGACCACAGGAAATGATGGGTAACATAGTTAAAATATTTAAAGTGAACCTAAAATGAAAAAAACAAAAAATTGCCCATATACTTACATGGAGCTTCTTCCAGCCCCCTGAAGTACTCTTGGTCCTTTGTTAGGACTCCCTAATCCCCCTCCACTCCTCCGCTGTCCCCCTACATAATCCGTCCGACTGATGAGTTAGCTGGTCGTGTGGGTCCTCTATTGCACTCGTGTGGCCTGGAGCGTACTGCGCGTGTGCGGTAGCAATTTTAGCACACCCAGCTACGGGAGCGTGTTGGAGGAGGCACGTGGCACAGGGCTTCGCATCCAGCATTGGAGGGGGACAACAGAGGAACAGCGGAGTGCGGGATGACTGAGGGACCAGAAAGATTTGAAGTAAATGGGCAATTTTTTTTTTACTTTAGGTAAAAAGAGTGTAGCTTTACTGCTCTGTGTTCCATGCTACTGTGCAGGCATTCCCGCGCATGAAGAGGAGCACAGTCAAGAACTTCAAATGGGTCCCAGCTGCGGTGGTCTCCAGGACGACACGGAAAGCCTCTGGAAGATCCAGAGGCTTCTCTTTTCTTAGGCAAGTATCTAATTTTTTTCCTTTACGTTTGCCTTGATTTCTCTTTAAAGAGGTCCTCCTAGGAAGCCTGAAGCCGAAGCTGGGTCTCGCATAAGAATCCCCCCTTCAGCATTAAGTCATCACCCCCAAGACTGGATGAACCCCAGAGTACAAGTATACAGGAATCAGAGCTGCTTCCCTCATCAACACTCTACCCTGTGTAGTTTGAAGAGGAAACGCTCTGCGCCCTTTTGCAGCTACATGACAGGTAGACCCACCAGCCAGCCCCCAGTCTCTAGCGCGGACGGCCCGCACCGTGGATCTCAGACACAGACCAGCAGACGGAAGAAGGAGCTGTGGCAGACCTGCCTGTGAGGCCCAACAGTTGGTACCAGTAGCAGATCCTTCAGAAGGAGATGCAAAGAAAAGAAAAAAAAATAGGACACATATAAACCAGCTAATAAAGAATATAAAATTATAGCAAAGAGAAAACTAGAAACAGTCACATGATATAAGTGCTTTTCAGTTGCCTCAGCATAGCTCAAGTGGTTATCCTGTCTTGCAGCTGCTGACCCATAGTCCAGAGGAGCACTGGCTTCTATAGTGTGCACAAAGAGAGTCAACAGGCCTGAAACAGCTGCGCAGAACAGAGACAACAGGCCTGAAACAGCTGTGCAGAACAAAGACAACAGGCCTGAAACAGCTGCGCAGAACAGAGACAACAGGCCTGAAACAGCTGTGCAGAACAAAGACAACAGGCCTGAAACAGCTGCGCAGAACAGAGACAACAGGCCTGAAACAGCTGCGCAGAACAGAGACAACAGGCCTGAAACAGCTGTGCAGAACAAAGACAACAGGCCTGAAACAGCTGCGCAGAACAGAGACAACAGGCCTGAAACAGCTGCACAGAACAGAGACAACAGGCCTGAAATAGCTGCGCAGAACAGAGACAACAGGCCTGAAACCGCTGCACAGAACTTGCAGCAACTACAATTTTTGTAGACTATCTGTGCATAAACCAGCCGCTCTGGACATATGGCAGATCAGCAACAGAGTTTATCAATAGGGCACGTAGGAATTCTTTGCTTAGCCTCCGGCCATGCTTTGAACCCTTCTCACTAAAACCATAAGACAAATCCTCAATAATTCCTATGCAAATTTTATAATTTTTTAATCTTAAATCAAAGCCTTCTGGGTATGTAAAGCAGATAATGTACAGCCAACCATTTCCGATCTTGCCATTAAGAGCAGGAAACCTGGGCAGGCATCGGGATCTGAATGACGTTGACAAGAGCCAAACTGTGATGGCTAGATGTACCAGAACATCTAAAAAATCGAAAGTTTTATGGGTGTTTCCAGACAATAGTACCTACCAAAAAGTGGTCCTAGGAAGAACAACTGGTGAACCAGTGACTTAGCCATGGTTGCCCAAAGCTCACTGATGCACATGGGCCCACATCACATCTTACAGGACTGAAAGGACAGTCTGGTCCTAGACACCACAGTGCAACTTCAGAGGCTCAATGAGTGGGCATTGTTCTGGCCGAGCAAGCAGGATGACACTATATTAGGCATGTGGGTTTCAGGTGTTGGCTTATCAGTGTATACACACTACTGATGCAGATTTCAAACCACCCCCTTGAGATTCAGCTCCCCAAGGCCCAGGCCTTTGTTGCCTTATCATAAATCCAGGCCTGGAACTTACTGTAGTGTCACGACACACTTACCAGGAAGACTCTGGATGGTGGGAAATGGGTATTTTTGGGGCTCCTGAATTATCTAATTCTTAAAGGAGTTATCAAGCGAGTAATAGTACCCAGAGAACTATTTACCCGGCACTTCCTCCAGCCCCTGGCAGCCACTATGCCCTATCATCCAAAGCATTCCCAGTAGGTGTGCTGTGACACCTCTGTAAGTTCCTGGGCTGGATTCATGGAAAGGTCACACAGGTCTGGGCCTTGGGCGACTGAATCACAAGGCGGCAGTTGAACATGGAAGAAGGGATGTTGCATATAGGAGGGGAGCTACAACACATGGAGAAGGCGAGCTGCTGCCCAGGGAAGCTGTAAATGACGGAATGGCTGCTGTACATGGATGTTACACACAAAAGATCGGAACAGCGGCTACTAAACAGGAGGAGGAGCCTAAAGTCGGAAAAGTTGTAAATCTGGTCTTGGTAAAAGCGGTTACAGTACACTGCTCCCTCTATGGCCAACTTCTGGTCACACATGAAACACAGGATAACCTTTTACAAAACTTCCAGAGATGTTCATTGAGATGCTTAGAATTTGGACTTCCTGTCATTTCTGACTGACCCGTTTCCAAGCTGCATACAATTTGCATGCACGCCAAAATCGTAAGCATCTGATTGACCATCTCTACCAGAGTCCCGCCCCTTTCATCCAAGACATTGCAAAGAGAGAGTAATAAAGCCGTCACACCACAACAGATCTTTTAAGCAACATGCTTAAAGTGAACCTCGGGTGCAAATAAACCGATGAGATAAAGACTTGCATCTAGTCTCCTACTCTACTTTTCTTTTCACCGTATCTCACAGGTTAATTTTCGGTTTAAAAGCGCTAGATTTAATGTTTTATTGTCTTTGCTCAATGACACAATCTTTCAAGTGTCCAAGAGCTAAAACATATGAACTATTGACCCTTTTTAGCTATTCCCTGCACTCAGAAGTTGTTCTCTTCCAAGAAAGACGTATATGGCTGTAATTCATTATCAGTAAGGATTGCTTATAGTCTGACCACGTCCTGACTAAATAGAAAATGTCACTTGCATACCTGAATGTTTAACTCTTTCAGGCAGAAAAGGAGTAAAAGAAATACAGCCTAGTTATTAATGTTTAGCACAGTACATACACATTTACCTCATCAAGTCTCCTTGGGTACATGTTAAACACTGCGTTATACAGTACATGTGCCTAAATATAGCGCTGCGTAATATGTTGGCACTTTATAAATACAATAAATAAATAAAATAAATATACTTTAGGTTTTCAGCAAATGTTAAGACCCTAAGGCCTATGTTTATACATGACAGTAGCATTTATGAAGTATCACCTGAAATAGCTTTCATTTTCCTAGCATAAAATCATTAGCAATGTAGGGTTGCACTGCCTTGTCCTTCCTAGTTCAGACTTTAGCTACCAACAGCGCAACACATCTCTACTAACGCTATGCTACTTCCCCACTGGTGATGGTGTTGCTGAGAAGAGAATCTCTACTGGAACAGAGATCTAACAACGAGTGCTAAACCACAAACTCCATATTCTCCACGGACCTCAACCCAGAGAGAATTCCATTTCAGAAGACAACATCAGAGGCGGAAAGCAGAACGTTAACTGGCAACAAGTTGTAGGCAGATTCTTACCTTTAGGGGTTTGTGGCTGTGGACTTTGTGACCATCGTTAACTGAGGAATGCCTGTTTACAATGGTCAGGAGGTGTCTCTGGTGGACTAGAGCCTCCTTGAACTCCTCCTCTGTCCTGGTTTCTAACAGTTTCTGCCTGAAGGTGATGTCTGAAAACATGGTTGCAAATGTCCGACCAACTTCTGTTGCAGTTTTGGTGCTTTTCTGGAAGACAATGATAAATGTGAGAGGATAGGTCCAGCACTCAGGGCACAAACAGCTGATATATATGTAACATGCAGAACAACAACATTTTGATTTAAGCCTCCGTCTAGACTTTTTAGTTTTTTTAGCCTGTGAACCTCTTCCACCTTTTACTTGTAATACAAGATAAGTAACGTTTAAATTTTTTTTTCCTAATTTAGGCTACTTGTAGTTCCCCCAATGCAAACCGGGAGAAAAAAAAAAAAAAAGAGCAAGGTCTCACTATTCCTCCGAATCAGGTCATGTGGCCACATCAACCAGCTGGACAGTGTGTGGAATTAAAGTTCTCCTAGAGCATCAGCTCCAATCTTGGCTAAGTTTTCCCGCCCTTAAAAATCCTCTTCACTTCGTCCCAAGACCTCACGCTTTACGCTCATGCTGCCTCCAACTATCACTTAATATACTAAAGAGATATACATGGCTTTATTAACCATGCCTCCTGACCAACCAGCAGAAGAGGGAGCAGCTGAGTGGTAGAAGTTTCATGGACCATCTCAGGCATCATGATGGAACTATGGGCTACTGTGAAGATGCAGAAGCCCATATTTAGACACAAACCGCGGACTGGATGGAAGCCGGAGTTGGAAACTTTAAGTGGTCCTAGTATGTATGGGGGAGAAATAATTAAATCAGCAAGGGGGGGGGGGGGGGGGATTATTCTCAATCAATTTAATAGTATAGAAAGGCTTTATAAATCATTATTTTGATCGCCTCTCTGGTAAATAGCCATTGCGCCATCTTTACAAATACGTCCTTAATGCTGACAACAACAGAATGTACAACTCAAGTCGGAAGTCTAGCCTCTGCCAGGACTTGGGATTAAAGTTACGAAATAGCTTGTGTCACAGTTATAAATTCTATAAAGACTTCATTTTAATACAAACAATGAGCACTTTATCCTATTCTTCATACAGTAGGACAGCAGTTCCAGTATTCAACCCACCGAAATACTTGTGCCCAGACAGCCCAGGAGAAGATTCTACCACAACCGAGCTCTATTGGTAGAACACGGTAGGAGAAGGAAGTCAGAGCTCCGATGTTCTTCAACACTTCTATGCACACCGCACTGCCATAGTCATGTTTGCGCACAGCTGTCAAACTCCATTTCTTGGGGGCAATATCAATGTGAGTGTTTAGGATGGACTGAAAAATGAGAAATGTGTTGTACATGATGAACCAAACGTTTCTTGATTCAGTCCCATTAATTTGGACTGTCCCAAAATTGTGTGAGGACCTCAGCCCTTGAGGACTGGAGTTCAACATCCCTGTGTTACAGTCACAGAAAGTGTGGTTTGTGGAGTGTTCTGACTACAGTGGATGTCATCAAATTCTCACAACATCCTTGCTTCGTCACCAGTACTCACCATTTTGGGAGGAGCCAGGACTAGAATGACGAACCGCACCTCGCACGAGTTCTCCCCCCAGTTCTGTGGCCTCTCTAGTCGGCTGATACAGACATGACGTCGCTGAAGTGACTTTATAGTGCAACTGTAAATGACAAAGAACACTACCTAAGCAACAGAAAGGACAGCCGAAAAAAGTATTAAAAAAAACACACATTCCGTGGCGCTGTATAAAGTAAGAAACAAACATTGGGTACAAAACAATACAGACAATAGTATATATATATATATATATATATATATATATATATATATATATATATATATATATATATATATATATATATATATATATATATATATATATATATATATATATATATATCACACGTTTGTTTCTGTGTATGTATTGCAATTTAATTCTATGTAATTCTATTGTCCCTCATTTCTAGAGACTATCGCTTTAAGCCAAAGTACCTCGCCTGTTGCAGGTGTGAAGTGAGGGGGACTGGCTAAGAGTATATAAGTGTTTGCTTCACTGTTATTTTAGCTACAGCTGAGTGGGGTCAGAAACGCCCCAGCTCCTGTGCTGCCATGATGTGTGCTGTATTTTAAGGGTGTCCAATAAAGAGAAACGGATTTGTTTTGGAAGGAGGAAAATAGTCTATGGATCGGCTTTCCTCTTCAGCACCCTTCATTCCAAATACAGCACTTTCATCATTGGTAAGACTGAGCTGTCCGCTCTCCTCGTTCCAACATTACATTACTTTTAAAACAGCAAACTGGAGGGCGCAGCATATTGCAACATTGTAAAGTTACATGTAATAACTTTGGAGCAAGCTTGGAGGACTGGAACGCAAGGAAGTAACCACAGCTATCTGGTGAGACGCACTGGGAAGTGACGTCTCCCCCTCAAGGTTGGTGTACCGGAAGACCGGAAGTCGCATGTTTAAGCTGACTCGGTACAACTCTTTCTAGCAGCAACTCACCGCTGTAGTGACACAGCTTGCCGAGGGAATAGGAGCGGCTTTCCGTGCCGAGGAGGACTCCTTGGAGGCTGCTGGGACACCGCTTTTGAGGATCCTTTCTTTTGGGGGACGCAGAGCGGAGGACTTGAGGAATAGGTGAGAACTCATAGGCTACCTTTGTGGAACGGCCAGTGCTCACAATTAAAGGAGCCATAACTTGTATAGGCCAGGAGTATTTTGCAATTATCCAGGGATCCATAATTGTATGCGAAATGTCTAGCGCTATCCTCTGAAACGTCCATTTGTCTTGAAATATTTTTTTATATACCCACAATTGTGGTTTTTTTATCCATTTTTTAGGGGAACCAGTTTGCTCTTCGTGTGTATGTATGAATGCATGAGAGTGTACATATGCTTTATATTTTATGGCTCTATAATTGAAATAAATTGTTTTACCTAGAAACAGCATTGATTCAATAATTTATATCCAGCGCACCCCTTATTACAATATAAAATTACATTACTTTTAGACATGGTGCGGTGTGATTTGCATGCGGCAAATGAGCCTACCACAGCGCATTGCATGCAGATTTGTGCCTGCGGCAGATATTATCGACCAGGAAATCTGCATGCCCCCACCCCCTGAACGTGTATGCCAGTGACGTCAGACGTCGACTGCGTCTATCCACTTAGTCACATTCACACTTCTAGACAGGAAGTGCATCACGGGACTTTCCTGCTTTGTGAAAGTGCGTTGTACCACTACCACAACAATTTATAAAGATTGTTGCGGTGCCATTGACTCCGATGCAATCCAGTGGCTAACTTTACCGCTCGGCAATTCCATCACATCGCACCCCGATTACCGCAGCCAGTCTCATAGTGACTAAGGGCCTAAGCCCACTTACGCAGCTGTGTCCGTTTTTCAGTTACACATCAATGTTACAGATGCCGAAAAGCAGACACAACAGTGTCTGAGGCTCAGGCCCTTATGGTCACTGTGATGAGCTGCTATGGGGCAGAGATTCTGCTTGCTTGGTAGTTGGAAAAAGCAGTTATTCCCCAGGTTCACAGACAGCAAACGGTCAGGACCATGGTCCTGACATCACAGTGTGGGAGGGGTTTCACCACAATATCAGCCATAGAGACCCCCCTGATGATCTGTTTGAGGAAAGGTAAAGATTTCTCATGGGAAAGGGGGTATCAGCTACTGATTGGAATGAAGTTCAAACCTTGGTTAAAGCCCCTCTTTAAGAAAGGTGCCATTTTGCCATGATTACTGTTAACATGCAATCCTCTTCTGTAGATGTTCTGTCTATTACACCTCCCTGATTGGATGATTGAAGTCAGCAGAGTGCCTTTTCATTTATCCGCTTCAGTGCACCCCCCCCCCCTCCCCCCTCAGTTGGTATATTCAGATAATTTGAATGAGATCTGCAGGTTTGTAGCCAGCACATGTAAATGAAAGCCTGTGATTGGCTGATGCAGGAAGACAGCACAGGTAAATGAAAGCCTGTGAATGGCTGATGCAGGAAGACAGCACAGGTAAATGAAAGCCTGTGACTGGCTGATGCAGGAAGCCAGCACAGGTAAATGAAAGCCTGTGATTGGCTGATGCAGGAAGACAGCACAGGTAAATGAAAGCCTGTGACTGGCTGATGCAGGAAGCCAGCACAGGTAAATGAAAGCCTGTGACTGGCTGATGCAGGAAGCCAGCACAGGTAAATGAAAGCCTGTGACTGGCTGATGCAGGAAGCCAGCACAGGTAAATGAAAGCCTGTGACTGGCTGATGCAGGAAGCCAGCACAGGTAAATGAAAGCCTGTGACTGGCTGATGCAGGAAGCCAGCACAGGTAAATGAAAGCCTGTGACTGGCTGATGCAGGAAGCCAGCACAGGTAAATGAAAGCCTGTGATTGGCTGATGCAGGAAGCCAGCACAGGTAAATGTAAGGCTGTGATTGGCTGAGGCAGACAATCCCCCGGCCTCAGCTGGCCGCCTGTGTACAGCGCAGTGATGTCAGACAGCAGAGTGTATGCAGCGCGGGATGGAGATCAGCGGGGCTGAATACAGGCCATTGTTCTGTGCAGGCCTGAACAATTATCTCCTAATCGCCTCCATATGGGGGATTTCACCGTTGAGCGCGGCGCTGATGGACGCGGCGATAGTTGCTCTGCCAGGTTTATACAATCGGACAATTTGGCATCTGAGCGGAAAGCCCGGAGAGTTTTGTACGACATGAAGCAGCAGCGCGTTTGTTTCTCCATTATCTGTAATCTGTTTGCATCTCCCGGAGAGCAAACATATTTTTCCACTTTGCATTTCAAGAAAAGAGAAAGAGAAGCAGGCTGTTATACAGCGTCTCATTGTCTTCCATCCTGTCTGCGGTGACGACATCTCTCCGCTACATTGCTGTCACATCGCCCGCTTATTAGTGCCGCCAACATGCTGGAATGCCAATTCTGATTTGTTGCGTGTTGCTATCATTTCGCCATATCATGCAGGTAAACTTTATAAAAAGTACAGGCATCACTCAGTGTTTAAAAGGGTATGAAATTCTTCTAAAGCAGGGGTGTCAAACTCAATCACATAAGGGACCAAAATCTAAAACATGGTCTAAGTCATGGGACAAATTATTTATTAAGATTTAACTTTTCCGTACAGGCTAAAACTAAGTGGCGTAACTATAGCGAAAGTGGCTGGGGGGGGGGGGGGAATTCTTCTTCCCCTTCTGCAGAGTAGTGCAGTGGAGCAGTTTAGCATTTACCTGCCCCAGTGCCCCTTTGGGTCTCCTCTGATCCTCCTGAGAGCCACACGCTCTACGCTGCATACCTCTGGCTCTGAATGTATGTCACATGATCGGGAGAGAGAGGTATGGAAGCAGAGGATGCAAGTGCAAGGAAGAACAAAAAAGACATGGCGCATTGTTGGAGCAGGTAAATATAGCATTGCTCCGCTGTGCTCCTCTGCTATGTGGGGAGATAAGGTGAGGGGGGGGGGGGGAGGTGTGCATGACTTACCAGTTAATTGTGGGGTGGGCAGGGTTTGGATGCAAGGAGGAGGTCCCATGCTAATCTGGCTAATCTTGCTGGGAGCTGCTCCCCGGCTCAAGAGGACATGGTTTTAACCAAAACCACTGTCACAGGCGAGACAATCGTTTTACACAATCATGGCAAAACCTGCGAAAGTCAATGGGGATTGGAACAATCCTTGACAATTTAGTCGGACATGGCGGTTGTTCAAAGCAAACAAATGCCGTGGGTGGTGTGCGTCGTGAAACATAGCTTTAACTAATTTTTATTAACTATTGTGCGATATTGTGAAAAAAATAATTTGGAAAAATCACTTAATGGGTATGGGACTGAAAGCTTCCTGCTGCATCTGAAGAGATAACATTATCTTTTGTTTACATTCCTTTCTCAGCAGCAATTAGTATACATTCCTGGCAGTGCTGAAACCGAGCTGCACACACACAGGGGTTGGACATAATAATGGAAACCCCTAACATTTTGGCAACATAATCTTTGAACATGTTTTAAGCAATCAAAAACTTGACATAGTTAAATTTTTTTGTTTATTATTTTTATTTGATATGTTTAATTAAAATAATAGTTTTTTTTTTACAGATATTTAAACCAAAGTTGGGTATAATTTTCTAAAAATGGCAGATCTCTCAGACTTTCAAAGAGGCCAAATTGTTGGTGCTCGTATGGCGGCACTACTGTAACAGAAACTACCCGAATGCTTGGCATTTCAAGAGGTACTGTCTCAAAAGTAATGACTGCCTTTGAAAGAGAAGGAAAAACAGCCTCAGCAAAGCACAGTTGTGGCTGAAAGTCGAAGTTGTCTGAGAGAGACCGTCGGACTCTAAATCAATTGTTAGAAAAGCTTGCAAGACCACGGCTCCTAAAATCCCTGCAGAGCTGAATGCACACCTACAGAACCTAGTTTCCACAAAAACTGTTCGTCGGGAGCTGCACAAATCTGGATTCCATGGAAGAACTGCAATTAGAAAACCTCTGCTCTCAAAGATAAACGTTTCAAAGCGTTTAGAGTGGTGTAGAAACCAACAGAATTGGTCCCTCGAGAAGTGGAAAAATGATTTTCTCTGACGAATTATCATTTACCTTATTTCCGACCTCCGGCCGAGTGTACGTTTGGAGACAGCCGAAAGAAGCATTTCACCCAGACTGCCTTCTCCCAACAGTAAAACATGGTGGGGGTTCTGTGATGATCTGTGGTGCCATTTCTTGGGAATCCGCCAGGCCAATGATTTCCCTTCATGGAAGAATTAACAGCCGAGACTATTTAGGAATTTTGGGCAACCAAGTTCATCCTATGGTTCAAGAACTGTTTCCGGAGGGGAATGCCAACTTTCAAGATGATAATGCCCCAATCCATACAGCTAGAATTGATAAAGAATGGCACGAGGAACATACTTATCAAGCTGACCATCTCATCTGGCCACCACAATCCCCAGACCTCAACATTATTGAGCATTTATGGTCGTTATTAGAGATTCAAATAAGAAGTCGATTTCCGCCGCCATCGTCTGTAAAAGAACTGGAGGGTGTTTTAACTGAAGAATGGGCTAAAATTCCTGTGGAAAAAATTTACAATTTGTATGAATCAATACCTCAGAGAATTGAGGCTGTAATTGCTGCAAAAGGTGGAACTACACCATACTAAAATATATTTTGTTGATTTTCAAGGTGTTTCCATTATTTTGTCCAACCTCTGTAGTAGAAACAGAGAGCTGAAAAGTGATACCTGGATACATTATAATATATAAATAAAGCAGCTACGCAGTAAATTGCAATGGCAGCTTTCAGAGTTTAATGTCAGGGCTTAAGCCCCCTTTAAAGGGACTCAGAGACGGAACTCAGACGAATAACATAATAGATTTATACATAACTGGAGCTTCCTCCAGCCCCATCCGCATGGATCGCTCCCATGCCGGTACCGGGTCCCGTAACTTCTGCCAGACACAACCAGTTTTCCGCATGCGCAGGGACTCCCTCCATCTCGCCGGTGCCTGGTTTACGCTTCACCTGCGGAGTATGGAGGGAGCGCACTGCGCCTGCGTCGACTGGCCCTGACTCGCCAAAGTGACAGGACCAGTTACTGGCGATTGAGAAGGCTGAGGATGGCGGCGTGGGAGCGATCAAAGCAGAAGGGGCTGGAGGAATCCCCAGGTATGTATAAATCTATTATGATAGTCAGTCTCTTTAAGAGCTCGTTCACAATAAGTGATTTTTTCCCCTTTTTTCAAGCGCAGGAGGTTTTCAAAATCGCCCACAAAACGCTTGTGCAATGAATCTCTATGAGAAGGTTCATATCAGCGCATTGTGTCTGGTCTGCAAAGCGCTGCCTGTACCATTTTTGGGGTGTTTTTGCTATAATGGAAGCTATAGTAATAACGCAAAATGCTCACAAAATCTCTTTGTGCAGCGATTGCATTCGCGTTTTTACAAATAAATACATTGTATTATTTTCTGGGTCAAAGAGATCACTTCCTGACTTGCGTCAGGGAGTGAATGCAAAAACCACACTGGAAAAGCGCTTAGTGTGTGGAAGAGTTCTTTTAAAGAGAGACTCCGAGCACCTGTCACGGGAATGCCTTTAAGCCAGACTACTTCCAACAACGTTGTGCTATGACCCCTCTGGAGGAGCCTCTTGCAATTGCCATGCATGTCACTACCTCTTCCTGCTTCATTCAGTGATGCACTTCTCTAACAGAGAAGACAGGGGTGACCCGGAAGTTATAACACAGCCAAGATAGCAGCCAAAATTTTTAAATTTAAATCGAACGAAAACTATTTGGTGTAGAGCGACGATTCAGGCATCAAATGAAAGAGGAGAGCACAAGCTACAGAAAGGTATTCATCATTAAGTACTTTGCAGTACTGGTCGGAGTCTTAAAGGCATGCCCATGAGAGGTGCTTGGAGTGCCTTTAAAACAGAAGATGAAAAATTATCTCCTAGGAGAAAACCTGGGAGAAAAAGTGATTTGAATAAGGGCCTGCTGGTTAACTTATGAAGGCCCGATGGCTTATTCTCGGTTTTCATAATCTAGTGAGAGAGTCGAGGTTGGGGTACAGAGTTCTCATAACAGCCGTGTCCAGCACAGATCTTGCACACCCTGCAATGTGACATTTGTGTGCGTATTGTGCTCAGATACCCCACAGGGCTGTGTTGGTGGAGACAGCGGGGGGCCATACGAGCCTGGGATGACTGCGTACTTTCTGGCTGACTGGTGAACCTGGCCTCAGACCTGTCACATAGAGTCTGGCTTATGCCCTCTGCCAAAATGTACAGCGCCCCGCCAAGAGGTCTGTGAAGCTGAGGACAACACGGGAAAACTCAGCACAACATGCTGCAAGCTGTGATGTGTTACAGAAAGACCTGCATAGAAAAAGTACCCTTCAGCAGCAAAGTTATACAAGCATGTGTCCAGCTTATCTCAGTCTAGGGCTTACATGTCAAACTCTGGCCCACGGGCCAAATCTGGCCAGCAGAGCAATCAAACTTGGCCCACAAGTGGTTTCCCCACACTGCATTATATTTGGCCCTCTCTGGATTCCCGAGGGAGCCATATTGGGGAGGGAGGGGGAAAGCACTAAACACCAGGGAATAGTATAGTATAGGTAGGGTGATTACTAGACATCAGGGAACTGTGTAGAGGAGGGGGTCCACTTAACACCGGTTAACTGTTTAGGGGAGAGAGGGGTCCACTAGACACTTTGGCACTGTACAGGGGAAGGAGGAACACTAAACACCAGGGAACTATATGGGGGAGGGAGGAGGGCCACTAGACATCGGGTAACTGTATAAGGAAGGGGTGGGGGGATTAGAAAGAGAACTTTATAAGGGAGGGGGAAGGTGACAAGTAGATATTATGGTTTGGCCCACATCTTGGATGGCACTCAAGACTGTAGTAACTGGACCTAATCCTCTAGTGCTGCAGGACAAGATTTCAAGACACACAGAGCCTTTGCCACCCATATAAACAACAAAGACCATAAAAAGAAGTCACAAGCAGAAGTTACAAACTGGTGAGAACTGTAGGACTTTTTTTTAACAACACAAATTAGAACTATTGTTGTCAAGAATTGTGGCCCTTTTTATCTTTTGAGTCTTCCTGTTGGTCCTTCAATGTGATGGTTGGCTTCCCAAACCAATGAAGTTCAGCCTTATAACATCTACTCAAAAGGCGGCCAAACACACACACACACACAATACAATAAAATGATCAAATTTTACTGTAATCAGTTTTACAAAAAAAAAAAAAAAAACTCTTTCTTTTTATTTGTGCGGGAAATCTGATTGGATTTTAAAAAAAATTCTATGTTGATCAGGAGTAGTAGATTTTTCTGATGCACTGAATGATGAGGACAATTGAATGGTGTAGGGTAGATTATTATTATTATTATTTAGTATTTATATAATGTTGACATCTTCCGCAGCGCTGTACAGAGTATACTGTCTTGTCACTTAACTGTCCCTCAGAGGGGCTCACAATCTAATCCCTACCACAGATTTATGTATGTATGTATCGTGTAGTGTATGCATCATAGTCTAGGGCCAATTTTTTAGAGGAAAGCCAATTAACCTATCTGTATGTTTTTGGGGGTGTGGGAGAAAACCGGAGTACAGGGAGGAAACCCATGCAGACACGGGGAGAACATACAAACTTCCTTGCAGATGTTGACTTGGCTGGGATTCGAACCGGGGCCCCAGCGTTGCAAAGCGAGAACGCTAACCACTGCGCCACCGTGCTGACCGTTTATTAATGTACACACCCAAGCAGGGTTTTTATTTTTTTTTTTTAAAGGGTTTTCAATTCTTTTTTACATAATTGGGGAAAAATTGAACACACGTGTGTGGTATATTGATCAGATTTTCAAATGTTACACACAATCAGAAGAATAGATTGTAATTCTTGGATTGAACAACAAATTTTAACAATTGTATTGTGTGAGCCCAATTAATACCTAGCAATTAATTCATGCCATGCAATTTCCCTCATAAGATTTAAGAAGTATCAATAATCTCCAACAGGTCCAATCGTTTTTCTGATTGATTTTCCTTACCACTTCTATACAAACATTCATCAGAAAAACAGACATCTGATCAGACCAGTTTGAAATGATCGATTCGACCAATCAATCTGACGAGAAACTGCATGGTGTGTACAAGGAATAATGGTCTGGAACAGCTGTCACAGATAGGAAAATGTGTGCGTCTTTTCAAACTTTCTAATTGCTTTAAAGAACTAGGGAAATGCTAGGAACACACAATGAGATTTTCTGTCACATTGATTATTTCTAACAGATCCGATCTGATTTCCAATAGATTTTCCATAGAAGTGAATGGAAAAATCAATTGGAAAATTGATCGGAAATCAGAGTGCCACTTCAGATGACATATGCTTAATTGTGAGCAGGTTGCTGTCACACTGATTGGACATCACAGGAACACCCTATACTGATGAGGTCATCGCTCTGCCCTCTCTTTCAGCAAGCAAGTTAGGCTGCAGCACTGTATGATGCGGTAAAGCGTTACTGGTCCATAGCACTGAACTTTCCTTCCCGGGTTCTCCTGTGCAGGGGATTCAGGGATCTGTGAAAGTCAAGCAGGCTCCAGTGTATTCTGTTTGCCAAGGTTTTCCAGTAGAATCGCACTGTTCCGTCTCCCCAGACATAAGACACTTGTTTGTTTTGTATGCATTATCAGTGCTGGGTGTTTGGAGGGTGTTGGTTTGCCAAATAAAGGAATTCCACTGAGGAAAGCGATACCGCATACAAGAAGGGGCACGCTGCGGGCAGCCCCAGCACACACTGCTTGCCATGCTCAGGCATTAGGTTATTTCTCATTCTATTAAACCTGATGGTCAAAAATACAAATCACCAACTACCTGCTCACCTAAAGCAGACCTCCCCTCAGAACTTCCTCTCTGCTCTAAAAGATTTGCAACAGCACATTAACCTATTAACCAGTTCACCCCCAAGGGTTTTTATCCTAACGGACCAGAGCAATTTTCAGTTGTCAGCGCTCCTCCCTTTTATTCCCTAATAACTTTATTACTACTTATCACAAGAAAATGATCTATACCTCGTTTTTTTCGCCACCAATTAGGCTTTCTGTGGATAGTACATTTTGCTAAGAATTTTTTTATTCTAAATGCATTTTAATGAGAAAAAGAGAAAAAAAAAGAAAAAAAATCATTATTTCTCAGTGTTCAGCCTTTATAGTTTTAAAATTAAACATTCTCCTGTGGATAAAACAAACACGTTGTATTTGCCCAGTGGTCCCGATAATTAAACCGTTTAGATTATGTCCCTACCACAATGTATGGCGACAGTATATTATTTTGAAATATAAGTGGTTATTTTTCTGTTTGTTCTGGCCATAATTACAAGCCCCTATGTAATAAATTAAAATTAATTTTCCCCCATAAAATATAGAATAAAAAAAGCTGAGTCCCTAAGGCAACTATTTTTTTTTTTTTTAAGCTGATTTTTTTTTTTTACAAGTGTTTTTTTTGGGGGGGAGGGTTGGAAGTGTAATTTTATTAATGATGTGTATATACTTGAAAATGTATGTATTTTGTAAGTGTAATATACTTTTTGGCCACAAGATGGCGCTGGTGAACACTCATAGGACGTGTTCACTTTTTTTTTTTTTTTTTTTTACACACTTTATTAAACTGTTACATTTCCTGTTTATGTGAATGGACGTAGCCGCTGTTCGCGGTCACGTCCATTCACTCCAGGCACTGCGATTGGGTAGAGGACTGTTCAGTCCTCTTCCCCAATTGCCCAGCACGGGATCCCGACGGTAATGGCGGCGGTAGCGGCGGACACACGGCGGTAGCAGCGGCGGGAATGCGCGACGTATTAAAACGTCATGTTGCTGTTAATAGCGGTAAGCATGACGTTTTAATACGTTAGGATGGCGGTAAATGGTTAAAGGGACACTTAAAGGAATTCTATCAAACTTTCACTATTTCTGTAAGCATTATAAATCATTTTGCCAACAGTAAGAATGATCAAAGCATATATTTTTGCTTTGCAGCTTCTTCTGTCTTTATTTAACTTACTGTCTGTGTCCCCTGAGAAAACTGACGGCGACGGGGAATTGGGGCAGTTCATTATTCAAGAGGGGGATCCTCTTGCTGCATACAGCCATGCTTTATTCTATTGTGATGCTCCTCACACAGCAGAGCGACTTATGCAGCACACAATCGGCTCATAAAGTTACTGAGGAGCCCTCTCTCGCTGCTAGACTGAAGTAGACTTCCCTGTTCTGAGCTGCGTAATTAGTTGTATCTACACAAAGGTAAACACATGAGCTGGAGGAGGGCGGGTCATTGCTCTGAAGAGGAGGCGTAGAGGAAGATTTATTATGATAATAATTCTTTCTCTTAGGCTCTCTTCAGAGCAATGACACGCCCTCCTCCAGCTCATGTTTACCTTTGTGTAGATACAACTAATTACGCAGCTCAGAACAGGGAAGTCTACTTCAGTCTAGCAGCGAGAGAGGGCTCCTCAGTAACTTTATGAGCCGATCCTGTGCTGCATAAGTCGCTCTGCTGTGTGAGGAGCATCACAATAGAATAAAGCATGGCTGTACGCAGCAAGAGGATCCCCCTCTTGAATAATGAACTGCCCCAATTCCCCATCGCCGTCAGTCTTCTCAGGGGACACAGACAGTGAGGCCCCATTCACACTTGCGGTTCGAGTCCGCAAGTGTCCGGGGGTCCGGGTCCCGCAAAGAGACCGTACGGGTCTCTGCGCTGGCCACAAGTTGCGCCGGATGCATATATCAGTTTCGGCTACAATAAAGTAGCCGGAACTAGATACATTGCAGTGCCGGAAAGGCACTGCAAGCATGGGGGATACCGGTGTGTAGTCCGGGCCCCTCAAGTGGCATAGGACCGATGCTGGAAGCATCCGGTCCTATTGCCAGTGTGATGGGAAACATCCGTTTCCCATTGTACAGCATGGCCGCATGCGAAGGGTCAGGATCCGGCCCGGGTCGGCAGCCGCACCGGGACGGACTGAAAAATAGCGCATGTTGGGAAAAAAAGCCGGACCGTCCCGGAGCTGCGTTCCCCGATCGGATCCGGACGGCGCACGAGTATGAATGGCTACATTGATTAACAATGTATCCGTTCACCATCTGCTGTGTACGGAGCGTTCCGGGGACCTGGAACGCTAATGTGAACCGGGCCTTAGTTAAATAAAGACAGAAGAAGCTGCACAGCAAAAATATATGCTTTGATCATTCTTACTGTTGTTGGCAAATTGATTTATAATGCGTACAGAAATAGTGAAAGTTTGATAGAATTCCTTTAAGCCAACTGAAAAAGAAGAGTTTTACTCAACTGGGGCTTCTACCAGCCCCCTGCAGTTGTCCGGTGCCTACTTTTTTTTGGCAAAAATAGTGCCCTCTATGCTGCTATATGCTATAGCAGCATAGAGGGCGCTATTATGGCCAGGAACGCGAAAAATCACTCGCGTTCCCAGCCTGTCGGCTCCTGTTGCCGAAACCAGAAGTGGCTGCCGGCGGGGCCAGGAGCATCGGAGCGAGTCTACGTAGGCACCGGACAACTGCAGGGGGCTGGTAGAAGCCCCAGGTGAGTAAAACTTTTTTTTCAGTTGGCTTAAGTGACCCTTCAACCTTCTTGCCGGTTATCCCGAGCTCAGCTCGGGGTAACCTGCGCAGAACGATTTCTTCCGGCCCCGCTGGGCCGATTTTCACATTTTTTTTACTGCACGCAGCTAGCACTTTGCTAGCTGCGTGCATATTCCGATCGCCGTCGCTCGCCGCCGATTCGCCGCTACCCGCTGCGCAGCCCCGCCCCCTCCAGACCCCATGCGCAGCCTGGCCAATCAGTGCCAGGCAGCGCTGAGGGGTGGATCGGGATTCCCTGACGTCCCGACGTCGGTGACGTCATCCCGCCCCGGTGGCACGGCGACGGGGGAAGCCCAGCAGGAAATCCCGTTCTGAACGGGATTTCCTGCTTGCAAAGATCGCCGCCGGCGATCGAAGTGGGTAGGGGGATGCCCCTTGTCAGCGGCTATCATGTAGCGAGCCCTGGGCTCGCTACATGATTTAAATTTTTTTTTTAAAGTGCTGTGCTGCCCCCTTGCCGTCAGAATTGGAACGGCAAGGGGGTTAAGAAAAACAATTTGTTACAGCTGATACAAATCCTACAATAAATCTGCAATGTGTCTACTTCCTGCTCTCAGGGTTAACATCCTGTTTTTACAAATTAGTTGCTCTGCTGTGGCAGAGGGGGTCCCTGAACTCTCACAGCTGAGAGATCAAATTACAAGTGCTGATTAATCACAGATGAGGGGGGAAATAGACAGGCTAAATATATACAGGGTGCATTTCTCTAGGTTTTCTCTTTCTGTCCTGTGCAAGAAATCAGGCGACCAGACCATTACATTGAACTGTTTATTATTAGAACCTCAAGCTGTTGATTGGAAAGCGCCGCAGACATCCCCTATGGTTTGCCGAGCCCTTAGAAGGCCATAAACCCACTAGGAGTGATTTTCTGAGCGCTTTGTGATGTGAAAAGCTCTTGCTAATGTAATGCTATGGGGGTGATCCCACTGGAGCGATGTGATTTTATAAAAAGCCCCCATAGCATTGCATCAGGAAGAGCTTTTCAAATGACTAGCAATTCTAAATCGCTCCTAGTTGGTTTCTGGCCTAATTGGGAAGTAGGGGTCTTAGTTTACCTATTCCTGCTGGGATAAGGATGAGCCTAAAGAGTACAGGTAGTCCCTGGTTAATGAACGAGATAGGGACTGTAGGTTCGTTCTTAACCTGAATCTGTTCTTAAGTTGGAACAATGTGCTATCTCTGTCCCCTGTACCTCATGTGTGCCTCCAGTGTCCCTCTCTGTGTCACCTCTGCCCTCTGTACCTGCTTATACAAGTTTAAAAGCCATTTTTTCTTTGAATTAAAAAAAAAATGGATTTAAAAAAAATAATTTTTTTTTTGGGGGGGGGGGGGGGGGGTGTTCCCATGGAAACACTGAATCCATGCCAATTGTATCGGCGGGTCGTTCGTAAGTTGGGCGTTCGCAAGTCGGGGACTACCTTTACTTTAACTCCTGCACTCCTGGGAGCACAGAAAAGATTAACCTCCTGTGTTTACAGATTTGCTCACAACTTAGACTGGGCAGACAGCTGGGAGTTCAAATTACACTAGTTCATTACTTGCTGAGAAGGGAGAATTAGACAGGCTGTTCTCTATAAACACCCCCAGGGTGGACTTCTCTGTAATTTCCATCTCTCCTGGACAGCAAAAAGTTCAGATCCGCTTTAAGCGGCATTGCCTCCTCTCGCCCTTGCTGGAATAAACAGGCGGCAGGAGTAAGGGGTAGCCAACGAGGGAAAATAACCAAAGACTATCCTGTGAAAAATGTGAACATATTTTGGAATCAGGCACACAGGAGGGGAGTGGAGGGTTCATTGGGCATAATTAATTTTTGCCAATGTGGATAAACAAACATGCATAAAACATTGCCTTTGTACAAAGAATCTGCAAATATTTTCACTGCTGGTCTGCAACCTCAGGTGAAATAAATTAAAATTTACAAAAAAAAATAAAATAAAAATTATGTAAGCACATTCAGAGGAGATTTCAACTTAAGCAAAAAGGGATGTTCCTCTGACCCAGATAATCCATACAGCAAAATGTCAGGAAGTAGAGCAGTCAAGCCAGGAAGACTTGTTCATCGGTTTGTGGAAGACAACTGCCGGGTAGACAAGAACCGTTCATTACATTTTTGGATCCCAGTCTGACCGCTTCCATCGTAGCGCCGTTCCCAGCCCCCGAGCCTGGAACTCTCGTTATGGGATAAAGGTACTTCTAAAGCTTTTCACATCAACAAATGTAAAAGCAGCTTGTAATCAATAACGTAAAAACTGTGCATTATTGATATAAGACGGCTGAATTACTCTTCATCTGCAGCTAGGGTACAGGTGTCCATACTCCTATTGATCAGCATTCAGGAGAAGATGACCCAGAAGGCCAATCAATAGCTCGAAGGGGTTGGACTGAACGGAAAGTAAAAGCAGCCGGGCACAAGGAACGTTCTGATGGAATGGACGTTCTCTTCTTCATCAAACAACGAGGAGGGCCGTTGACGACACTAAACAGGAGCGGATTTCAAGGGATTCAGAAGAAATTTGGAGAACAATCAAATACCTTTAATGTGGAAAATCGATGGACACCAGTCAGCTATGACTGCATCAGGAGTATTGACCATGAAGTCAAATTACTTGAAGTGTTCATGTTCTCGTACTTCAGAAGGACTTTGATCAGTAATGCAATATATTTGTATTACTGAGTTTACCTGTCGTATTGCTCGCATATGAGAGGAACTTTAAAGAAAACCTGTACTAAGAAAAACATCCCCTGGGGGGTATTTACCTTGGGAGGGGGAAGCCTCAGGGTCCCAATGAGGCTTCCCCCCACCACTGTAGCTGCAGGCAGTCCAGCGCTGGCTCCCCCGAAGCATCCCGCAGTCCTCCCCGACAAGCCTGACAAGCGCTGATTTATTTACCTTGCCAGGATCCAGTGCAGGCGCAGTAGCGGCTCTTCCTTCAAGTAAGGCGGAAATAGCCGAACCCGATCGTATCCGCTACACTGCGCAGGAGCAAGAGGACTCGCGCCACTGCAGTAGAGCCGATCGATCAGGTTCGGCTATTACCCTTAACCCGAAGGGAGATCCGCTAGTACACCTGCGCTGGATCCAGGAAGGTTAATATTTACATTGCCGCACTTCGGGGGGCTGCAGCTGGACAACGGAGGGACAGAGAAAAACGAGGGAAGCATCATTAGGATCCAGAGGCTTCCCCATCCCGAGGCAAGTACCACTCAGGGGACTTTTTCTTAAAGTGAACCTCCGGACTAAAAATCGACTCAGCAGCACTGAAAAGGCTTGGTGTTTCTTTAACAGTTTCACAGCATCAGAACTTTGTTTCTCTTATACAAGCCTCATTTTTAGCTGCACAGAAGAAAACTGCCCGGGCTTTTTTCCCCTGATGCTGTGCAAAGCATGATGGGATTTCTGATTTTGTTCTCGTTCTGCTCTTTTGGTGCAAATTTTTTTTTTTTTACATTTTGAATTTGACATTTGAAGCCTAACGTGTGCAGCTGGGAGGGGTAATCAGGACACAGGACAGTTGGAACTGTGTCTTCTGCTCCTTGTCACCTCCTTTCAACCAAAAAGATGGCTGCCCCCATGACAAAGATGGCAGCCCCCATGAATCACAAATATTTGCCTGTTCTTTTAAAACAGGGTGGGTAAGAGATTATATTACCTATCTATTCTAATTAACATAACTAATGTAACTTAATGACAGTATGTTTGTTTAGGCTGAAGTTCCCCTTTAATTACAGTTTTTCTTTAATGCAAAATTGAGATATATCCTAAAATCGGTAGCCAATATCCCCCTTTTCCATGAGAAAGATTTAGCTTTTCTTGATTAGATAATAATCAGGGTTGTCCATGTAGCCGATATTGAGGGGAAATCTCTCCCACAGTGTAATATTGCCATAGACACGACCGTTTCCTGTAGTGGACCTCACTGCATTGTGAGAAATAATAGCCGTGTCCAATTGCCAAGCAAGACATTTTAGCAGATCACAATATGGTTAGTGGGCAAGTTTATAAATAAGGGCACAGTTGGTGCTGACTTTGCTTTCTTAGTCTGTCCACAGTAAAGATGACGTCCTGCAGACTCACAGTAGATCAAACAAGATGAACGAATTATATGGCGAGTATCAATTTCTTGACCTAGAAGCTACATTTTAACTTCACATTTTGCAACTTCTTGATTTCTTTTTTCCCCCTACTTCCATCTTTTGGTAAAGTTCAGTTTCAAGAGATACACAAAGTGACATGTGACATGGTGAGATAGACGTGCATGTACAGTGCCAGGCACACAAATAACTAGGCTGTGTTCCTTTTTTCCCCTTTCTCTGCCTGAAAGTTAAAAATCAGGTATGAAAGTGACAGTTTCTGTCTAGGTCGGACTATAGAGTAACCTCTATGATCCGGAACTAAAGCAATACAACACTTTCCTGGCAATAAAAGGCTTCTGAGAGCAGGAAAGGGATACAAAAAGGGGGTCAATAGTTCGTAGATTTTAGCTCATAGATTTTAGCTCTGGCATAATTCAATGAATGTGTCATTGAGCAGAGACAATGAAACAGTAAAAACTTAAAACGTAGATTTAAATATACAATAAAACTGTGGAATATAAAAAAAATAAAAAAAAAAGGGGGGGGGGGATCATTATGTATACTCACATTATACATAGCCATGACTGCTGATACTGCACCCCTGTCGCAGTGGCCGTGACCCCTTGTATGACGTCAGAAAGAAGGTGAACTGTTGAAAGAAAGGTTCAATTTCAGTGCAAAGGTTCAGAACACTTATTCAGTTATAATTAGACAACATATTCCGTGGCAAAGAACAGGTTAAGAACAAAACATGGGATATACAGTAATACAGACAATGGTGTACGCCAAGTATAGACACTGGTAAATCATACAGAATTGGTGGACATAATTACAGTGACCACTGTAACAAGACACAAAAGGATGAGAGAGCCCTGCCCTTGTGAGCTTACAAACTAAAGGAGTACGCAGGAAACAAGAGGTGGGGTAGTATACAATATGCATAGCTAGAGGCCGTGTGTTTCAGGCTGTATTTAGTAAGGAGCACAACTTGGTCAGAGGTTGTAGGGGGATGGCCTGAGTTAGGGCCTGTACACACTGCTGCGCTTGCGCTGCACTTTTCAAATCGCATGCGCTTTTTAATCGCAAGGTCTTTTGAAAAATAATGGAGACCTGTACACACTGGTGCGATGCGCTTTTCCTATTCTCATGAAGGCTTGCGATTTATAAATCGCATGCGATGTTAAAAGCGCAGCAGTGTGTACAGGCCCTTCGAGTGTATTATTTGTTGGAAAAGGTGAGTTTTAAGGACATGCTTAAAGATTTCAGAGGTTGGAGAGTGATGAATGGGTTTTGAAAGGAAATTCCAGAGGAGGGTGAGGCTTGTGAGAAATCTCATACATGAATGAAAGGAGATGATTCTATACGAGGATAATAGAAGGTTGTTTGCAGATCTGAGATTGTGATTGGGTTGGAATCTGGAAACATTAGGTACCTCCCCCCCTCTGTATAGATAGTCAGATGTCCCCCCCAGTATTAGGTAGCTCCCCCCATCAGTATAGATAGCCAGATTTGCTCCCAATATTAGATAGCAGCCCCCTTACCCCCCTCCCCCCCCCCCCCCCCCCCCCCGGAGATGTACAGGGGAGAGAAATTGTGACAAGTTTTGTATTTTAATAGGGGTTTGAAGTGGATCCTCTGGTTAATTGGCAGCCAATGAAGAAGAGCAGCAGAGGAAGAACGAGAAGAAAGATGAGACAAGCAGCCAAGTTCAGTACGGACCGTAGTGGGGCCAGTCTGTTAGGAGGTAGACCACAAAGTAGTATGTTACAATAGTTCAGACATGATGTTATAAGAGCATGTACTAACATATTAGTAACGTCCAGTAAGATTTCGGGATTGCTGCTTAATATGAGGATTGCTGCGTAATAGGAGGATTGCTTCATGCCTGTATTGTGCAGTGCTGTGTAGTATGGGGACTGCTGTGTAGTATGGGGACTGCTTCATGCCTGTATTGTGCAGTGCTGTGTTGTAGGGGGACTGCTGTGTAGTATGGGGATTGCTTCATGCCTGTATTGTGCAGTGCTGCGTAGTATGAGGATTGCTGCGTAATATGAGGATTGCTTCATGCCTGTATTGTGCAGTGCAGTGTAGTATCGGGATTGCTGCGTAATATGAGGATTGCTGCGTAATAGGAGGATTGCTTCATGCCTGTATTGTGCAGTGCTGTGTAGTATGGGGACTGCTGTGTAGTATGGGGACTGCTGTGTAGTATGGGGACTGCTTCATGCCTGTATTGTGCAGTGCTGTGTTGTAGGGGGACTGCTGTGTAGTATGGGGATTGCTTCATGCCTGTATTGTGCAGTGCTGCGTAGTATGAGGATTGCTGCGTAATATGAGGATTGCTTCATGCCTGTATTGTGCAGTGCAGTGTAGTATCGGGATTGCTGCGTAATATGAGGATTGCTGCGTAATAGGAGGATTGCTTCATGCCTGTATTGTGCAGTGCTGTGTAGTATGGGGACTGCTGTGTAGTATGGGGACTGCTGTGTAGTATGGGGACTGCTTCATGCCTGTATTGTGCAGTGCTGTGTTGTAGGGGGACTGCTGTGTAGTATGGGGATTGCTTCATGCCTGTATTGTGCAGTGCTGCGTAGTATGAGGATTGCTGCGTAATATGAGGATTGCTTCATGCCTGTATTGTGCAGTGCAGTGTAGTATCGGGATTGCTGCGTAATATGAGGATTGCTGCGTAATAGGAGGATTGCTTCATGCCTGTATTGTGCAGTGCTGTGTAGTATGGGGACTGCTGTGTAGTATGGGGACTGCTGTGTAGTATGGGGACTGCTGTGTAATATGAGGATTGCTTCATGCCTGTATTGTGCAGTGCTGTGTAGTATGGGGATTGCTTCATGTCTGTATTGTGCAGTGCTGCGTAGTATGAGGATTGCTGCGTAATATGAGGATTGCTTCATGCCTGTATTGTGCAGTGCTGTGCTGTAGGGGGACTGCTGTGTAGTATGGGGATTGCTTCATGCCTGTATTGTGCAGTGCTGCGTAGTAGGAGGATTGCTGCGTAATATGAGGATTGTTTCATGCCTGTATTGTGCAGTGCTGTGTAGTATGGGGACTGCTGTGTAGTATGGTGACTGCTTCATGCCTGTATTGTGCAGTGCGGTGTTGTAGGGGGACTGCTGTGTAGTATGGGGACTGCTTCATGCCTGTATTGTGCAGTGCTGTGTAGTATGGGGATTGCTGTGTAATATGAGGATTGCTTCATGCCTGTATTGTGCAGTGCTGCGTAGTATGGGGATTGCTGCGTAGTATGAGGATTGCTGTGTAATATGAGGATTGCTTCATGCCTGTATTGTGCAGTGCTGTGTAGTATGGGGATTGCTGTGTAATATGAGGATTGCTTCATGCCTGTATTGTGCAGTGCTGTGTAGTATGGGGACTGCTGTGTAGTATGGGGACTGCTGTGTAGTATGGGGACTGCTGTGTAGTATGGGGACTGCTGTGTAGTATGGGGACTGCTTCATGCCTGTATTGTGCAGTGCTGTGTAGTATGGGGGACTGCTGTGTAATATGAGGATTGCTTCATGCCTGTATTTGTACCACAAATAATTCTGAGCGCGGCTCCGCCGCACTTGGCGAAATAAACCTGATTCTGATTCTGATTCTAAACCTGATTCTGTATTGTGCAGTGCTGTGTAGTATGAGGATTGCTGTGTAATATGAGGATTGCTTCATGCCTGTATTGTGCAGTGCTGTGTAGTATGGGGATCGCTGCGTAGTATGAGGATTGCTGTGTAATATGGGGATTGCTTCATGCCTGTATTGTGCAGTGCTGCGTAGTATGGGGATTGCTGCGTAGTATGAGGATTGCTGTGTAATATGGCGATTGCTTCATGCCTGTATTGTGCAGTGCTGCGTAGTATGGGGATTGCTGTGTAATATGAGGATTGCTTCATGCCTGTATTGTGCAGTGCTGCGTAGTATGGGGATTGCTGTGTAATATGAGGATTGCTTCATGCCTGTATTGTGCAGTGCTGCGTAGTATGGGGATTGCTGTGTAATATGAGGATTGCTTCATGCCTGTATTGTGCAGTGCTGCGTAGTATGGGGATTGCTTCATGCCTGTATTGTGCAGTGCTGCGTAGTATGGGGATTGCTGCGTAGTATGGGGATTGCTGTGTAATATGAGGATTGCTTCATGCCTGTATTGTGCAGTGCTGCGTAGTATGGGGATTGCTGCGTAGTATGAGGATTGCTGTGTAATATGAGGATTGCTTCATGCCTGTATTGTGCAGTGCTGCGTAGTATGGGGATTGCTGTGTAATATGAGGATTGCTTCATGCCTGTATTGTGCAGTGCTGCGTAGTATGGGGATTGCTGTGTAATATGAAGATTGCTTCATGCCTGTATTGTGCAGTGCTGCGTAGTATGGGGATTGCTGTGTAATATAAGGATTGCTTCATGCCTGTATTGTGCAGTGCTGCGTAGTATGGGGATTGCTGCGTAGTATGAGGATTGCTGCGTAATATGAGGATTGCTTCATGCCTGTATTGTGCAGTGCTGTGTTGTAGGGGGGACTGCTGTGTAGTATGGGGATTGTTTCATGCTTTATTGTGCAGTGCTGTGTTGTAGGGGGGACTGCTGTGTAGTATGGGGATTGTTTCATGCCTGTATTGTGCAGTGCTGTGTTGTAGGGGGACTGCTGTGTAGTATGGGGACTGCTTCATGCCTGTATTGTGCAGTGCTGCGTTGTAGGGGGACTGTAGGGGGACTGCTGTGTAGTATGGAGATTGCTTCATGCCTGTATTGTGCAGTGCTGTGTTGTAGGGGGATTGCTGCGTAATATGAGGATTGCTTCATGCCTGTATTGTGCAGTGCTGCATTGTAGGGGGACTGCTGACTAATAGGAGGATTGCTTCATGCCTGTATTGTGCAGTGCTGCGTTGTAGGGGGACTGTAGGGGGACTGCTGTGTAGTATGGAGATTGCTTCATGCCTGTATTGTGCAGTGCTGCGTAGTATGGGGATTGCTGTGTAATATAAGGATTGCTTCATGCCTGTATTGTGCAGTGCTGCGTAGTATGGGGATTGCTGCGTAGTATGAGGATTGCTGCGTAATATGAGGATTGCTTCATGCCTGTATTGTGCAGTGCTGTGTTGTAGGGGGGACTGCTGTGTAGTATGGGGATTGTTTCATGCTTTATTGTGCAGTGCTGTGTTGTAGGGGGGACTGCTGTGTAGTATGGGGATTGTTTCATGCCTGTATTGTGCAGTGCTGTGTTGTAGGGGGACTGCTGTGTAGTATGGGGACTGCTTCATACCTGTATTGTGCAGTGCTGCGTTGTAGGGGGACTGTAGGGGGACTGCTGTGTAGTATGGAGATTGCTTCATGCCTGTATTGTGCAGTGCTGCGTAGTATGGGGATTGCTGCGTAATATGAGGATTGCTTCATGCCTGTATTGTGCAGTGCTGCATTGTAGGGGGACTGCTGACTAATAGGAGGATTGCTTCATGCCTGTATTGTGCAGTGCTGCGTTGTAGGGGGACTGTAGGGGGACTGCTGTGTAGTATGGAGATTGCTTCATGCGTGTATTGTGCAGTGCTGCGTAGTATGGGGATTGCTGTGTAATATGAGGATTGCTTCATGCCTGTATTGTGCAGTGCTGCGTAGTATGGGGATTGCTGCGTAGTATGAGGATTGCTGTGTAATATGGGGATTGCTTCATGCCTGTATTGTGCAGTGTGGCGTAGTATGAGGATTGCTGTGTAATATGAGGATTGCTTCATGCCTGTATTGTGCAGTACAGCGTAGTATGGGCATTGCTGCGTAGTATGAGGATTGCTGTGTAATGAGGATTGCTTCATGCCTGTACTGTGCAGTGCTGCATAGTATGAGGGTTGCTGTGTAGTATGGGGATTGGTTTATGCCTGTATTGTGCAGTTCTGTGTAGTATGGGGATTGATGCGTAATATGAGGATTGCTTCAGGCCTGTATTGTGCAGTGCTGCGTAGTATGGGGACTGCTTCATGCCTGTATTGTGCAGTGCTGCGTAGTATGGGGATTGCTGCGTAATATGAGGATTGCTTCATGTCTGTATTGTGCAGTGCTGTGTAGTATGGGGATTGCTGCGTAATATGAGGATTGCTTCATGCCTGTATTGTGCAGTGCTGCGTAGTATGGGGACTGCTTCATGCCTGTATTGTGCAGTGCTGCGTAGTATGGGGGTTGCTGTGTAGTATGGGGATTGCTTTATGCCTGTATTGTGCAGTACAGCGTAGTATGAGGAATTGCTGCGTAGTATGGGCATTGCTGATCGGGTGTAAGATTGTTGGAGGACTCCTCCAGCACGTCTGTGGAAGGTGACAGAGCGCACAGACACCTCATCAGGACGCAGGCTCGCACAGTGCACAGCGGAGGCATGAATGCGGCATTGTGCAACATAAACAGAACGCTATTATGTAAGATTTCTGGATGGGGATTTATACAGCCGTTTCCACTGCTTCCGCAGACCACAAATCTGTGCTCAGCAGGAGCTGGAGAGGCCAAACAGCAACACTGGGAGGACACACTGGGAGGACACGCTGAAAGGGCCCCCACAAGACCGGTGCCTGCAGCCATCAGTGGCAGAGCGCCCAGGATCTCCGGACATAAAGGGGAACTCCGATCAGACAGTATTGTGATTTGTACAACACGGTCACACAACATAGGTAAAGCTTTTCACTGTAAATCACATAGTCATGTAGAATTTATTTAATGCTATATTACAGTACTGCAACAGATCACACTCTTGCATTGCAGCACTGGGTGGCTGGCTCAAATATGGGCCATGGCACTATCTGCATGGAGGTTGTATGTTCTCTACTTTTGTGTGGGTTTCCTCCAGGCACTTCTCGGTTTCCTCCCACATCCCAAAACCTTACATATGTTTGATGCTCTCCAAAAATTGCCCTAAGGCACCTTCGTGCCACTGTACCTCCATCCTCCTCTATAGCTAGTCTAGCAACGCGTCTGTACAGCACTCAGCCCCAAACTGTTACATGATCAAGTCCTGATCCCTGCAAGTGACAATCCTCATTTGTATACACAAATCTTTATGCCTGTTACACACCATGGTGTTTGAATGGTGGTTTGAATTGATAATTCTCGGCAGGTCTGATCATTTTTCCTGATTGATTTTCTGATCACTTTTTTACAAAAACGATCAGAAAAAGCAATCGGAAACCTGATCGGACCTGTGGGAAATGATCTATTTGACCCATCGATGTGATGGGAAATTGCATGGTGTGTACCAGGCAGGCATTAGATACCGGGGTCATTTAAGTCTGCACTGAGTAAATGTTTACTATTCCATTTGAACACAGAATGGCTTGTTTCAATTTCATTGGTCAAAATAAGTGATGTGCACAAATTTTGCATGATCAGAATTACGCAACATAATTTGCAATTACAGTACAAAATCGTAATGTGAGATTTTAAGAAAATTCATAATTTGCTTTGTAACCATAATCGGGAATTGTAATTTCCCAATTATGCGTAATTTCTTGCCGATTTTTAACCATTAACAGCAAAGCCCCTATACAGGCTATTGTCACCACGCTACATATATTAAGTAAAATACTGGGAACAAGTAAAAGTAATACTTCAAGAAGACCTTGCAGTTTTTGAGACAAATAATTTTACAATTAGCGGGTTTTCAGTCATTAATGGCCACGACCGCTCTTTTCTGATCGATTACCACAGATTATATAAAATAATGACTACCTTTAACCAACAACCTTTTGACAACTAAATGCATAATTTAGCCAAGACATCATAATAAACACATAGGCCTCCATTCACTGAGCCTTACCGCATGCGGTAAAGTTAAAAACATCTGATTTTACCAAACATTTTGTTAAATGCCAGTTCAAAGGCTGTTACTGCATTAGGTAAATTATGAACTAGTGAGGTAAATTACCAACTTGTGAGGTAATTACCGTATAAATGTCAATCCACAAAGAATGAAGCATGCGGTAACACAAGTGAGATGTTCTGTATTTAACCCCCAACCTGGAGCTGTTGGCAGCGGTAGAGGATGGGCTCATGTGGGAACAGCATTAGGTGTTCGCAAAAATTACCAATATTTTACTCTCGGAATAAAGTACAGCATAATCTCGTAATAAACGCTGGTGTAGTAAACTGCCTCTCCAGGTCCCGGCTAATCTCCATTATAAGTCTATGGGAGCAACGCCTGGTATAGTAAACCTGGATATAATAAAACTTGTTAGGGCCAGTTTCCACTACTGAGGTGCGATTTTCACGCTCGCGGTTTGCGCTATGCGATTTTAACCATGTCAATGCCAGCATGCATTGACATGGGTTTTTAAACGAAAACGCATGCGGAAACGCATGGAAAATCGCAAGACTAAAATGCTTGCAGTTTTCCTATTTAGTTACATTGCTGATGAATCGTGTGCGGCGTGATCGTTCTAATCGGTCTGCCGTGCAGATTTTTTTCTGCACGACAAACCGCACAGAATCCCGCACAAGTGGAAACAGGCCCATCCACTTCTATTGCTTATGCGAATCTGCATGCAGACAACACATGCAGATTCGCTGTAGTGGAAACAAGCCCTTATAGTAAACATATTTTTTGGCCCCTACATGACGCTGACTCTGGATATAGCAAACAGTGGGCAGTGCATGGTTTGTTGCATGAGAGTTGCTGTCTGATAACATTTGTAAGACACGAAGACTGTCACCAGTGCTGGACATACAGTACTTTACAAATAAGCAGCCTGAGGTAAATGAAGAAAGTGTTACCACTGCCACTTTGCAACCACCGATAAATATATCGTCATTTACAGATGCGAGTGGCTTATCATGATTGGCTGCATATTGAAGACGCTTCATGACTGGCTCAAATGTGAGCAGAAAGTTTTGCAGGACACGTGCTGCAAGTCCCCCCCCCTCTGAGGTATCGGAGCACTAACAGGAAGCGAGTGGTTGCCTTTATTTAGTGATGGCTGCAATTTTTAAGGAGCCCTCGATACTGTACTAGCGATTTGTCCAGCCTTGTAGTCCACCAAATGTACAAGTGCTTGTACTGTACCTCCAATGGGAGGACAGAGCTGCTCCTGTGCAGCAGAGAATGTACCAGGGCATGCTGGGCCATTTCTAGGACAAGTGCTTGTACTGTAGCCTCCAATGGGAGGACAGAGCTGCTCCTGTGCAGCAGAGAATTTACCAGGGCATGCTGGGATATTTCTAGGACAAGTGCTTGTACTGTACCTCCAATGGGAGGACAGAGCTGCTCCTGTGCAGCAGAGAATGTACCAAGGCATGCTGGACAATTTCTAGGACAAGTGATTGTACTGTACCTCCAATGGGAGGACAGAGCTGCTCCTGTGCAGCAGAGAATGTACCAGGGCATGCTGGGCCATTTCTAGGACAAGTGCTTGTACTGTACCTCCAATGGGAGCACAGAGCTGCTCCTGTGCAGCAGAGAATGTACCAGGGCTTGCTGGGCCATTTCTAGGACAAGTGCTTGTACTGTACCTCCAATGGGAGGACAGAGCTGCTCCTTTGCAGCAGAGAATGTACCAGGGCATGCTGGGCCATTTCTAGGACAAGTGCTTGTACTGTACCTCCAATGGGAGCACAGAGCTGCTCCTGTGCAGCAGAGAATGTACCAGGGCTTGCTGGGCCATTTCTAGGACAAGTGCTTGTACTGTACCTCCAATGGGAGGACAGAGCTGCTCCTTTGCAGCAGAGAATGTACCAAGGCATGCTGGACAATTTCTAGGACAAGTGATTGTACTGTACCTCCAATGGGAGGACAGAGCTGCTCCTTTGCAGCAGAGAATGTACCAGGGCATGCTGGGCCATTTCTAGGACAAGTGCTTGTACTGTACCTCCAATGGGAGGACAGAGCTGCTCCTGTGCAGCAGAGAATGTACCAGGGCATGCTGGGCCATTTCTAGGACAAGTGCTTGTACTGTACCTCCAATGGGAGGACAGAGCTGCTCCTGTGCAGCAGAGAATGTACCAGGGCATGCTGGGCCATTTCTAGGACAAGTGCTTGTACTGTACCTCCAATGGGAGGACAGAGCTGCTCCTGTGCAGCAGAGAATGTACCAGGGCATGCTGGGATATTTCTAGGACAAGTGCTTGTACTGTACCTCCAATGGGAGGACAGAGCTGGTCCTGTGCAGCAGAGAATGTACCAGGGCATGCTGGGCCATTTCTAGGACAAGTGCTTGTACTGTACCTCCAATGGGAGGACAGAGCTGCTCCTGTGCAGCAGAGAATGTACCATGGCATGCTGGACAATTTCTGATATAGGAAAATTTTGATATAGTAAACCACTTTTCCTGGTCCCTTGAAGTTTACAACAACAAGATTATACTGTAGTGGAATATCGGTTAACTTACCAATACTTCACTGGCGGCTTTTTCCGGCACCCAAATTACTGTGGCAACTTTTTGGATTGTACGCTCGAACTGCTGACGCATGTAAGAAAATCTTAGTGAATACTCAAATAAATATTTAACGCATGAGGTAAAATTACCTCATATTACCTTTTTGCCAGACAGGTTTTAGTGAACTGAATCCAATGCATTTATAGCAGTTTGAAAACATGCAAAAACATTTAATAAAGAAACTGACTGACTGGTACAGGTTTCCTTTAATGTGAAAAACAGACAAACCGTGAAAGGGCCAATAAAAAGAAAGCGTATGGCAAAAGCTGCTCCTTCGCTCTCCTCGCTTTTCCCAGGAGCCTCTGCAGCAAGCCGCCTCTCGCTTCGGCAGCCAGCGCGGTTATTTATATTTCTGCCAGGGTATATTTAAAAGACGATAATGGCTACAGGCTCTGCCAACGTGAAACCGTATAAACACACAGAGGCAGTACGCTACACGAGGGTTACCGGGCCAGGAACCGCGGTCAGCACAAAATAATACCATCCTTGTGTAGTAAGCACCATACGCTCTATTTAATAACAGTACTGGGCTGGACCAAGAGACCTGAGGGGGGCTCTGAAACTGGCAATTAAAAATCTTCAGCCAAATTATAGTACAGCCCAAAGTGGGGGTGAACACTTATCCTTAAAGAGAAACCGTAACCAAGAATTGAACTTCATCCCAATCAGTAGCTGATACCCCCTTTCCCATTCATCTGCACACTTGACTCTCCAGCTGTTAAGGAACTACAAGTCCCACAATGCATTTGCCTTTATGAATCATGACTGTGGCTGTCAGACTCCTGCAATGCATTGTGGGACTTGTTCATTAACAGCTGGAAAGCCAAGTTTGCATATCACTATCCTATCTCATGAGAAATCTTTACCTTTTCTCAAACGGATCATCAGCTGGCTCTGTATGGCTGATATTGTGGTGAAACCCCTCCCACAGGAAACTGAGGACCATGGTCCTGGCAGTTTCCTGTCTGTGAACCTCGTTGCATTGTGGGAAATAACAGCTGTTTCCAACTGCCAAAAAAGCAAGCAGCTTCTTCTTTCACTGACACCACCTGCCAGCAGTAAAAATGTCACCACTTGATAAATGCCAGAATGTAAATCAGGGAGAGGAATGATTTTACAATGGGCAAACGCCGATTACATTTTTTTTTTTTTTTTTTTTTTTGTGCAAAACTTTCATTCTTAATTAAATTAAAATAAAATTCCCTTTAATTGCATGTTTAAAAAAAAATCCTGTGCCTGAACTTAGCTGGTCTTTGTACAATCATTATGCAACAAAAGATCAGAGGCGCCACAAGAATAAAAATAGCTAAAAAAAATTAAAAATAAGGAGGAAGAGGTGGACTTGCCTCCTCCAAGCAGGCACAAGATAATGCTAGTGTTTCAACAAAGCAATTTTAATTAATTACATACTCCAGTGATCATACAACGCGCTTCACAGGAATGACCCTGCTTCATCAGGCAATGGGGCTTCATCAGGCAATGGGGTGGAGCATATACAATGCAGGTCTGAGATCTTGTGTCTGCTTGGAGGAGGCAAGTCCACCTCTTCCTCTGTTTTTAAACTTTTTAGTTATTTTTATTCTTTTGGCACCTCTATTCTTTTGATACATTGTACAAGTCCACCCTTGGGGGGTGAGGTGCTACCCCTTCTTCTGTTCTATGGAGAGTGACTTCTTAATCCTGAGTGGGGTCAGGTTTAATCTCCCCACCTGCATCTACAGTGGTTGCCTGTGAGGTAACCCTGTCTTGTAAGTATAACTACTTGTAAGGATCCCTCCTGTAGCCTACTCTGTCCATTGCAGTAGAGCTGCAAACTGACAGTTCTGGCTTATCTGCTTGTATTCAGTTGTGCATTTGCAATGGGTCTCATTGGCATTTGCAATTGCTCTGCAGTTCTGGGCAGCTCAGGATGCAGTCATCATTCCACCAATTGCTTGTTGCAGCTGAGCTGTGGCCAGATAGCCCTGGATTTCCTGCATGCATGTTACATGATTCTGCATGTATTTCTTATGGGGGCCCTTTGCATTCACAGCCAACTAGCAAATTGTAATCAAGCCAGCTCAGGATTGATTGATTACCATTTAGCTGTGTGGAGATTTGCATACCTGCATCCATTGGGTGATGCCAGCATAAAAGTCTGCCTCCCGTTTCATACCCCGCCCATCATAGTGGTCAGTACGCTGATCTACTGGGCACCTTACTCTGTATAGTTCTGTTATTGTAGTTCTATGCGATCTTATTACTTGTGCTTTAGCTAGTTCTTGATAAATATATATGCAGACTTGCGAATATATATTTATCCGTTAGTTGAGCAGTTTGTTATTTTTCTTATTATTGTGTATTGCCTAGTTCGATGCTTGATGGACGTTCGCTGCATCCGCGGTGGATCAGTGAAGTCCATTATCCAGATAGCTTGGATTCTGCCATCACCACGTTGGTGACTGTAGTATTCCTGCTACTCTAGTTTCTGGGAACGTAACTATAGGCTGCAGTTGCTATTAGTTATGTTCTATCCTGTAGTCTTGCCTGGGTGGATGCTTGCTGGTGACTGTTGTTAGCCAGCTTGCTCTGCTTTTGTGGACGGGACTGAGCTGCAGTTGCTACTAGTTACGCTCCAATCTATAGTCCTGTCTTGTACCTGTCTGAATGCTTGCTAATCGCTAAGGCAGCACAGTGCGAACTAAGGCAGCGCAACATCGCACTGCGCTGCCATTGTGCTTTATTTGTAGCGAGATCGGAAGCCCAGAACTGCAGTTGCTCTGGGCAGCCTGTGTAACCTCTTCCATTATCCAGCTCTTAGCCTTGTTGCGCTGGGTGGTCAGAAAGTATGACCCCCCCCCAGCATTACACTACTAATACTCGATCATCAATTCATTTGATTACCAGTACATACTGCACTATGTTGGGCTCTCTGTGTCCCTCTTTTGTGCAATCATTAATTTGCTCTGACGCCCTCCTGCAGTCACCTCAGAACCTACACCCATAATCGGCCATGGTGCGGCCGCGGTTATCTCACATTTGAAGGTAGTGGCAGCCTGGCCTGTGGAGAGCTTCCCATGCCAGTAACAGGACTGCCTCACCACTTCATAGCCGTGCTCTATCGGCCCAGTAACAGCTGCTTCACCTCAGCGCTGGCTGCTGGAAGGAATTAGGCCGGAGTCTCTACAGCGAGTGAGTCACCTCAGAAATATCCATGAAGAAGGAAAACAAGAGGCTAATTGGTTCGCCATCCCGCTGAGATTCAGCCATGCCGAGCGCGCTCCCCTGTGCCAATACAAAGCGTAAACACAGAACTCTGCCGATTACCGCATCCCAAATGTGCCCATAAAGACGCCACTGCGCTCTCCCCAGCCATCCTGCAGCATGAAGCCACAGGCAGAAGCTGCTGAGGGAAGCAGGACTTCCAATCACCTTAATATACAGTAATATTGTGCAACCGCCTCACCGTACAGATACAGTCATTCAGTCTGTTGTAGGACGGTCCTGTCCTATGTTATAGCAACAGCGACTGCAGCTGTAGGCAAATTATGTATTACCCAATGACTGAATGTGTTACTGTATCCACTCTTCTGGAATATTAGAACGAGACACAGTTATACATTAAAGGAGACCTGTCATGTTTCTATACAGTACAACAGCAGAAATGTTTTGTTTAAATTTCATTTAAAGGCTGACAGGGCCGGTCCAAACCACAATGGTACTACTTCCCTTATCTGTTCTACACAGGAAAACAGAAATTGCATGCCACAGAATACTGTTTGGGGATTTAATTTTGCCGAATGTTCAAAGTATACTAAAAGTTTTACTTGGTTTCATTGCTGCAACCTCCACTATAAAGGAGAGATGCCTCAACAAAGTTCTGCAGTCTATTCACAGTTGCTGTTCAGAACTAATTAGACAGGTTGATCTGCCTAAACAAACATAACGCACTGAAGTGAATTTCTTCAGCAAATATATGTGGAATAAAGACTTTTCATAGGGTGCTGTGCAAGAGTTCGGGTCTGCTGTAACGTCCACTCATGGCTCCACCCACACCTCATTTGATGGCAGCCATGCAAAGGTGAGTGGCTGGGTTTCCATACCAGGAAGTGAAGATGAATTTGGTGACTCCTTGGGGTTCAGGAGCACCTTGTTGGTGAAAAAATGGACTGCTCTGCTAAGAAGTCTGAAGTCTATATAGTACAGGCAGCCCTAATGCTAGGTACACACCATACAATTTTCTGGCAAATTTACCTGCCAGATTGATTATTTCCAACATGTCCAATATGAATTTCGATCCATTTTTCAATCATTTTTCCAATCGCTTTCCATAGAAGTGAACAGAAATCGATCGGAAATGATCAGAAAATCTCAACAAAATCAAAATTCAGATCAGCAGGTAAATCGATCTGGCAGGTTAATCCGCCAGAAAATTGTATGGTGTGTACCAAGCATAACACCTGTTTAGATAACTTCAATCTAATGGATAAGCAATGACTCCTACTGAACAAGAAAAAAATAATCAGATTAGCTTTACCAGGAAAAGGGAGGCTGGGGCTAGAAAATTGATTAAAGCGGACCTGAACTCAAAACTTCCTCTGCTCTAAAAGATAGGCAACAGCATAATAACCTTTACAGAAAAATATTTCTTTCTTACAGCTGCTACAAATCCTGCAAAAAATAAAAATCTGCAGTGTGTACTTGTGTGTACTGGTTTCATGGAAGCAGACATGGGGCCTGATTCACAAAGCGGTGCAAAGTGTTTGTCCGCCTGTGAAAAAGCCCTTTATCACGCCTAAACTCAGTTTAGGCGTGATAAAATGAAACTCGTGCAAAGATTTGCGCGCGCATTCGCGCGGCGCATGGTGCAGTGCACGCGATGCGCCCATTAACCCCTATGGGCACTGCGCGCGGAATTGCGCGAGCAAAACTTTGCGCGCGGGACTTTGCGCTCGATAAAGAGCACAAAACGGTGCTAACTCAGTGGTGCAAAGCTAATCACGCCTAAAATCTTTTAGGCGTGATAACCGAGTTATCGCCGCTTTGTGAATCAGGCCCATAGGGTTAACATCCTGTGTTTACAAATTAGCTGCTCTGCCGAGGCAGCCACCTGACATAGCTAAGAGATCAAATTACACTTGTGATGAGTCACAGATGAGGGGGAATTAGACAGGCTGAACTCTCTAAATACATACAGAGTGGATTTCTCTAGGTTTTCCTTCTGTCCTGTGCAAGAGTTCAGGTCCACTTTAAAAAAGCAGTGACAGGGGAAGGCATGATATGCTAATCTTAAATTCTGCCACCTGGATGAGCATTATAGTCATAATTTAATCACTGCAGCCATTGGGTGGTAATGAATCGAACAATGATATGAGAATGTAAATGTCCTCACCATTCCCCTCCCGCGGGGCCCCAGAGTCTGTGAATAAAGTGCTCATGATTTTCTCAAAGTTGCAGGTGGGCTCAGCGTTCTCCGGGTCCTCCACAAAGTGCTTGAGCATCTCCCGCAGGATGTCATCCAGAGAGGTGGCCGTCTCGTCCAGGATGATGCTGGCTTTGGCAAGGAAACCGTCCAGGTCCCGGTGGGCTCTCACCTCTTCTTCAAAGTTCTTTAATTTTAGGTACTGAGGAAGTAAAAATAAATAATGAGTGATGAACAGTCTCTACACACAATACGGATATCACCATATCACTGAAGCGACGGGAGATTTGGGCGCCCACTAGTGGCAGAAGTTTGAAAGAAATTATCGAACTGGGGTAAAATTTGGGTGCCCCATTGTCTTTTTTTTTATGGGCGCCTACAACAGCACACAAAATTTTGCGTTTTTTTTCATAGAGGGATTGTCAGCCACAAAATCAAATTCCAGTTACCCGCTGCTCTGTGTTTATAAAGCTGCCAGGAATCTCACCCTGTATTGCAAGCACTCCAATCTATTCAGAAATGTCTCTGTTGTAATTAATCTCATCTCAGTCAGCCAGGCTCCATTCTCTTGCCAGAGCTCATCTCCCCTCCCACATTCCTGCTCCTCAGCGATTGGGCTGAGAGCAGTTCAGTGTGACAGGCTGAGCTGAAACCTGATCCTGTGCTCACACGTGTTTACAATGCAAGCAAGAGAGGACACTGCAGATTGGAGGAGAAAGTAAGGGAGGAAAAAAAGAGATGGAAATGGCCAGGAACAGAATTTTCTTCATTTACTATAGAACATTCACTGAAATCAAAATGTGGAAAGTACAATACATATGTTATGTAAGTAGATCAAGTATTTATCTACTTATATGTGGGTTTCTTCCTTGCATAGTATGGCTGATCCTGCTGCTGCTTTAACCACTTCAGGACCACAGTCTTTTCGCCCCTTAAGGACCAGAGCCTTTTTCTCCATTCAGACCACTGCAGCTTTCACGGTTTATTGCTCGCTCATACAACCTACCACCTAAATGAATTTTACCTCCTTTTCTTGTCACTAATACAGCTTTCTTTTGGTGCTATTTGATTGCTCCTGCGATTTTTACTTTTTATTATATTCAGCAAAAAAGACATGAATTTTGGCAAAAATGATTTTTTTTAACTTTCTGTGCTGACATTTTTCAAATAAAGTAAAATTTCCTATACATTTGAGCGCGAAAGTTATTCTGCTACATGTCTTTGATAAAAAAAAAACCATTCAGTGTATATTTATTGGATTGGGTAAAAGTTATAGCGTTTACAAACTATGGTGCCAAAAGTGAATTTTCCCATTTTTAAGCATCTCTGACTTTTCTGAGCACCTGTCAGGTTTCATGAGGGGCTAAAATTCCAGGAAAGTACAAATACCCCCCAAATGACCCCATTTTGGAAAGAAGACATCCCAAAGTATTCAGTGAGAGGCATGGTGCGTTCATAGAAGATTTTATTTTTTGTCACAAGTTAGCGGAAAATGACACTTTGACAAAAAAGAAAAAAAAAAAGTTTCCATTTCTTCTAACTTGCGACAAAAAAAAAATGAAATCTGCCACGGACTCACTATGCTCCTCTCTGAATACCTTGAAGTGTCTACTTTCCAAAATGGGGTCATTTGTGGGGTGTGTTCACTGTCCTGGCATTTTGGGGGGTGCCTAATTGTAAGCACCCCTGTAAAGCCTAAAGATGCTCATTGGACTTTGGGCCCCTTAGCGCAGTTAGGTTTCAAAAAAGTGCCACACATGTGGTATTGCCGTACTCAGGAGAAGTAGTATAATGTGTTTTGGGGTGTATTTTTACACATACCCATGCTGGGTGGGAGAAATATCTCCGTAAATGACAATTTTTTATTTTTATTTTTTTACACACAATTGTCTATTTATAGAGATATTTCTCCCACTCAGCATGGGTATGTGGAAAAATACACCCCAAAACACATTATACTACTTCTCCTGAGTACGGCGATACCACATGTGTGGCACTTTTTTGCACCCTAACTGCGCTAAGGGGCCCAAAGTCCAATGAGTACCTTTAGGATTTCACAGGTCATTTTGAGAAATTTGGTTTCAAGACTACTCCTCACGGTTTAGGGCCCCTAAAATGCCAGGACAGTATAGGAACCCCACAAATTACCCCATTTTAGAAAGAAGACACCCCAAGGTATTCTGTTAGGAGTATGGTGAGTTCATAGAAGATTTTTTTTTTTGTCACAAGTTAGCAGAAATTGATTTTAATTTTTTTTTTCACAAAGTGTCATTTTCCTCTAACTTGTGACAAAAAATAAAATCTTCTATGAACTCACCGTACTCCTAACGGAATACCTTGGGGTGTCTTCTTTCTAAAATGGGGTCATTTGTGGGATTCCTATACTGCCCTGGCATTTTAGGGGCCCTAAACCGTGAGGAGTAGTCTTGAAACCAAATGTCACAAAATGACCTGTGAAATCCTAAAGGTACTCATTGGACTTTGGGCCCCTTAGCGCAGTTAGGGTGCAAAAAAGGCCACACATGTGGTATCGCCGTACTCGGGAGAAGTATTATAATGTGTTTTGGGGTGTATTTTTACACATACCCATGCTGGGTGGGAGAAATATCTCTGTAAATGAAAATTATTTGATTTTTTTTTACACACAATTGTCCATTTACAGAGAGATTTCTCCCACCCAGCATGGGTATGTATAAAAATACACCCCAAAACACATTATACTACTTCTTCTGAGTACGGCGATACCACATGTGTGACACTTTTTTGCAGCCTAGGTGCGCTAAGGGGCCCAACGTCCTATTCACAGGTCATTTTGAGGCATTTGTTTTCTAGACTACTTCTCACGGTTTAGGGCCCCTAAAATGCCAGGGCAGTATAGGAACCCCACAAGTGACCCCATTTTAGAAAGAAGACACCCCAAGGTATTCCGTTAGGGGTATGGTGAGTTCGTAGAAGATTTTATTTTTTGTCACAAGTTAGTGAAAAATGACACTTTGTGAAAAAAACAATAAAAATCCAATTTCCGCTAACTTTTGACAAAAAATAAAATCTTCTATGAACTCATCATACACCTAACAGAATACCTTGGGGTGTCTTCTTTCTAAAATGGGGTCACTTGTGGGGTTCCTATACTGCCCTGGCATTTTAGGGGCCCTAAACCGCGAGGAGTAGTCTAGAAAACAAATGCCTCAAAATGACTGTTCAGGGGTATAAGCATCTGAAAATTTTGATGACAGGTGGTCTATGAGGGGGCAAATTTTGTGGAACCGGTCATAAGCAGGGTGGCCTCTTAGATGACAGGATGTATTGGGCCTGTTCTGATGGATAGGAGTGCTAGGGGGGTGACAGGAGGTGATTGATGGGTGTCTCAGGGGGCGGTTAGAGGGGAAAATAGATGCAATCAATGCACTGGGGAGGTGATCGGAAGGGGGTCTGAGGGGGATCTGATGGTTTGGCCGAGTGATCAGGAGCCCACACGGGGCAAATTAGGGCCTGATCTGATGGGTAGGTGTGCTAGGGGGTGACAGGAGGTGATTGATGGGTGTCTCAAGGTGTGATTAGAGGGGGGAAATAGATGCAAGCAATGCACTGGCGAGGTGATCAGGGCTGGGGTCTGAGGGCGTTCTGAGGTGTCGGCGGGTGATTGGGTGCCTTAGGGGCAGATTAGGGTCTAATCTGATGGGTAACAGTGACAGGTGGTGATAGGGGGTGATTGATGGGTAATTAGTGAGTGTTTAGAGGAGAGAAGAGATGTAAACACTGCATTTGGGAGGTGATCTGATGTCGGATCTGCGGGCGATCTATTGGTGTGGGTGGGTGATCAGATTGCCCGCAAGTGGCAGGTTAGGGGCTGATTGATGGGTGGCAGTGCCAGGGGGTGATTGATGGGTGGCAGTGACAGTGGGTGATTGACAGGTGATCAGTGGGTTATTACAGGGAATAACAGATGTAAATATTGCACTGGCGAATTGATAAGGGGGGGTCTGAGGGCAATCTGAGCGTGTGGGCGGGTGATTGGGTGCCGGCAAGGGGCAGATTAGGGTCTAATCTGATGGGTAACAGTGACAGGTGGTGATAGGGGGTGATTGATGGGTAATTAGTGAGTGTTTAGAGGAGAGAAGAGATGTAAACACTGCATTTGGGAGGTGATCTGATGTCGGATCTGCGGGCGATCTATTGGTGTGGGTGGGTGATCAGATTGCCCGCAAGGGGCAGGTTAGGGGCTGATTGATGGGTGGCAGTGACAGGGGGTGATTGATGGGTGGCAGTGACAGGGGGTGATTGACGGGTGATCAGTGGGTTATTACAGGGAATAACAGATGTAAATATTGCACTGGCGAATTGATAAGGGGGGGGTCTGAGGGCAATCTGAGCGTGTGGGCGGGTGATTGGGTGCCCGCAAGAGCAGATTAGGGTCTAATCTGATGGGTAACAGTGACAGGTGGTGATAGGGGGTGATTGATGGGTAATTAGTGGGTGTTTAGAGGAGAGAAGAGATGTAAACACTGCATTTGGGAGGTGATCTGATGTCGGATCTGCGGGCGATCTATTGGTGTGGGTGGGTGATCAGATTGCCCGCAAGGGGCAGGTTAGGGGCTGATTGATGGGTGGCAGTGACAGGGGGTGATTGATGGGTGGCAGTGACAGGGGGTGATTGACAGGTGATCAGGGGGGATAGATGCATACAGTACACGGGGGGGGGGGTGTCTGGGGGGTGGGGGTCGTGATCAGGAGGGAGTAGGGGGCAGATTAGGAACTAAAAAAAAAAAATAGCGTTGACAGATAGTGACAGGGAGTGATTGATGGGTGATTAGGGGGGTGATTGGGTGCAAACAGTGGTCTGGGGGGTGGGCAGGGGGGGGTCTGAGGGGTGCTGTGGGCGATCAGGGGGCAGGGGGGGGGGGTAAATCAGTGTGCTTGGGTGCAGACTAGGGTGGCTGCAGCCTGCCCTGGTGGTCCCTCGGACACTGGGACCACCAGGGCAGGAGGCAGCCAGTATAATAGGCTTTGTATACATTACAAAGCCTATTATACACTTTCCGTGCAGCGATTGGGCAGCTAGTAACCCGCCGGCGCTTCCGAACGGCCGGCGGGTTACAGCGAGCGGTGGGCGGAGCCAGTCCCCGGCGGCTGATCGCGTCACAAATGACGCGATCGCCGCATAGCCACTCCCGCAGCCGCCACCGCCGATGGGCGTATTGCGGTCGTTTGGGCCCGGACTTTGCCGCCGCCCATCGGCTGAGGGCGGTCCTTAAGTGGTTAAAGAGACACTGAAGCGAGAATAAATCTCGCTTCAGTGCTTATATTCAGCAGGGGCACGTGTGCCCCTGCTAAAACGCCGCTATCCCGCGGCTAAACGGGGGTCCCTTCACCCCCAACCCCCCCCCCCCCCCCGCAAAATCAACGACCAAATTGGTCGTAGATTTTGCTGCTGCTGGAGGCAGGGCTAACGGCTGCAGCCCTACCTCACAGTGCGTCTATCAGCGGCGCATCGCCGCCTCTCCCCCGCCCCTCTCAGTGAAGGTAGACTGAGAGGGGCGGGGGAGAGGCGGAGATACGCGCTGACAGACGCGCGTGAGGGCAGGGCTGCGGCGGTTAGCCCTGTCCCAATGCGGAAGCGCTCCTCGCTGCACGGAGGGGATTTTGAAGGGACCCCCGTTTAGCCGCGCGATAGCGGCGTTTTAGCACGGGCACACATACCCCTGCTAACTATGAGCTCTGAAGCGAGATTTATTCTCGCTTCAGAGACTCTTTAAGACTTTTCTCTACATGATTTGGCATTGTGAGATCACATGACCTAATTTTCAAACCTTTTAAGTGACCCTCTCACTTTCCCCACATAATAAAATCTAGTGATACATAGATATATAGTGATGTGAAAAACTATTTGCCCCCTTCCTGATTTCTTATTCTTTTGCATGTTTGTCACACTTAAATATTTCTGCTCATCAAAAACCGTTAACTATTAGTCAAAGAAAACATAATTGAACACAAAATGCAGCTTTAAATGATGGTTTTTATTATTTAGTGAGAAAAAAACCCTCTAAATCTACATGGCTCTGTGTGATAAAGTGATTGCCCCCCTTGTTAAAAAAGAACTTAACTGTGGTTTATCACACCTGATTTCAATTTCTGTAGTCACCCCCAGGCCTGATTACTGCCACACCAGTTTCAATCAAGAAATCACTTAAATAGGAGCTATCTGACACAGAGAAGTAGACCAAAAGCAGCTCAAAAGCTAGACATCATGCCAAGATCCAAAGAAATTCAGGAACAAATGAGAACAAAAGTAATTGAGCGCTATCAGTCTGGTAAAGGTTATAAAGCCATTTCTAAAGCTTTAGGACTCCAGCGAACCACAGTGAGAGCCATTATCCACAAATGGCAAAAAACGTGAAACAGTGATGAACCTTCCCAGCCGACCAAAATTACCCCAAGAGCGCAGAGAAAAACTCATCCGAGAGGCCACAAAAGACCCCAGGACAACATCTAAAGAACTGCAGGCCTCACTTGCCTCAATTAGGGTCAGTGTTCACGACTCCACCATAAGAAAGACTGGGCAAAAACGGCCTGCATGGCAGATATCCAAGGCGCAAACCACTTTTAAGCAGAAAAGAACATTAAGGCTCGTCTCAATTTTGCTAAAAAAAACATCTCAATGATTGCCAAGACTTTTGAGAAAATACCTTGTGGACCGACGAGACAAAAGTTGAACTTTTTGGAAGGTGCGCGTCCCGTTACATCTGGCGTAAAAGTAACAGCATTTCAGCAAAAGAACATCATACCAACAGTAAAATATGGTGGTGGTAGTGTGATGGTCTGGGGTTGTTTTGCTGCTTCAGGACCTGGAAGGCTTGCTGTGATAGATGGAACCATGAATTCTACTGTCTACCAAAAAATCCTGAAGGAGAGTGTCTGGCCATCTGTTCGTCAACTCAAGCTGAAGCGATCTTGGGTGCTGCAGCAGGACAATGACCCAAAACACACCAGCAAATTCACCTCTGAATGGCTGAAGAAAAACAAAATGAAGACTTTGGAGTGGCCCAGTCAAAGTCCTGACCTGAATCCTATTGAGATGTTGTGGCATGACCTTAAAAAGGCGGTTCATGCTAGACAACCCTCAAATAAAGCTGAATTACAACAATTCTGCAAAGATGAGTGGACCAAAATTCCTGTAAAGCGCTTTAAAAGACTTGTTGCACGTTATCGCAAACGCTTGATTGCAGTTATTGCTGCTAAGGGTGGCCCAACCAGTTATTAGGTTCAGGGGGCAATTTCTTTTTCACACAGGGCCATGTAGGTTTTGAGGTTTTTTCTCACTAAATAATAAAAACCACAATATAAAACTGCATTTTGCGTTCAATTATGTTATCTTTGACTAATAGTTAACAGTTTTTGATGAGCAGAAACATTTAAGTGTGACAAACATGCAAAAGAATAAGAAAGCAGGAAGGGGGCAAATAGTTTTTCACATCACTGAATATAGATAGATAGAGATATCTATCTATCTATCTATCTATCTATCTATCTATCTATCTATCTATCTATCTAATAGATAGATAGATAGATAGATAGATAGATAGATAGATTTTTTTTTTTTTGGGTGGGGGGGGGGGGTTATCTGAACAATAAAAAGTCTTTTTGATACAGGAACGGCAACCGCACTGAAGTGTCTCGTTTTTCAATTGTGAGCTTATTTCTATATGTGAGATATCGTGGAGAGGGTGACTAAGGTCCGTGGGGTATTGAAGGTGTGATGCATTTAGTTGTAGCAGCATTGATCTGTCAGTGCTGTAGATGTCTGGATTGCTGCCTGGAGTTACTGCTTATTAGTTGCCTGTTCATCTTCCCCCATAAAAAGTTATTTCTGCGTTTGAATCACCAGACGACAGTCATTAAAAGCGCTTGGCTTTGTCCTCGGCCACTGTTCGCCCGCAGAGCTTGGAGTAAGGCCTCCGCTCATCACCGCTAAGCTGGCAGCTCAGCACAGCTCCAGTGTGTGCTTTCAGGAAAATAGCTCACTGCTGGAAAACCAATACTTGCTGAATAATCCCAGCAGCAGGAGGAACTGTATCAAACGGACAGTTAATGGATATCTCCGCTGCAATTATTATTACATACTGTTTGTGAAGTGAGCTCCTGCATTTATAATATAATCCACAGTTACACTCTCAGAGTGAAAGTACAGCTGCTGTCAGGTGACAATTTCTCCTTCTCTCTAACAGACACTATTCAATAGTGCTGCAAAATTTCACCTCAGCAAATAGTGTTGTGTAGCTCAATATAGCCTGACTGCTGACCACTCCCACAAGATTCTCCTCACCCCTCCTCTTTGATGACTCATGCTGTCCGGACACAAGAAAAACAGAGAAATGCACCCTGTGTGTTTTTAGAGAGGGGAGCCTGTCTAATTCCCCCTCATCTGTATGTAATCACAAGTGTAATTTGATCTCAGCTGTGACAGCACAGAAATTCGACAGTCCTCGGCAGACACAGCTACAGCTTTGTCTGCTTCCATGAAGGCAGGAAGTAGACACACTGCAGATTTATTGCAGGAGTTCTGTAAGCTGTAACATAGAAATGTTTTTTAAGGGCTGGTTCACACGGGCGTCTGCTGAGCTTTTGCTTGGCATTGCGTTCAAACGCCAGCGTTTCAAAGCTAGCTTTTGAAGGCTTTTGGGAAGCGTTCAAGGCTAGCAGTTCTGGTCTTTGCTATTGTTTCCTGGCGTTTACCACCTCTGAAAGCAGCATGTTGCTTTCGAGACTAGACGCAACGCCGGGATCTACCACCAGGCTTTCATGAAAGCCTGCAAAAGCCAGCTCTAAACGCTCCCATTCACTTGCATGGGATAGCAGTAGATCCCAAAAAACGCTGTGTCTGAAACGCCGCGTTAAACGCCACAAAAACGCCCGTTTGAACCTGGTCATTATGCTGTTGCTTATTTTTTTAGAGAAGAGAGGAAGTTCTGAGTTCAGGTCCGTTTTAATTTTGCTTACAGTTCCACATTGCTATTCCATTGGTTTCTGTTCCTCTTCCTGATGTTTGTAATTATGGATAAGAAGGGATGCTGCTCGCATTAAATGCATCGGAAGTTTGTTTCCCTTTACTCTGATTTTGTAAAATCATAAAACTCTACATGTGACTTGTAAGCGTGAAACCAGCTCCTCCCTAAATGCCATCACGCTTCAAGGAAGATGCCGCCCTTGAGGCAGGGCTGCGGAATCGCTACAAAAATCATCTCTGACTCTTCAGTTTATGAAACCACCGCCTCAGAGTGCCCAAAATTACTCCAACTCCTCGAGTCAGACTCAACAGCCTTGCGGTTTAAAAGAAACCTGCTTTGACTAAAGTGGTCCTGGTTTCCCAGAGTGAATGGGTTTGTGGCTCAATTCACAGTCTTGTCACTAGTGTAAATATTATAAGCCCAGAATGCAGTAGTCAGGTCGCACTCCATGTAGGATTCCCAAGTGCTGGACCAGTAATCGGTATTAAAAAAAATCCACAGGGTCCGAAAACGGAGTATAACGTAAACGTCCTTTGATTGTGTCGTACACCAGACATCCATCTGAGCACCATCTCTATTCTGTACACAGACACACACACAGACACACACACACAGACACACACACACAGACACACACACACACACACACACACACAGACACACACACAGACACACACACAGACACACACACAGACACACACACAGACACACACACAGACACACACAGACACACACAGACACACACAGACACACACACAAAATTGTGTAGGTAACCATCATAAAATTGGCCAATCAAAATTGAATGTGTGTGCCAAGCTTTAAGTACACCTGAACTGAGAGGGAAATGGTGGCTGCCATATTTGTTTTCTTTTTAAGCAATACCAGTTGTCTGGCATCCTGCTGATCTCTCTGGCTGCAGTAGAGTTTAAATAACACACCTGAAACAAGCATGCATACATCTGATCTGCATGCTTGTTCAGGGTCTATGGCTTTAGCTTCGTACAAACCAGGGCTGTGGAGTCGGTACATAAATCTTCCGACTCCTCAGTTTATGAAACCACCGACTCCAACTCCAGGTAAACAAAATTGCTCTGACTCGGAGTCCACTGCCCTGGTACAAACACATGACTAAAGCCGGCTGAGGCAGCCAATAACGACAGTCTCAGCTGCTATTCAGGAGTGTGTACAGCACCCCAGACTGCTGCTATGCAAGCAATCCACCCAGCGGATCAACTTGGCCAAGCGATGGCCAACTCCTCTGTGCACACAGCTCCACCACCCGCCAGATGACATCACCTACACGACGCTCTGTCGTCCCTCTACAGCAATCAGCTGGTGGCGTTGGCAGAGTCTCATCACATTGCCTGTAAATCAGTCTTCTTGTGAGACTTTTCTTGTGAGCAGAAGCGGCAGCCAGAGAATGCCGAACCCGAGCATCGCGGGGTCCTGGTGGGCAGCCCCCAAAATTACCCGGCACCTATTTTACATGCACACAAACAGAAATGGGGGGGGGGGTACCCTAAAAAAGTGTACAGAAGATGCACTCACCCCTTCCTCCTCAATACAACTCTTCTGGCTTGGAAATACACAGGGTGCTTTCAGATGTAAAAAGATTAGAAAACTTGCAAACATTTTTGTTTTGTTACTTTGTTTTTAGACTGACTCCTGTATCGCACGCCAATCTGAACCACAACACTTATAATCAAATAACAGCATAATCCTTCAACTGACTAGGTTAACCATTCGGAAATATCTAAACTTTCAAAACAAATAAGTAAACCATCCCCCCCCTGTACAGGGGCTCTGCATGTAAAAAATAGTTTTGCTTGGAGAAGCATCCTCTAACAATGACAAATATTTACGTGCTGGGGGGATGCCGCAGGCGCTGTCGCTGGGCCCTGGTTGGTACACAGCAATGGCTTTAATTTAGCTGGATTCCACATGGGGTAGGTCATGTCTACAAGACACAATGACTGCACGGCACAAACAACTCAAGTAATAAAGCACCAAAGACACAATGACAAGTCCCCATAAACATCATTCAGCGTCCGGAAGGCTCGTTTTCTTGTAAGAAAAAAAACCCTTAAAACAAAAAAAAGGAAAAACTCTGTACGGATCAGTCCCAGATTCGTATCTCAACCAGAAAACAATCTGCAAGGAGTTTGTATGCTCTTTTGTTTGCGTCTGTTTCCTCCATGTGCTCCAATTTCCTTACTTATCCGCCAATCTTACTGGTAGGTAAATTGGCTTCCACCAAAAATGAGACTAGATTGTGGTAGGGATTATAGATGAGCCCCTCCTGAAGGACAGCTAAACACTACTTCCAGTGTAAAATAAAGATCCTACAATGTAAGGCTCTCTGTAATCGTTGCAAGAATTGGTGGGACTCTGGGTTAATCACCCACTGGCCGGCAATTCATTAAAGAGACACTGAAGCGGAAACAAAAATGATGATATGATTTGTATCTGTAGTACAGCTAAGAAATAAAACATTAGGAGCACAGACATAAGTCTAATAGTGTTTCTAGCACAGGAAGAGTTAAGAAACTCCAGTTATCTATGAAAGTTGTGGAGCTCTGTCTTCTGAAGCTTGTTATCTCAACTGTCAGTCACTGTATTTTATTTTTCTCTGCAGAAGACAGGTCAATAGTTCACTGGCCTGCTCTGTAAAATCATTAGAATGCCGAGTAGTGTGTAAACTGCAAAATATTAGAGAATGATGTAATGTTATAAAAAAAACTATATAACTGAAAATAAAAATATGAGAATATTTTCTTTGCTACTAATGTTCTAATAATTATCCGTACTACACAACCAATTATATCATATCTGGTTTTATTTTATTTTTTTTGCTTCAATGTCTGTCAGAAACTCCGCTGCCCATTCTAACAATCTTACCCTCATTTATGTAAAGGAAACCAGAGACATTAATGAACCTCCAGACTAAAAATCTTGGTATTTCTTTAACAGTTTCACAGCATCAGAACTTTGTGTTTCTTATACAAGCCTCATTTTTAGCTGCACAGAAAAATCTGCCCGGGCATTTTTCCCCTGATGCTGTACAAAGCATAATGGGAATTTTGATGTTCTCATTCTGCTGTTTTGGCGCAAATTTTTTTTTTTTCAATTTTTAATTGAAGCTTAGTGCGTACAGCTGAGAGGGGTGATCAGGACACAGGACAGTTGTAACTCTGCCTCATGCTCTCTGTCACTTCCTTTCAACTAAAAAGTGCACATGTGCAGAAGACTATGACTGACGCGACTGAGCCAGTTACCGGGGCTGATCACGGGACAACAGCAAGGGACTCGTGCTTATGGGGCTGGAGGAAGCCCCGGGTAACTATCAAATCTTTATTAAACATCTCTGGTACATTTTAAAATGTATCACAGATGGCAGCATCTTTATTGCTGGCAAGGTGCATCAGTGTGCAATCTTTAGGGATCAGTTGATTTCCCAGAGTGCTCTGTGGGGAGAAGGCTGCGTGACATCATAGCCTAGGCTAAGCATCAGTGGAAGGGTGGGGTTACATAGCAATATACAGCAGTAGGAAGGGTTTCTGATGCTGAAACCAGGGTAATTAACGTAAAAACTGGTATCCTGAGTAATGTATTTCATTCTACTAAATGTTATTACCGTTCCGGAATGTTAATTCTTGTCTTGCAGTTCTCTCTTGCTCAAATTTAATAATAAAATGTTTAAGATGCTGCAATTTGTTGGTTTGGATAAAAGGTTTACAGACAGACAGAAAGCTAGTGGTTAGGATGGGCAGTAAGCTGATAGGGTGGGGGGAGGAGAGGACAGAAAGCTGACGGGTGGAAAGGGGGGGGGGGGGCAGAAAGCTGGTGGGGAGGAGGCTGGGGAGAGGGATGGATCGAGGTGGACAAACTGCTGGTGGGTGGGGGGGTAGCTGGCAGGGAGGAGAATAAGGATGGGAAGGGGTTAATGGAGGGCAGTGTTCTCCCCAGAATTGTTTTCCAGCCCAGTGGCATGGAAAAGTGGCCGGGTGGGGCGACATGAGAAAAAGGAGGGCCGGTGTTTCTGTGCACAACTCTGCTAACAGCAGAGGAGGAGGTGAGCCAATGACAGCCGGGTGCTAACAAAAACTAGACGGGTGGAGCACCCGGCTAAAAGAGCTTGGGGAGAACACTGGAGGGGATGGGTAAGAGATGGAGAGAGAGCAGCTGGGGAAGGGAAGGGTGAGGAGATTGCAAAAGGATGGACAGAATGCTGATGGGGAGTGGTATACAGGGAGGGGATGGGCAAGTGACAAAGATGATGGGGAAGGGGAGGGGAGAGACTGGCAGAAAGCTTTGGACAAGGGATGGATAGAAAGAAAGCTGAGAGGGACTGGCACACAGAATGCAGATGGGAAGAAGTGAACAGAAAGCTGACGGGGAGGGGATTGAAAGCTGATAGGGTGGGTGCGTACAGGGAAAACTAAAGTGGGAAGGGAATTGGGTGATAAGAGAAGTGTAATGGGGATAGGGCAGAGGATGGGGTGGGATCAGAGCAGAATAGGAGAGAAATGAACAGGGACAGGAATGTATGGAAGATTAATGAAGTCTGGCAGGGATGGGAGACATTATTCTGTCTGTGCACAGAAGCCAGGACTTCTCTTAAGCTTACTGACCACCAGTACACAGAGGACAGCTCATCGCCTCCCAATCACATAGTCCATCACAAAGTCCAAATCGCGTAGTCCATCTAGAAGTTCTGCTGCAACTTTATACGAGGTGTGTACACACATTTAATTTTGACTGAGCAATAATTGGGCAATTTTATCCTTCCATGCAGTGCGAGAGCTTTCAATATTCAAAATCTATAGGCCTTCATACTATTAAATTGGCTAACCATTGGCCATACCAACTAACCATCAAAATTGGATGTGTGTGAGCAGACCCATCTACACGATACGATTCTTTGTGTGATTCAATTACGACTATTTACAATCCATTTAAATCCGACATGTCCGATCGAGATTCGATTCAATTCGATTTGCCATTGTTTTGCAATGGCAAATCGAATTGAATCCCGATGGGACATGTCGGATTTAATCGGATCGTAAATAGAATCGTAATCGAATCGCACAATTGTGTAGATTGGGCTTAAAGCAAGCCTGTAAAGTGCTTAGAAGCTATTGGTCTAGCTGTGCGATCGTTACATAATGAGTACGTCAGTGGACTGTTTAAGGTGGCCACTAACGATCCAATTTCTAGCGAAAAATCGTTCGAGCAATTCGAAATTCTGATTGGAAGTAAACCAATTTTTGCTTTCTATCTATCACAACCCAAAAGAAAGTACAAATTTTGGTTTGATGAAAATCCAGTCGGACAAGTATTTTTATAATAGTTTGTAATCGATTGCGCCCATCAGAGATTATTAACAACCAATCCAATCAGAATTTCTGATCGCTCTAACGATTTTTCACTAGAAATTGGACCATTAGTGGCCACCTTTATACACAGGAAGTGATGGGCAATCTCTCCAACCAGGAAGCAGACATCAATAAACTCCAGGAATGGTGAAATGAATAAAAGGCACTCACCTTCCGTGATGTGTGCAGCAATACACAGCCGGCGCTCTCGTTTTCTGCTGAAAGAAAACAGGGAAGTGTTATATACAGAAAGGCCAGCCTAAAACTGCTTTATTCATTACAGACTACTATGCAGCCGATTAACGACATATACAGTATTAAAGTGTACCTGTCGGGGAATGGTATTCCTCGTGGGATCCTCAGGGGGTAGCAGGAAAAAAGGGCGCCGGCCATAGATTTTAATTTGACTCTGTAACAACAAAAACCTCCCCTGGGGGGTACTCACCTCGGGTGGGGGAAGCCTCCGGATCCTAATGAGGCTTCCCACGCCGTCCTCTGTCCCACGGGGGTCTCGCCGCAGCCCTCCGAACAGCCGGCGACTGTGCCGACTGTCAGTTCAATATTTACCTTTGCTGGCTCCAGCGGGGGCGCTGTGGCGACTTTCGGCACGGAAATAGACGGAAATACCCGATCTCCGTCGGGTCCGCTCTACTGCGCAGGCGCCGGAAACTTGCGCCTGCGCAGTAGAGCAGACCCGACGGCGATCGGGTATTTCCGCCTACTTCGGCGCCGAGAGGCATCAGAGCGCCTGCGCAGGAGCCAGGAAGGTAAATAATGACGTCACCGCTGCCCGGACTGCACGGAGGGCTACAGCAAGACCCCCGAGGGACGCAGGACGGCGTGGGAAGCCTCATTAGGATCCTGAGGCTTCCCCCACCCGAGGTGAGTACCCCCCAGGGGCCGTTTTGGCGTTACAGTTCCTCTTTAAAGGGAAGGTCCAAGCAAAAAAAAAAAAAAATGAGTTTTACTTACCTGGGGCTTCTACCAGCCCCATGCAGCCATCCTGTGCCCTCGTAGTCACTCACTGCTGCTCCAGTCCCCCGCTGGCAGCTTTCTGACCTCTGAGGTCAGGGCCACATTGCATACATTTTTACGCATTCCAGCTAGTGCAGGAACAAAAATGTATACGTTGCACCACTAACGCGTAAAAATGTATATGTTAATGTTCCTGCACTAGCGGGAATGCGTAAAAATGTACGCAATGCGGCCCTGACCTCCGAGGTCAGAAAGCTGCCAGCGGGGGACTGGAGCAGCAGTGAGTGACTACGAGGGCACAGGATGGCTGCATGGGGCTGGTAGAAGCCTCAGGTAAGTGAAACTCTTTTTTTTCTGCTTGGACCTTCCCTTTAAAGCGGAATATAACCCTGCATTTCAACTTTGCTCTAAAACATTATTTACAGCATATTATATGCAACCAGCATTTTATTTTTTTACTAGACCAGCATTGGAAGGGTTAAACACAGAGGTTTAAAGAGGCACTTAAGCCAACCTTTTTTTTTAAACCTGACAGTGTGCACAGTAGAGGAGCCAGATAAGAGTCTTACCGCAGTGTTTGTTTTCTTATCTGGTCCTCTGTTTCCCATAAATCCGCCCTGACAGCCAGCCCTGTCGGCGCCTGACGGCGAATGACCCAGGATAGTAAACACATAAATCATTCCTTCCTCGCTGGGTCCTTCTGCCGCCGGCGCCGCTGCCTGTACTGAGCTGTGCGAGTGCCTGAACATTGGAAGCGTGCGCGCGTGTGCACGGCGCGGGGGGGCGCGTGCACGGCGCGATTTGCATTGCATAGAAGCAGTGCATGAGCGAGCGTAGCTAGGAGGCAGAAGATGTAGGAAGCTAACAAGCGCTGGCTGACCCGGAAATAGTTCCGGCCAGCAGCGCCATTTTGAATAAATTATAATTAATCACCTTGCCGGTAACAACGTAACTAAAGGCTCCAGAGCGGCGCTACACAAGCGAAATTGCAGGGCTGGGAAAGAAGATTAAGGTAATATCTTCATTTTGAAAAACGATCCTGGCTTAAGGTTCACTTTAAAGTTCCATGGAGAGATATGCAGACACTCTTTGGCTGTCCTCCAGCTCCTTCTCAGTCAGAGAGATGAGTCATATGCCACACTTAGATACATTTATGTAAACAAAATGTATCTATGTCAGCTTCCAATGCGCCTGCATTTCTGTCCAGTAACTTTAAAGCTCTGTGTAACCCTTCCAATGCTGGTCTAGTAAAAAAAAAATGCTGGTTGCATATAATATACTGTAAATAATGTTTTAGAGCAAAGTTGAAATGCAGGGTTATATTCCGCTTTATTAATACAGCGAAAAAAAGCAGAAAAAGCAGAAAAAGGGCACCACGATAAATATCTAACATTAGAACATTAAAGTTTTTGAAGTATGTTTTCGTTTTTAGAAGCTTGCAACGTTTTCGTGTTTGTCACATTATTTTGTTTGCATGTACAGATTCAGTGTTCTCCCCAGGCTCTTTTAGCTGGGTGCTCCACCCGGGTAGTTTTGGTGAGCACCCGGCTGTCATCTGCTCACCTCCTCCTATGCTGTAAGCATAATTGCTCACAGAAGCACTGGCCCTGCATTCTCTCATCTTACCCCACCCGGCTATTTTTTCATGCCACCCGGGTGAAAAAAACATTTCTGGGGAGAACACTGCAGATTTTACGTTATCAAAAATATTATTGTTTCTATGTGTAAAAGGGTGTTTCTGCAGAGAGAGTGGTTAGGGTTAGGCACCACACAGGTGGGGGTTAGGGTTAGGCACCACCGGGGGGTAATTAGGGTTAGGCACCACCAGGGGAGGGTTCTGTGTGAGAGTAGAGTTGGGTTAAGTTGGTTTGTTGAATGAACTATTTTTAACATTAATATCTTTTCGTTATTTCCCGTCTGTTTTAACAACGGTATTTATCATTAACCAAGCTTGACAACGATGTTTATCGTTATCAGATTTAGTTATCCCGCCAGGCCCTTTTTCATGCACGCTCATAGGCTTTCCCATCCTCTTCCACTGCGGTCTGCTCTGCAGGCTCACACACACAAACAGCAGAATGGACTTACTTGGGTTGAGCCGATCAGATCCGTGCTACAGCGCAGGTGTGAGCCGTCTGTGTCTGTGCGGTAGCATGGACCCAATCAAGTTAGCTATTTTTGCTGAAGCATGAGAGGGTCCGTGCTGCCCCGCAGGCACAGTGCAGGCGTGCTTTGGGAGTCCCTACTGTTGAACAGCTTGGTGGAGAAGGACAGGAGAAGCCTCTAGGTCCTAGGTTCTCAACGTGTGGTCCGCGTACAACAGGGGATACTTCTGATGGTTCCAGGGGGTACTCAGCCTTCATATACTTAACCAATACCAAATTTAGAGTTTTAGAAAAATGATAAAGCTTATTTAAACACAAATTAGTATTTTAGCTGATTAAAAGCAATAGTAAATGCTTGGAAATTGTTTAGAACCAATTAGCATGTACTACGGTTAAATATATATTTGTCAAGGGATACTTGTGATAATGTTTACTATGCCAGGGGGTACTTGGTGAGTACAAGGGTTTAAAAGGGGTACATACCAATAAAATGCTGAGAAATACTGCTCTAGAGCAGGGGTCCCCAACCTTTTTAAGCCCGGGGCCCACTATCCCGACCAAACTTTTCTCTGCCCCCCCCCCCCGGGAGGGGGGCGTGGTTAGTGGGGGTGTGGTTAGTGGCGGCGGCGCCCCCCCCCCCTCTTTTCCCTGATTTTGAGTGTAGTATATAGGTAAGTAGGTATCTAGGTATAGTTGCCCCCAGTATAGGTAGCTAACACAGTTGCCCCTGTATAAGGACTATAGTTGCCTCAGTATAGTTAGTTAGGTAGTATAGTTACCCCAATATAGTTAGTATAGTTACCCCAGTATAGCAAGTACAGTTAGCCCAGTATAGCAAGTACAGTTATCCCAGTGTAGCAAGTACAGTTATCCCAGTGTAGCTAGTACAGTTATCCCAGTGTAGCTAGTACAGTTAGCCCAGTAGTTACCCCAGTATAGCTGCCCCAGTGTAGCTAGCAGAGGTGCCCTCTCCCCCCCCCCCCCCCCCCCCCGCGGCCGCCGCTCCTGTTACCTTATGAGCGGGCGTCCGCTTCCTTCCTTATATTCCTCCAGCCGCGGCTCTCCTCTTCGCAGCATGTCGTATTACAGCAGCGCTTCCTGCGCGGCTGCTGTAAGGAGGGAAGGAGGAGGGGTAGTGGCTTCCTGTAGCGGCGATACGCATCACCGTTACCATGGGAACTGCTGTCCCGGCTCCCTTGGCTCCTTACAGCAGCCGCGCAGGAAGCGCTGCTGTAATACGATATGCTGCGAAGAGGAGAGCCGCGACTGAAGGAACATAAGGAAGGAAGCGGCCGCCCGCTCGTAAGGTAACAGGAGCGGCGGCCGCGGGGGGAGAGGGAGAAGCCGCGGGCCCCCAGAAATCTGCCCAAGGACCCCCAGGGGGCCACGGCCCCCAGGTTGGGGACCCATGCTCTAGAGGACTCAGAGGCTTTCCCCTCCCAGGGTATAGGGAGGGAGAAGTCAGTGTTTGCCAATTGTAAATGTTTTCTGATTTACATTCTGAAATGTATTACTGGTGGTGACATCTTTACTCCTGCCAGGTAATCTGTACTGAATGTTTTTGTTTTTTTTTTAGTTCTGAAGTCAGTGCAAAATATACCTCGTCTCCCACAATGTTTTTCCAGTGATGCTTAGCCTAGGAGCATCAGCTATGACAGTACCAATCTACAGCAATATATAGATACAGGAAGTGGTTCTCTATTCTGAATGCGGATATCAGGGGGTGCACCTGAAAATTGCAAAAAGCATTTCAAGCTAACAGGCAGTGTGCTTTGCCCTCCTCCCCTTTTCTGTCCTGAGATTTGGAGCTGTGAATTCTGCAGGCCTCACAAGGCTTGGCTCAGCAGGGCGGGGCTAATCTGACAGCCGGGCAGAATATGGGTGCAGCATGATGGATTGGGCGAGAATTGCTCCTAAATGTCTGCGTGGGCCTCTGTGAGCACAATATTATCTCCCTGTGCGGGTTTACATTATAGGGAGCAACAGATGTAACCTAAAGGATAAGTGAATGCATAAATAACACGCTGAACACATTTCACAGCTCTCCCTGATCAATAGTTCCATTAACATACATTATTCATTTTATTCCTCGTCCCGGAGATCCGAGACGCCCCCTCCCCCGGATGCTCCACGTATGCATCATAAGCAGCCTGGGCTACAGAAACACTCCATGACATTTCACTGCTCACTCTATACCTTATTGCAAATGTTCTGTCATTCACGTATTCTAGCTCTGAGGTTTTTATTATATAGCCCAAGCAATTTGTCTAGAAATCTCAGAACGGTGTCCCAGGATTTAAAGTGAACACGAGGGGAAAGGGATATAGGAGGTTGACATGTTTGTTTCCTTTTAAAGGATACCCGAGGTGTCATGTGACATTATGAGATAGACATGTGTATGTACAGTGCCTAGCACACAAATAACTAGGCTGTGTTCCTTTTTTTCTTTCTCTGCCTGAAAGAGTTAAATATCAGGTATGTAAGTGGCTGACTCAGTCCTGACTCAGACAGGAAGTGACTATAGTGTGACCCTCACTGATAAGAAATTCCAACTATAAGACACTTTCCTAACAGAAAATGGCTTCTGAGAGCAGGAAAGAGATAAAAAGGTTCAATAGTTCATAGATTTTAGCTCTAGCATACTTCAATGAATGTGTCAAACAAAAACAATAGCAGCATAATAATGGCAGTATTTGTATAGCGCCTTTCTCCTGTCGGACTCAAAGCGCTTGCGAGGCAGCCACTAGAGCGCACTCAGTAGGCAGTAGCAGTGTTAGGGAGTCTTGCCCAATGAACTCCTTACTGAATTACTGGCTTACTGAACAGGCAGAGCCGAGATTCGAACCCAGGTCTCCCATGTCAGAGGCAGAGCCCTTAACTATTACACCATCCAGCCATTCATGCTGGGAATACACCATACAATTTTCTGTTAGATTTTCTGTTAGAATGCATAATTAGATTATTTTCTGTAGAGAATGGTGATTATCTCTGGCGATAATAACAGAAAATTGTATGGTGTAATCCCAGCATAATGCTGGGCATACATGGTTAGATAGTTCTGATCAATCGAGCCACTGATGGCTTGATTGATGAGATCCAACCTGTCCGATCACCGCGGCGGATCGATACCGCACTTGATCCCCGCAGGCGGACAATAGAAAAAAAACGAAGCGCTGATAAGAAGCGCCCGCGGAAACGAGCGGGAATCGATCCGCACGCACGAGTGGTGTCGCACCGGCATAGAGCCGCCGGCTCGATACCGGCGCATAAACAAACCATGTATGCCCAGCATATGATTTTCTGTAAAGGTGTCCACTAGAACAAATATGGGCAGATTCGACCAAGAGACAAATGCATCTCTAATCGAATCTAATCAGAGATATATGTCTCTAATCAAATCTGCCCAGACACTACAGGCCGATTCCCGTCCGATTTCAGCATGAAATCATCCGGGGAATCGGCTGAGCCGTCGCGTCCGTCTCGCCGCTGCCCCCCAAAAATGTAAATTATGTAGTGCATTTATATATTACCTGTCCTGTAGCAGCTCGCCGGGTCCATGCGTCCATCTCGCCGGGTAAGCCACATACAAGCTAGTGGCGCATAGCGTCTGACGTCAGCCGATATGCGCCTTCGTGGCGTCCGAGTGCCGCCGGCATGTATGCAGAACCCGGCAAGATGGACGGAAACCGCGTGGAGGCTGACACCGGACAGGTAATGTATAAATGCACTACACACATTTATACATTGTGGCGGCAGCGGTGGGGGTTTAGTCATCTTGTCGCTCGTTCGCACTCTGGCCGCCGTACCGCCGCGCAACCAACCTAGGACCAAAATTTTCCAGCATGCGCGATCCACCCTGCGGCCAATTTCTTTCCCGAAATTGGCCGCTTGTTGGTCGGGCATGCACTTCGCAGCACCAATTTTCATCCAATTCGATTATAATAATCGAATTGGATGGTGGATTGGTTGGTTGCCTAGTGTTTGGTACCTGCCAGATAGATAATTTCCAACCATCTATCTGCCTAGCAATTAGGCATTGTTCTACTCAGCAGGAGATAACCAGAAGACAATGCACCAGAGATAATGACCAGTCTCTACCAGTACTTTACAGAAAATAATCTAATTGCAGAAAAATCTTACAGAGAATTGTATGGTGTGTACTAGGCATAAGACTAATTTATAAATGAATAGTAAAAGCAATTGTATTCATTATGTTATTTTCACTAGAGTTCCTCTGTAATGCACCGTGTAGTTCTATGAAATATTCCAAGCACAGAAAGCAACGCAGAAAACGTATGGTCACATTACAGCTAATTCCACAAACATCTGCCGGCTGAAAAGCTGTCAGGTTCAGAAAACACTTCCTCCAGCAGAGAGAAAATAGCCCTGTTACAGCCCTGGGAGTCCGCCTGTACAGAGGGGCCCTTGTGGATAAGCAGAGTGACCTAACAGGACCCTGGTCATCATCTGCTGCGCTAAGAGCAATTGTGCAACATGCTGCGTCCTGCAGGTGGGAGCCACGGCCAGAAACCAGAGATCTCTGGGGCGATAAGAGCACTTGCACGTGCCACGGGGGGGATGGGCGCAGGACTAGGCGACGGGATCTGCCGCAGGTGGACTGTAACGCCTGATGTACAGTCATTCCAGCGTAGGCACAGAGCACGCCATAAATGTCCGATTACCACATGACAAATGGGCCATTTAATAGCATAATTACCAGGAGCATGTCATTTTCAATAAGGAAAAAAATACAGCTGCTGCACTTCACAGGGCTAAATATGGCAGCCTCCATATCCCTCTCGCTTCAGTTGTCCTTTAAGGACGACGTACATTTTATTCACTACTATACTTTCTATTTAGGGTCAGAGCTATTACAGCGTTAAGATTTTTTTTTTTCAATGGGGAAATATTAAAGAGGCCCTGTAGTGACATATAGAAGTAAATAATTCAGGATACACCATTTTTACGTTAATTGTGGTTTCAGCATCAGAAATCCTTCCTAGATCTATGTACTGCTGTGTATTGGTATGCAGCCCCGACCCTCCCAGTGAGGAGCTCAGCCTAGGCTGTTTAACTCTGCAAAATTCTCCTCCCAGCCTAGTCTAAACATCACTAAGAGGGTACATACCAATATACAGCAATATAGTGAGATAGGAGGGTTTTTTATGCTAAAAACAAAACAATAAATGTAATGGTTATCTGGAAGAATGCATTACATTTTACTATAGGTCGATGTGGTGCCTCTTAAAGAGAACCAGAGACGAAGCACCCTCATGTATTTTACCATATACAGTGGAGGAAATAATTATTTGACCCCTCACTGATTTTGTAAGTTTGTCCAATGACAAAGAAATGAAAAGTCTCAGAACAGTATCATTTCAATGGTAGGTTTATTTTAACAGTGGCAGATAGCACATCAAAAGGAAAATCGAAACAATAACCTTAAATAAAAGATAGCAACTGATTTGCATTTCATTGAGTGAAATAAGTTTTTGAACTTCCTGAGCATGCCAGAATGAATGCTCAGTCGGGGATCCACTTACCTGGGGCTTCCTCCAGCCTGTGGCAGCCGTCCTGTGCCCTAATCGGAGCTCCGGTGGCTCCCGGTCTTCTCCGCTGGTTCAGCCGACCTCGTCAGTTCGCATTCCGGGTCAGCTTCTTCTGCGCTCCACGGCGCGGGGCACGTGGTCCCTCCGACGTCATCAGGACGGTACTGCGCAGGCGCAGAACTACTGCTCCTGCGCAGTAACATCCTGATGACGTCGGGGAGACCACGTGACCCGTGCGGTGGAGCGCAGAAGAAGCCGACCCGGAACCCGACCTGGCAAGGTCAGCTGAACCAGCGTAGAAGACCGGGAGCCACCGGAGCTGTGGTGAGGGCACAGGACAGCTGCTACGGGCTGGAGGAAGCCCCAGGTAAGTGGATTTTTTTTGGACAATACCTTTAAGTCTGAGGGGAAATGGAGAAGGAAGAAAAAAAAAAAAAAAGACAACCCAGCATGCCCTACAACTTCTCTTTTGTGTACCAAATATTGTGTGTACCAAATATTGTGTGTACCAAATAAGAGTCAGGTAAACTGGGGAATGATCATTTATCAACAAGAAAATAGTGATTTTAACTTTTGGATTGCCTGGTTAGCATCATTATTACTGGTTTAACAGATAAAAATAAAGAATTGATTTTTGATTTTATGCCCGACAGCTACACTATACATGGCAAGCTTGTGAAGCAGCAGGCCACATGTGACACTGACGGCTGGGCAGAGAATGGTCTAGCAGATGATACAGTCATGTGGTCAGAGAGGGACTGTATTCTCCCGCTGTGAGGTCAGTGGCTGCTGTTGGGCAGGGATGAGGTGTTGTCGGTATAGGAAAGCGCACAGCACGAGCCGCCTCAGTAATGAGAGGTGAGGTCGCCGTACACATTGTCTAGCTGCTTCTACACAAGCTGTGCTATTCACAGGAGGAAGCTGCCATCTATTGTGTGCAATAGGAGGTTCCATAGACACCAGACCTCCTGCCGCTAGTCAGCAGTCTCTGAGGGACTCACACAGACAGCTCTGCAGGAGGTCACCAGACAGCACAACGCAAGGCCAACAGCGTCTGCAGATCTTATAAACCGAGTCTCTTCCCCGAGTGCTGACACCGCGGCTGCCTCCAGTCGCCTTTGTTATTCCAGGGGTGTTCCGAAAAGTTAATATTCTAATCTGTTTACAGACAACGGACACTTCAGAGCAAACCTTCTTTAGCAATACGTTAAAGAGGAACTCCAGTGAAAATAATGTTATTAAAAAAAGTGCTTAATTTTTACAATTATGTATAAATGATTTAGTCAGGGTTTGCCCATTGTAAAATCTTTTAAATCCCTGATTTATATTCTGACATTTATTACATGGTGACTTTTTACTGCTGGCAAGTGATGTAGCTGCTGCATGCTGTTTTGGCAGTTGGAAACAGCTGTAAACAACTATTTCCCACAATGCAACAAGGTTCACAGACAGGAAACTGCCAGAAGTACCTCAGTACTCAGAGCTTCTTGTGGGAGGGTGTGACGCCGGGCGACGCCCAGTCGTCCGAGGATTCGCGGCCGATTGTCCGATCGCAACCGTGATCGGAAAACTGACATTCTTTATTTTTAAAATAGAAGTTTTTCCTTCCTGCCTTCCCCCCCTTTTGCCATGAGGGCTGAATGGGCCTGCGTTAGCATATGGCTAAAGCAACCTGGTTTAGCAAGAAATCCTGTTAAGGCTCCCGGAAAAGCTCTGGTGACACTAATGTGCTAATTGGGCAGAGCTGAAATACCAACAGAGTCTATTCAACAGGGGAAGCTAGCACAGCATGAGGTCTATTGACACCTACATTCCTCCCAGTCTTGACGGCACCGACTAGACTGAGTATGGAATGCATGGTGTTGATAACTTTGTCACATTTTGCAAATACCATCCATGGGAGGAATATGAAAATTACATAATTTTGTTTCCCTAAATCTGTAGAATATGGTGATACTAGACATAGCCAGGTAACCCGAGCAGGGGCTGAGATATGAATAATGGGGTCCCCGTGCGCCCCAAATATTGCAAGTTTGATGTCCTATGAACGTGTATTCTCAGCCCAATCTGAATATGAAATCGGTTTGCATGTGCGACAAAACCCCGGCGGGGTATGAAATTGGACATATTTTGTGGATGGTTGGAAGTTCCTCCCCTGAGAACTCACTGCCTGACACGCCCCTGGGCTGAGCTTGAGACTCCGCCCAGAAATGTCAGTGCTCAAAACTGATTGCATGAGGACCCCCAGCCAATTCCCCCACTTTCCATCATACCGAAAAGACTGCCACTGCTTGGGGAAATAGCAGTGGCCATCTTGCAGGCGGAGCAACGGCCATGTGGTTCGGCCATATTGCGAACTAACTGCAACAAAGGAACTTTGTCTTTTCCCGAACGGACTTTCCACAGAATCATAAGTATTCGTTCTTTTTATCCCTTTTTCTTTTATGTACTGTGTTATCACTGTCTCTCATCGTTTAATTGTTCACGATTGTCTGTATATATTAATTATTTATATTGTAACAAATAAAGGCTTTTTAAAAGGTCTTTACCTCTCAGTAAAACCTTCTATTCAGTATACACAGACGAGACCTAAACTTCCGAAGGGACGCTACTGTTTTGATAGATAGATAGGAATTGCACAGTTTTAACCGGTTGTTTGTTTCACAGGTCTATAGCCAGTTAGCAGTTTTCTCTGGGCTGATAGAAAACAGAGATGGTGGCAAATCTACCCCTGGGTTGGAGTAAAAGTGTATTTTCGTAACCTCACCGGCTCCCTACTGCGTCGTGACGCTCAAACTCCGCCAATTCTACGCAGATTGCGTCCATAGCTCTCAATCTGTGTGCTAGAATCGGATCGGACGGTTTTGCGTGTTCACGGCCAGTGGGGCTCTTGTGACAGTGGTCGGCAGCGTTTGGGATCTGTGTGTGCTGATAGTATCTCAGGTAGGGCTATCGAATTAGCCCTATCGAGAAACGAACTAATTCGTTGGTAGTGACTGAGTGCAATATATTTTTCATATATACAGAGAGACTGTGTAACCAGTACCCCTCCCCTAAGTTTTCTTTTATTTGGCATGGAAATGTCCGGGAATTACAAGGTCATGGTCCTATCCGACCTGCAGAGTCTGTGCGAGGCGAGAGGCATGGACATCCGCGGCAAGAAACAGCAGGACCTGATAACGGACTTGTACCGATGGGATAGCCAGAATCTGCGGACGCTGGAGGTGTCCACTGTGGAGGACACCGGCTCATCTAACGCAAGTCGAGGGGAACCAGAGACTGAAGATCCTGTGCGTACCGAGGTTGAGCAACCCGCGGGCAATGCGGCAACAGATACGCAGGAGGCTGTCAGTGTGATCCCCGACCCCAGAACCCCTGAAAGTACTCGCCTGGAACCGGACAGTACTGGACTGTCCAGTTATGTTGATCCAGTAATGCAGCAGGCATTGCAAAAGCTGATGGAAACTGATGTGGACAAGTACCTGCAGTACATGGCGGAGCAAAAGCGAGAGGAACGCCAATCTGCAGAGGCGCGGGAGAGACGACAGCATGAGCTGAACATGGCGAAAGTGCAGCAAGCCAGCCGGAGTTCAACGCCCAGCCTCCCTGCTGAAGGGACTGCCGCTCCAGTAAGTGCAAAATTTAAATTTGCTATTATCGAAAAGGACACTGACATTGACTTGTTTTTGAGGTCTTTTGAAAAGGCCTGCCGTCAGTATCGTCTGTCCCAAGACCAGTGGGCCAGACATCTGACACCCTTGCTGCGCTACAAAGCGCTTGATGCTTTCTCAGAGCTGCCTGTGGAAAAGGACAATGATTATACCGCTATAAAGGAGGCTATAATCACTAAGTACCAGCTGACGCCAGAAGCCCCTGACCGATGCCACTAGCAAGAAGCACCCCAAGGTTGTTAGCTGGACCCCCGCTTGCGAGAATGCCTTCCAGGCCTTGAAGCAGGCCCTCGCAAGCGCCCCTGTGCTTCAGGCCCCAGACTTCAGTCGTCGGTTTGTGGTGCAAACCGATGCCTCTGACTACGGTCTCGGCGCAATCCTCAGCCAGGTGGATGGAAAGGGGGATGAACACCCTATCCTCTACCTGAGCCGGAAGCTCCTGCCCCGAGAGGTAGCCTACTCCACAACTGAAAAGGAGTGCCTGGCGATCGTGTGGGCCCTACAGAAACTGCAGTCGTATCTGTACGGCCGCTCCTTCACGATCGTCACTGATCACAATCCCCTGAGTTGGCTAAACCGTACTGCTGGAACCAACGGCAAGCTCCTACGGTGGAGCCTGTCATTGCAGCAGTACGACTTTACGATCCAACACAAAGCAGGCAGCCGACACCAAAACGCTGATGGGCTGTCGCGGTGTCAGGGGGAACCCGACCCAACAGCGCCAATAGCTGCTACGGAAGGCGTCCTGTTGACACCTCCCTGAGCAGAGCTCGGGAAGGGGGAGGTGTGACGCCGGGCGACGCCCAGTCGTCCGAGGATTCGCGGCCGATTGTCCGATCGCAACCGTGATCGGAAAACTGACATTCTTTATTTTTAAAATAGAAGTTTTTCCTTCCTGCCTTCCCCCCCTTTTGCCATGAGGGCTGAATGGGCCTGCGTTAGCATATGGCTAAAGCAACCTGGTTTAGCAAGAAATCCTGTTAAGGCTCCCGGAAAAGCTCTGGTGACACTAATGTGCTAATTGGGCAGAGCTGAAATACCAACAGAGTCTATTCAACAGGGGAAGCTAGCACAGCATGAGGTCTATTGACACCTACATTCCTCCCAGTCTTGACGGCACCGACTAGACTGAGTATGGAATGCATGGTGTTGATAACTTTGTCACATTTTGCAAATACCATCCATGGGAGGAATATGAAAATTACATAATTTTGTTTCCCTAAATCTGTAGAATATGGTGATACTAGACATAGCCAGGTAACCCGAGCAGGGGCTGAGATATGAATAATGGGGTCCCCGTGCGCCCCAAATATTGCAAGTTTGATGTCCTATGAACGTGTATTCTCAGCCCAATCTGAATATGAAATCGGTTTGCATGTGCGACAAAACCCCGGCGGGGTATGAAATTGGACATATTTTGTGGATGGTTGGAAGTTCCTCCCCTGAGAACTCACTGCCTGACACGCCCCTGGGCTGAGCTTGAGACTCCGCCCAGAAATGTCAGTGCTCAAAACTGATTGCATGAGGACCCCCAGCCAATTCCCCCACTTTCCATCATACCGAAAAGACTGCCACTGCTTGGGGAAATAGCAGTGGCCATCTTGCAGGCGGAGCAACGGCCATGTGGTTCGGCCATATTGCGAACTAACTGCAACAAAGGAACTTTGTCTTTTCCCGAACGGACTTTCCACAGAATCATAAGTATTCGTTCTTTTTATCCCTTTTTCTTTTATGTACTGTGTTATCACTGTCTCTCATCGTTTAATTGTTCACGATTGTCTGTATATATTAATTATTTATATTGTAACAAATAAAGGCTTTTTAAAAGGTCTTTACCTCTCAGTAAAACCTTCTATTCAGTATACACAGACGAGACCTAAACTTCCGAAGGGACGCTACTGTTTTGATAGATAGATAGGAATTGCACAGTTTTAACCGGTTGTTTGTTTCACAGGTCTATAGCCAGTTAGCAGTTTTCTCTGGGCTGATAGAAAACAGAGATGGTGGCAAATCTACCCCTGGGTTGGAGTAAAAGTGTATTTTCGTAACCTCACCGGCTCCCTACTGCGTCGTGACGCTCAAACTCCGCCAATTCTACGCAGATTGCGTCCATAGCTCTCAATCTGTGTGCTAGAATCGGATCGGACGGTTTTGCGTGTTCACGGCCAGTGGGGCTCTTGTGACAGAGGGGTTTCACCACAATATCAGTCATACAGCGCCCCCGATGGTCAGTTTGTGAAAAGGAATAGATTTCTCATGTAAAAGGGGATATCAGCTACTGATTGGGATTAAGTTCAATTCTTGGTCGGAGTTTTTCTTTAAAGGAGGAACTGTAGTGAAAATAACATCATGAATCAAATTGCTTATGGTTTTACAATATTCATCAATAATTTATTTACTCAGTGTTTGCTCATTGTAAAACCTTTCCTGTCCCTGATTTACATTCTGAAATGTATCATAATGCAATGAGGTTCACAGACAGGAAACAGTCAGGACCATGGTCATGACATCACACTGTGGGAGGGACAATATCAGCCATATAGACCCCGTAATGATGTATTCGAGGAAAGGTAAAGATTTTTAGTGGGAAAGGGGTATCAGCTATTGATTGGGATAAAGTTCAATCTTTGGTCTAAGTTCCTCTTTAAATAAAATGTGACCAATTCCATCTTGAAGTACTGTATCTGGAAATGGATAGGGAAAAAGTAGAGGTTGTAAGAGTGACCATACATCAGGTGATTTTGCGGGCCGGTCATCCACTAGATTCGATAAATGTATTCTATTGAAGGAAAAAAATCTATATTTTTAACGATTTCAGGTCAAAAAGATTGATCAAACACCTTGGAAAATCTCTGTCACAAGAGCTCGGGTGCATGGTGGAAACGGCATGCAATGTCGAGATAAGCGCCCCCCCATGCGAGGTTTTAAAATATCACATGACCACGGGCCCAATTCCTAGCCTCCTTCGCCATCACCACAATAGACTGTACCATGTGGCACCAGGCGTGTGTGATGTCACACATACACCTGTTGTCACGTAGTACAGGAGCTTGCGGTATAGGTGTACACGGCAGTAGTGGTGGATTAGCCAGAAATGCCACTGGATTAAATACTTACCCGATCTGACGCCTCTGAGTCACATGGTGAAGTTCTGCCTGCGCCCCCCCCCCCCCCCTTCCTCAGCAGTGCAGTTGTGGCCATGTTTCTAAAGACAGTTGAAGCTCTTCAGAAGCCTCCACCTGTGTATCCGCGATCCGTCCACAGCTTGGCAGCCACCAATAAGGCAGTGACTGCCAAGCTCCATCATTAAGACAGAGCCTCTCATGACAAGCTCTGTCAGTTATAGCTTAGGTACTCCTTAATAATAGATTGCACTGAGTGATATCACTGATGTCACTTGGAGGGTAATGCGCCATACGGGTGCCCTGCATCCAGTCTGATGCCAGCATCACCGAGGCCTCAGGCTGGGAGCACAGCATGCCATCTGATCCGTGCCCGTCTTCTCCTGCCAAGAGCCCAAGCTGAGTGACACTGCCAGTCAGGGCTCTTCAATTATTAATAAGACTGAGCTTAGTCATTAGTGGCTCGCCATTGTAAGTGTCTTATTCCTATTAATACCAGTATTGCACTGGCACCGCCCGCTGGGATAGTTCCCAACATGCCAATCACATTATTGACCAATAAATTAGCCAAATTCAAAAATTTTAAGAAAAATGGATAATGCTGAAGCAACAGGTTTTGTTTTTTTTGTTATAGTTCAATCAGGGCCGGATTTACTACAAGGCACTGCAGGCACGTGCCTACAGGCGTTTGGTGACGGAATGGCGGCTCACTCTCCTTCCCAAGTGCAAAGTTCTGATGAGAGTGTAGATGAGAGGTTACTCACCCAGCTTTCAGCATTTCACTGACGAGATCTCCCTTCAGTTGGGGGCACCTCTAGCTACTTAAAGGGACTCTGAGCAGTAAAAATAAACAAAATTGGTACTTACCTGGGGTTTTTTTTACAGCCCACCGTAGGTCTGGAGGTCTACCGGCGCCCTCCTGGCTCCTCTCCCGGTCCCATTGCAGAATACAGCACCAGCGACACCCGGCCCAAGTGTCGAGGTGACACTTCCTTATCGGTGACGCTACGAGTCATCACAATTTTGTTTATTTTCACTGCTCAGGGTCCCTTTAATACTGAGGGTACCTCTGGCTACTTCATGCTAAGGGGGCACCTGTAGCTACGTATGACAGGCAAGGGAAGTAAGGGAGAAGTGACAGCTAGGCCAGCCAGCACACTTGTGGTGCGGTTCGGGGGGGGTCTGTAGGGTCATGGAAGGCGAGGTGTAAGGAGGTGCCAGTACATCTGTGCCTATAGGCTCCTGTGAGGTAAACCGCGGCCTGGGTTCAATTAAAGTGATCACATCAGACAGATAAATCAATAGATGTATGTGTAGAGACAGACCGGGTCACAAAACAGCCAGGGGGAAATTGTAGTTAAAATTATATAATGAATATTGCTATTTTTTTTCAATATGCATCTATAAATGAATTTAGTCAGCGTTTGTCCATTGTAAAAGGTTTCCTCTCCCTGATTTACATTCTGAAATGCGTCACAAGTGGCAACATTGTTAAGTCCTGTCAGGTGATCTCTGGGGAAGGTTTGTTTCTGAGAATTTCGAAGCCAGTGAAAACAATGCATGGTCTCCCAGAATGCTCTGGGAGGAGAATTCCACATAGATAAATAGGCTGGGTTGAGCATCACTGGGATGCGTGGCTACATACTAATATACAGCAATATATAGATATAGGAAGCGTTTTTGATGTTGAAAACAGGATATCATATACTTGCGTATAGGGTTGCAACGGTATGAGATTCCACGGCATGATAACCAAAACAAAAAAAAAAAAATAATATACCACGGTATGACGGTATTATACAATTATTTGGGCCCGGGGCCCCCCTCTGTAGCCAGTAGTAGGTGGCCGCAGCATAGGTAGCCAGGGATAGGTGTAGCCAGTAGTAGGTGCTCGCAGCATAGGTAGTCAGGGATAGGTGTAGCCAGGAGTAGGTGGCCGCAGCATAGGTAGCCAGGGATAGGTGTAGCCAGTAGTAGGCGCTCGCAGCATAGGTAGCCAGGGATAGGTGTAGCCAGTAGTAGGTGGCCGCAGCATAGGTAGCCAGGGATAGGTGTAGCCAGTAGTAGGTGCTCGCAGCATAGGTAGCCAGGGATAGGTGTAGCCAGTAGTAGGTGCTCACAGCATAGGTAGCCAGGGATAGGTGTAGCCAGTAGTAGGTGCTCGCAGCATAGGTAGCCAGGGATAGGTGTAGCCAGTAGTAGGTGCTCGCAGCATAGGTAGCCAGGGATAGGTGTAGCCAGTAGTAGGTGGCCGCAGCATAGGCAGCCAGGGATAGGTGTAGCCAGTGGTAGGTGGCGCAGCATAGGTAGCCAGGGATAGGTGTAGCCAGTAGTAGGTGCTCACAGCATAGGTAGCCAGGGATAGGTGTAGCCAGTAGTAGGTGCTCACAGCATAGGTAGCCAGGGATAGGTGTAGCCAGTAGTAGGTGCTCGCAGCAAAGGTAGCAAGGGATAGGTGTAGCCAGTAGTAGGTGCTCGCAGCATAGGTAGCCAGGGATAGGTGTAGCCAGTAGTAGGTGCTCGCAGCAAAGGTAGCAAGGGATAGGTGTAGCCAGTAGTAGGTGCTCGCAGCATAGGTAGCCAGGGATAGGTGTAGCCAGTAGTAGGTGCTCGCAGCAAAGGTAGCCAGGGATAGGTGTAGCCAGTAGTAGGTGCTCGCAGCAAAGGTAGCCAGGGATAGGTGTAGCCAGTAGTAGGTGGCCGCAGCATAGGTAGCCAGGGATAGGTGTAGCCAGTAGTAGGTGCTCGCAGCATAGGTAGCCAGGGATAGGTGTAGCCAGGAGTAGGTGGCTGCAGCATAGGTAGCCAGGGATAGGTGTAGCCAGGAGTAGGTGCTCGCAGCATAGGTAGCCAGGGATAAGTGTAGCCAGGAGTAGGTGCTCGCAGCATAGGTAGCCAGGGATAGGTGTAGCCAGTAGTAGGTGCTCGCAGCAAAGGTAGCAAGGGATAGGTGTAGCCAGTAGTAAGTGGCCGCAGCATAGGCAGCCAGGGATAGGTGTAGCCAGTAGTAAGTGGCCGCAGCATAGGCAGCCAGGGATAGGTGTAGCCAGTGGTAGGTGGCGCAGCATAGGTAGCCAGGGATAGGTGTAGCCAGTGGTAGGTGGCGCAGCATAGGTAGCCAGGGATAGGTGTAGCCAGTAGTAGGTGCTCGCAGCATAGGTAGCCAGGGATAGATGTAGCCAGTAGTAGGTGGCCTCAGCATAGGTAGCCAGGGATAGGTGTAGCCAGTAGTAAGTGGCCTCAGCATAGGTAGCCAGGGATAGGTGTAGCCAGTAGTAGGTGCTCTCAGCATAGGTAGCCAGGGATAGGTGTAGCCAGTAGTAGGTGCTCGCAGCATAGATAGCCAGGGATAGGTGTAGCCAGGAGTAGGTGCTCGCAGCATAGGTAGCCAGGGATAGGTGTAGCCAGGAGTAGGTGCTCGCAGCATAGGTAGCCAGGGATAGGTGTAGTGAGGAGTAGGTGCTCGCAGCATAGGTAGCCAGGGATAGGTGTAGCCAGGAGTAGGTGCTCGCAGCATAGATAGCCAGGGATAGGTGTAGTGAGGAGTAGGTGCTCGCAGCATAGGTAGCCAGGGATAGGTGTAGCCAGGAGTAGGTGCTCGCAGCATAGATAGCCAGGGATAAGTGTAGCCAGGAGTAGATGCTCGCAGCATAGGTAGCCAGGGATAGGTGTAGTGAGGAGTAGGTGCTCGCAGCATAGGTAGCCAGGGATAGGTGTAGCCAGGATTAGGTGCTCGCAGCACAGAGAGCCGGGAAGGAGGGAGAGAGAGGACACAGCAGGAGGGATAAATATGCACTTGCCAGCAGCAAAGTCCTTCACGATGTAATGGCTTCATTCTACTTCCTGTTCTTGCATCTCCTTGTAATAGCACCCAGGGGGCGCTGTTTCAGGGAAATGTGATACAAGAACAGGAAGAACAATGAAGCCAGTGCATCGTTCAGGACGGAGCTGGCTGCCCGCAAGTGAGTATTTGTACCCCTCCTGCTGTTCGTGCGCTCAGCGCGTCGCATCCAGCCTCTACGTCGCCCCACCCCCTCCTAAAACGGAGATAGTGCATGGTATGATTACCATACACAATCAAACAGCAGTATATCGTCATACTGGTATACAGCGGCAACCCTACTTGCGTATAAGCCTAATTTTTTTAGCACAAAAAAAATGTGCTGAAAAGTTACCCCCCTTGGCTTATATGCGAGTCAGTGGAGCAGAACGGATGGTGGAGCAGAATGTTACTGGCAGAGGAGCGTAAGGATTGTGCTATAGATATCCTGCTTTTGCCTCAGGCACCTGCCAAGGATGCCCTGGATAATCCTACTCTGCTCTCCTCACTCCACTCGCTCCACATACTCATTCCTTGAAAAGTTTACTTTTGGCTGACGGTAAATTTTCAGACAGAAAAGGCTGGCTTCTCATGAGATTCCCAGGTTCCCATGAGTGAATTGAAAGGAAGGGGGGGGGGGGGGGAGGAGGAGGAGGAGGAAGTGGGAGGGCGATAGGAGAGAGCATTACAGCAAGACCGCCTCTTCCTGTCTCAAAATTTTAGACTTCAGCTGAAAGTCACATTTTTCAAGGATTGATTATAGGGACCTGGGGGAAACGGGGAGAACAACGGACAACATGCAGAAGTATGTGGATCAGTATGAACTCTGTGCTTAGCTTAGGTAGCTTTGAAGCTGGATTGTCAGCCGTAAAATAAAATTCCTATTATACACCAATGTTCTCCCCAGAAATTTTTTCCAGCAGGGTGGCATGAAATAGTAGCCGGGTGAGGCGAGATGAGACTCTAGGGACGGTGCTTCTGTGAGCAGAGAATAGCAGAAAAAGGTGAGCAGATGATAGCCGGGTGCTCTCCAGAACTAGCTGGGTGGAGCACCCAGCTAAAAGAGCCTGGGGAGAACACTGCCCACTGTGCTGTGTTTAATGAGTAGTCAACATCCTGACCCTGCATTACAATATAATCATAAATGTTTCTGCTGTAATGAATCTTATCTTGGTCAGCCTGGCTCTATTCTGGTTCATTACCGGGGAAAGGGAAGCTAAAAAAAAAAAAAAAAAAGCCTCATCTCCCTTTCTCCCCCCTCCCACATTCTGCTCCTTGCCGATTGGTTGAGAGCAGTTCAATGTGACCGGAGCCTGAGAAGGGAAATACACCACACCCCTCTGCAGGAGCTGCTGAAATCCGATCTATGTTCCACTCACATATGTTTACAAAGCAAACTAGATATGACAGTGCAGTTCTGCATACACCATTTCAAGCAGGGGAGAAAAAAAAAGTGTAAGGGAGGAAATTACATTTGCATTGGCTTCAGTGAACAGCAGTAAAGATGGAAAATGCCTGAAGCAGTTGTACAGTACAATATATATATATGTAATGTAAGTAGAATAAGTATTTATCTACTTATATGTGTGTTTTTTTCCTGGGATAGTATGGCTGCCCCTGCTGCTTTAAAAGGTGAACAATTCTAGCAGCCCCCAGATCTTTTTTTTCTAGGCCAGCTTTACTTTTAATGAAGCAAACTAGAAGAGTGAAGGACAGGCGCAGAATAAATGTGATATCTGGATGTAGCAGCACAGGCTAGGCGAGGGCAGGACAGCAGGGGTGTACGAATCCCAGCCTGAAGGATATGAAGAAAGCGGAGAAGGCGTCGCGTTATCTCGGAATGCGAGGGCATGTGATTTCCATCTGCCATGCCGGTGGGATTACAGACAAGCGCTGCATTATTTATAGGGCAGAGATGTGCCAGCTGTAAACAAGAGAATGCCAGCAGTGCCCGACAATAAGCGGGCAATGACAGCGAGGTGAAGCTGATGGACGGGGACACTGGATACATCTGAGGAGATGGAGAGGAACAGCCTCACTTCTCACATCTCCACTCACTGAAACTGCAATTATTTAGGATGAGGAGGACCAATCAGAAGACACACAGGTTTTATTACAGCGTCACTTACAGTGGATCTCCGCTGTAACGAGTCAGACTGACGCTGACTATGATTGCTCCGCCCTTTATTCTCCCTAGTGCAGTAATGGCTGACTATTACATTTAGCAGCAGGGAAGAACTTGGGCAGCTCTGAAATGGAACATGCTGTGGCTGGCACTGCACAACTCCTCTCTTCAGTTACAATCGTAACTTAGCCTCGACTAAGGGAACCATGTGTGGCACAGAAATGATTGCCAGTTTTACGATCGATTATGTGTATCCTATACAATAATATCCCTGTGTCGCTGCGTCCACCTTTGTCCCTGTATCTGTGTTTTTGTGCTACTGCGAGTTTGCGCAGCACGGACAGCCGTTGAGACAGGAGGACGGGGCCAGGGAGCCAGGCGGATGGGCGCATGCGCACTGACATAAAGCAGCGGGACAGAGACCTAGAGCCAGTTTTTAAATGGGCTTAGGTCAGCTACTATATGATAATCCTATATAATAAAACACCAGTGTCCCTGCGTACACTATCCCTGTGTCCGTGTTGAAAACCATCTGCGCAGTTCAGCCGCTTTTAACAGCTCTGCGTGCGCCCCTGTGGTTGCTAGGGCAAAACTGTCAGCTCTGCGCGGCAAGGAGTGTGGGAGTTGCGGCCAGAGCCTAGCTCCCATTTTTAAATGGGCCTTAGGCCTAGTGGAGCAATAAAAGGTTCCTGTTTAAAGTGAACCAGAGATGAAGCACCCTCATGTATTTTACCATATATATCAGTGGGAACATTAGAGAAAACACCTACCCTGCTCTCTGTTTCATTATTTACTGTTCAGATTGCTTCTTATCAGCCCAGATAAAATCCCCGACTGAGCATTCAGTCTGGCTTTGCTATGACTCAGCTATAATGATTCCCGAGCAGAGCCACAAGGGGGCAGGCTTGGGCTTGAAAAGACAGCACAGAAGACAGACTCAGCTATAAAGATTCCTGAACAAAGCCAGACAATGCTCAGTCGGGTATTTTATCTGGGGTGATAAGAAGCAATCTGAACAGTGGAGAATGAAGCAGAGAGCAGGGTAGGTGTTTTCTCTAATGTTCCCACGGATATATATGGTAAAATACATGAGTGCGATTCGTCTCGGTTTCACTTTAAGTGATGTGCAGACCTTCTGTGAATACTTGGATGAACTTTGGCTACTTGGACCTCCACCCACCACCTATGCTGGACACTGGTGTGTGATCTTTGGGATTACAGCTGTACAGACAAGTCACTGAGCTATACCAAGTGGTGTAGTGGAGTGCACTGTCTAAAGAGGAGTAATAAAATAGATTTAAAAAAAAAAAAAAAAAAAAAAAAAAAAAAAAAAAAAAAACACACATAAGGATAATGACTGATAAAGAAGTAATACAATGGTGTTGGCACGCACCTGTGGTGTTTTGGGGCCCATCTAGGTTGACGTTGACAAAGAAGCGTATGCTCTCTCCAGACACTATGGAGGAATGTACAGTATCGAACAGTTCATCTCCTCCCACCACCTCCTCCTCTTTGGGGTCGCAGCCATCGTCCGTGTCACATTTAAGGTAACCTGGAAAGGAGACATTTGTTAGACCGGATACGAAAGTCCATAAATATCACTTACAAGGTTACAGAATACAGTGACTGCAGCACACTAATCCCAGCCTCCTCGATCACCAACATGGCCACACAATGGCCAGGAATCACAAAGCTTTTTCACCTGTTCTCCTCCGTTTTCACCTTATCCATGTTACATTTTTACGCTTCCAAAAAGCAGAAATCCTATACAACACAGGGATTGTACTCCCTGTGTTGCTGCATCCAGCTGTCCCTGTTTTTTGCTACTGCACATGTGCAGTACGGACAGCTGGACGGGACCAGGGAGCAAGGCGGGCAAGCGAGGTGGGCAGGCGAGCAAGGTGGGCGAGACGGACGGGTGCGGATATCAGTCACACAGCGCCCCCTGATGGTCTGTTTGTGAAAAGGAATAGATTTCTCATGTAAAAGGGGGTATCAGCTACTGATTGGTATAAAGTTCAATTATTGGTCGGAGTTTCTCTTTAAGTCCTGATTTATAGGAAACACCCCAATCTCCACTTTCAGCGCGGCAGGCCCTCTTTGCCAATCTATAAAAGGGTGAGTGCACCATTTTAACAGCACTCATCCCTTACTGCAAGCAATCATCAGCAACAGTGGGCTAATCAAGGGACGCCAGCCATCTAAGTGGAGCATCACTTTCCTAAATACGGCCGGTTTCCAGGAAAGTGAGGCTTGTGCGGAATCATTTCATGTTGATGAGTTAATCACCACTATTAAACAAAGCTGGTCCCTCAGAGAGGAGCGTAGACACCTATCCTTGTGTCTCAATCCAAATCACGGCTAGCAGGAGATGCAGGACAAGCAGGACTACAGAGGACACTCAATTATGTGTATGAAAAGGTCAGAATTTTAAGAGGAACTATAGTCAAAATAACGTTCTAAATAAATCTGCTTTATTATTTTGTACAATAATCATTGCAAAAAAAAATTTCTCTTTCCGATTTACTTTCTGAAATTTATCAAAGAAGGAAACCTTTTTAGTACTGGTAGGTGATCTTTGTGGAATAGCAGGAAAAGGCGGCAGCGCTTCTCAAAGCAGGCTACATCTGAATAACTAGCAGCATAGATGTGCAGAGCCTAATTATAGGAAAGGAGCACAATTTGCATTCAAAACAGATGCACCAAATGAACATAATGGAGGATGTTGGCTTCCAAAAACAGTTTGCATGCAGATTGTTCCGTACTGGACCCTTTCACCGCGATGAGGCCATCCTTCATAGAATGGATTTCTGCAGAATGTTCATTTACTGAGAGTTCTAAAGCCAGTAGAAAAGATCTCTGGTCTCCCAGAATGCTCAGGATGGGGGGGGGGGGGGGAGAATTATGCATTATAAACAGCCTAGACTAAGCCTCAGTGGGAGAGTGGGTTTACATACCATTATAAAGCAATATACAGCTATAGGAAGTGTTACAGATGCTGAAACCAGGATATTTAATGTAAAAGTGGGCATCCTGCATTCTACTATGTGTCTTTACAGGGCTTCTTTAAATATATCAGCTCCAAAGAGAGAGAAAAAAGTCCTTATCAAATCATCTCACATTTGAAACCATTTAATGAGCTGTGTTGGGTCCCTTTCCTCACAAACAACTCTTCTGCTCAAACAATTCAGCCGCTGATGTCCATGGCAACCAGCGCCATCTAGTTGTGGTATAATGCAGCCAGGCGGCAGTGTAACTACACACATCTGCGCCTGACACGGTGCGATTTCCCATAATGCTCTGGGGGAAGAATTCCACATAATAACCTACGCTAAGCATCACTTAGTGGGAGGGGTTACATACCAAGATACGGCAATATATAGCTATAGGAAGTGTTTCTGATTCTAAAACCAGGATATTTAACGTTAAAGTGGGCATCCTGAATAATGTACCGTATTCTTCTACGGGTTGTTAAAGAGGAACTAGAGTGAAAATAATGTAATAAAAAGGGCTTCATTTTTACAATAATTATGTATAAATGATTTAGTCAGTGTTTGCCCATTGTAAAATCTTTCCTCTCCCCGATTTACATTCAGACATCACATGGTGACATTCTTACTGCTGGCAGGTGATATCACTGGACGTAGCTGCTGCATGCTTTTTTGGCAGTTGGAAACAGCTGTAAACAGCCATTTCCCACAATGCAATGAGGTTCACAGACAGGAAACTGCCAGGACCATGGTCCACACAGTTTCCTGTGGGAGGGGTTTCACCACAATATCAGCCATACGGACCCCCCTCCCCTGATGATCCATTTGAGAAAAGGAAGAGATTTCTCATGTAAAAGGGGGTATCAGCTACTGAATGGGATGAAGTTCAATCCTTGGTCACGGTTTCTCTTTAAGGTTTCTCTTTAAGTGAAAACAACTTAAAAGAACAACTATTAGATTTAGCCTGGCCACATTGGATGCAATCATGTCCCGTTTCTGTGACCCCGAGATACACCTTATGTATGATACTGCAGAAATGAATTGGTTCAGCAGCTATTGAATACTCCTGAGGAGAACAATACAATATCATGCGCTGAAAACTCACATTAAGAAATTAGATTTAATCAACTGGCTGATAGACCAACAGTCTCCACCAGCGAGGGCCAAAACACGCACATCATCCTGCAGAGAGCAGCTACTGGCCAGAAAGCAAAACATTGCGGCCATTGGGCAGTGTTCCCGGGGGAATGATGCGTGTGTGCAGGTTGTGCAGTGTTCCCGGGGGAATGATGCGTGTGTGCAGGTTGTGCAGTGTTCCCGGGGGAATGATACGTGTGTGCAGGCTGTGCAGTGTTCCCGGGGGAATGATGTGCGTGCAGGTTGTGCAGTGTTCCCGGGGGAATGATGCGTGTGTGCAGGTTGTGCAGTGTTCCCGGGGGAATGATGCGTGTGTGCAGGTTGTGCAGTGTTCCCGGGGGAATGATACGTGTGTGCAGGCTGTGCAGTGTTCCCGGGGGAATGATGTGTGTGCAGGTTGTGCAGTGTTCCCGGGGGAATGATGCGTGTGTGCAGGTTGTGCAGTGTTCCCGGGGGAATGATACGTGTGTGCAGGTTGTGCAGTGTTCCCGGGGGAATGATGCGTGTGTGTGCAGGTTGTGCAGTGTTCCCGGGGGAATGATGCGTGTGTGCAGGTTGTGCAGTGTTCCCGGGGTAATGATACGTGTGTGCAGGCTGTGCAGTGTTCCCGGGGGAATGATGTGTGTGCAGGTTGTGCAGTGTTCCCGGGGGAATGATGCGTGTGTGCAGGTTGTGCAGTGTTCCCGGGGGAATGATACGTGTGTGCAGGTTGTGCAGTGTTCCTGGGGGAATGATACGTGTGTGCAGGTTGTGCAGTGTTCCTGGGGGAATGATACGTGTGTGCAGGTTGTGCAATGTTCCCGGGGGAATGATGCGCGTGTGCAGGCTGTGCAGTGTTCCCGGGGGAATGATGTGTGTGCAGGTTGTGCAGTGTTCCCGGGGGAATGATGCGCGTGTGCAGGCTGTGCAGTGTTCCCGGGGGAATGATGTGTGTGCAGGTTGTGCAGTGTTCCCGGGGGAATGATGTGTGTGCAGGTTGTGCAGTGTTCCCGGGGGAATGATGTGTGTGCAGGTTGTGCAGTGTTCCCGGGGGAATGATACGTGTTTGCAGGTTGTGCAGTGTTCCCGGGGGAATGATACGTGTTTGCAGGTTGTGCAGTGTTCCCGGGGGAATGATGCGTGTGTGCAGGTTGTGCAGTGTTCCCGGGGGAATGATGCGTGTGTGCAGGTTGTGCAGTGTTCCCGGGGGAATGATGCGTGTGTGCAGGTTGTGCAGTGTTCCCGGGGGAATGATGCGTATGCGCAGGTTGTGCAGTGTTCCCGGGGGAATGATGCGTGTGCGCGCGCGCAGGTTGTGCAGTGTTCCCGGGGGAATGATGCATGTGCGCACAGGTTGTGCAGTGTTCCCAGGAGAATGATGCACGCGCACAGGTTGTGCAGTGTTCCCGGGGGAATGATGCGTGTGTGCAGGTTGTGCAGTGTTCCCGGGGGAATGATGCGTGTGTGCAGGTTGTGCAATGTTCCCGGGGGAATGATGCATGTGTGCAGGTTGTGCAGTGTTCCCAGGGGAATGATGCACGCGTGCGCAGGTTGTGCAGTGTTCCCGGGGGAATGATGCATGTGCGCGCAGGTTGTGCAGTGTTCCCGGGGGAATGATGCATGTGCGTGCAGGTTGTGCAGTGTTCCCGGGGGAATGATGCATGTGCGTGCAGGTTGTGCAGTGTTCCCGGGGGAATGATGCATGTGCGTGCAGGTTGTGCAGTGTTCCCGGGGGAATGCTGCACGCGCACAGGTTGTGCAGTGTTCCCGGGGGAATGCTGCACGCGCACAGGTTGGGCAATATTCCCGAGGGAATGATGCATGTGCGTGCAGGTTGTGCAGTGTTCCCGGGGGAATGATGCGTGTGCTATACAGAGGTGCTGACCCTCTGGATCCAATCACTGAACCAGAACCAGTTTGCAGATTAGGTGATCCAACTCCACTGGCTGCATGCTTGTTCCAGGCAGGACTCAAACCACTAAATCCAAAAACAAAAGGCAACTAGGTATTTCTAATAGCGGATAAGGATGACAGCTTTCATATTCCATTCACCACAGCATTCCTTCCCCAATATCCTGCTTGCAAACACCTCAGCATGAGAACAATAGTAATGAGAACACAAAATCTACACCAGAGACACTGGTTAAGGTCAGATCACGCAAAACAATACATTAAAATTAGCGATATTCTACTGCTGGATTCCAAAGTAAAAGATCTGTAGTGTTTGCCAATATTTTTCTCTATAGCTAAACCTAACCGTACCTCTACTGATACCTAACCCTTCGACATCCACCTGGTGGAGCCTAACACTTAGACCCTCCCTCCTGGTAGTGCCTAAACCTAAGACACCCCCCTCCCCCTGGTGGTACCTAACACACACACACCTAACACTTTAAATTTGGGCGGCGGGAGGCGCCCAAGTATCGGCAAACGGTGCAAATATCCACACCCAGAGACGCCTAATAGAATCGCAGGAGCCAGGGGTTTGCGGAGATGCAAACCCCTGCAATTTGCAGCAAAAATGGAAGATTACAGCACCCCTAGGCGCCTGATAGCAGGCACCGCCATACCCCCAAATTTCCCTTTTCTGCCACTAATTGCGGCTTTCAGTGGCTTAGTGGTTAGCGCTCTTGCCTTGCAGCGCTAGGCCCCCGGTTCAAATCCCAGCCAGGTCAACATCTGCAAGGAGTTTGTATGTTCTCCTAGTGGCTGCGTGAGTTTCCTCCAGGTACTCTGGGGTCCTCACGCATCCCAAAAACATACAGATAAGTTAATTGGCTCCCCCTCTAAATTAGCCCTAGACTGATACATACACTACACAATACATGCATAGACATATGACTATGGGAGGGATTAGACTGTGAGCCCCTCTGAGGGACAGTGAAGTGACGAGACAATATACTCTGTACAGCGCTGAGGAAGATGTTGGCGCTGTATAAATACTAAATATTAATAATTGGCGCTTGTGGTGGCGCCTTTTCTGCCATAAGGGCTCCCGAGCCTTTTTTACCCATCTGAAATTGCTGAATAGAGCCTTTTAGCAGACTGACATTTTTTTAATTTATTTTTTAATCACAAGGCTTTTTTGTTTGTTTTTAATGGCAAGGTACTTCATAAATGTGTTCACCTTGCTCACCCGACCGCTGCGTGATGCCACATTTGCGTCACTCAGTCGGCCCTCACCCACCTGCCTGCAGTGTAATGATGTGTTCTGTTGCTATGGGCGCTGAGGGCGGACAGGGCAGATGTGACATCACACGGCAGTCTGGGGGTGAGCGAGGAGGATAAACCTAATCGGCAGAGGCTTGGCAGAATTGATCTGCATCTAGTTATTATCCAGGCTGCCTGGTTTAGTTTTGCGTTTAATAGTGCTTTAAAAGGACAACTAAACAAGAGGTATATGGAGGCTGCCATATTCATTCCCTTTTAAGCAATACCAGTTACCTGACTATCCTGCTGATCCTCTGCCTCTAATACTTTCAGCCACAGCCCCTGAACAAGCATGCAGCAGATCAGGTGTTCCTGACATTGTCAGATCTGACAAGATTAGCTGCATGCTTGTTTCTGGTGTGATTCAGACACTACTGCAGCCAAATAGGTCAACAAGGCTGCCAGGCAACTGGTATTGTTTAAAAAAAAAAAATAATAATAATAATATATGGCAGCCTCCATAGCCTTCTAATTTCAGTTGTCCTTTAAACCTGGTACACACTTTTAATTATGATTGGCCAATTTTACCTCCTACATGTAGTGTGCGGGTCAACAGACCCTGCCTGGTACACACACTACTACAGCTAAATAGACCAGCAGGGTTGCCAGGCAACTGGTATTGTTTAACAGGAAATAAATATGGCAGCCTCCATATTCCTCTCACTTCAGGTGCCCTTTAAGGTCGACATGTAATCCCATTCCATAAACAAGTAATACAAACACGCTCAACGCTCTTTAAAGTGGTGTGTAGAAGATTGCATGTAACATGGAACACCTGTGACCAATCAGACTGGCAGCTTAGGGAAAAGCACCTAGCCTAGGCAAGTAGCACAGGGGAGGGCAGCAAGCGGGTCACTTACACTCGGGAACTGAGAACGGAGGGGAGTGCTTTAGAGGCACGGAGCGCAGGAAGGAGCGGCGTGGGCGGTATTCCCAGCTGCACCATCCCAGAATCAGAGCCTCTGCAGATCTGAAAAGCATTCGTTTCATATTCTTAATTACATTCCGTTGATATTGCTGCATGTTCTTATTAACCGCACAGCAATGATCAGAGGGAATTAACCTTTTCACTGAGGCCCCGGCGAGACATTGCCTAGGCACTGCGGTAATCTCCCACGCTTACAGTTACATCATCACTGTATTCCATTTCATGAGCGATGCAAAATATTTATAGCGTTCAATCCAAGGAAGACAACAAACTCACAAAGTATTCCAAAAGCATTTCTACGTAACGGCTGAAAGGCCCACACACCACCATTGAGGAGAGCATCCAATGAGGGACGAGGACACAGAGGCGCCAAAGGAGGTTGTTTTTTTTTTTAAATCTTTCTCAGCCCACCACTGTCACAGGAGGGGTAACTGTCAGGGGACCCCTGCAAAAGCCTCAGGGATCCCTGGTTGAGGAAGCCTGCAACAACAAACCAACAGGAAAGAACGCCAAACACTTTTCTGCTCAACAGCAAAATAAGGTTTGTCATCTGAGGGCCTGTTTCCACTAGGGCGAATCTGCATGCGTTTTCTGCATGCAGATTCACATAGCCAATAATAATCAATGGGCCTGTTTCCACTAGCCCAAAAATCTGCGCGGCGTGCTGTGCAAAAAAAAAAAAAACAAAAAAAAAAAAACTGCCCAGCAGAGCCTTCAGAATTCGCACACCGCAAGGCTAGTGTGCGATTCGCCTGTAATGTAACTAATAGGAAAATCGCATGCATTTTCGCCATGCAAAGTTCCATGTGAATTTGCGTACGTTTTCGCGTAAAATGAATGTAAAAGCACACAGGCACTGACATGGTTAAAATCGCATAATCACAAAAATATGCAAATTTAAACTTTTTGTGTTAAAATTCACATAAACGCGTACGAATTTGCACGCAAATTTGTTTACGCGTTTTCCACAACGGAATCGCACCGCACTAGTGGAAACGAAGCCTGAAGCAAGCCACTGGCAGCTGAAGGTGCCCTAAAGGGGTATACAAAGCCATCACCAAGGAAATCATACTCCGATAGCCTCCTACACGAACCTGAACACACAACCGTCTCCTGCACCAGAGAAATCTCCCCCAGAGCATTGTGGGAGACCAGGTATATTTTCTACTGACTTCAGAACTCTCAGTAAACTAACATTCCACAGAGATGCACCAGTCAGAGTAAAGACATCACCACCTGTGATAAATTTCAGAATGTAAATCGGGCCGAGCTGAGGAAAGATTTCACAATGGGCAAACTGACTATAGTAAATCATTTATAAATGAATACAGTGTAATCTTGTTATAATAATGAGAGTATAATAAACTACCTCTCCAGGTGTTGGCCAATCACCATTATAATCTATGGGCGTAAACCCGGATATAATAAAACTGTTCTAGTAAGCATGTTTTTGGCCCCTACGTGACGCTAACTCTGCATATAGTAAATAATGGGCGGAGCATGCGTCATGTCAGTGGGCGGAGCACGCATCATATGTCAGTGGGCAGTGCATGCGTCATGTCAGTGGGCAGTGCATGCGTCATGTGTCAGTGGGCGGAGCACGCGTCATATGTCAGTGTGACACCCATGGGTCAGCTGCTCTCTTCAGGCTGGTTGGAAGTGAGTCGATGCCTGATAACATTTGTAAGACAAGAAGAATGGCACCAGTGCTGGATATACAATACTGTACAAATAAGCAGTCTGGGGAAAATGAGGAATAATGTGAATATAAAACGAAAAACAAAACAAAACAAAAAAATAGGATGTAATGTTACCACCTTCACTTTGCAATCACCGATAACAGTATTGTCACAGTCCTCTCACGGGATTGTACGCACTTCTGGGTATATGTCCCCTTATTAGTGATGACACTCCTGGTAGCGTGTGGAGCGCAGTACAGGCTACTTTCACTTGTAGTGCAGATCAGAGCGGGCCTACTCGCTGCAAAACTAGGGACAGTGGAGAGGAGAATGCCAAGTCCCGCCCGCAGAGCAATCGGAGCCACTTGCATTACAGAGGCGAGTGGCTTATCACAATAGGCTACATTTTGAAGAGAGGCTTCACGATTGGCTCAAGTGTGAGCTGAACGTTTGGCAGGACAGGTGCTGCAAGTCCCTCCCGCTGAAGTATCGGAGCCACTCACAGGAAGCGAGTGGCTGTCTCTATTTAGTGATGGCTGCAATTTTTTAAAATCCCTGGATACTGTACTAGCAATTTGTCCAGCCTGGCTTTCAGCCCTAAGGTATACTTAACCTTGTAGCCAACCAAAGGTGCCAGTGTTTGTACTGTACCTCCAATGGGAGGACAGAGTTGGTCTTTTGCAGCAGAGAATGTACCAGGCCATGCTGGGCCATTTCTAGGACAATTTCTGATACATGAAACCGCTTTTCCTGGTCTCTGGGAGTTTACCATAATGAGGTTATACTGTATTGCATAATAATATAAGCAATTTAAATTCTTACGTTATTTTCATTGCAGTTCCTCTTTAAAGAGAAACTCCAACCTAGAATTGAACTTTATCCCAATCAGTAGCTGATACCCCCTTTTACATGAGAAATATAATGCTTTTCACAAACAGACCATAAGGGGGCGCTGTATGACTGATTTTGTGCTGAAACCCCTCCCACAAGAAGCTCTGAATACCGCGGTACTCTGGGCAAACTGCCACAATGTAACAAGGTTCACAGACAGGAATTAGCTGTTTACAGCTGTCTCTAACAGCCAGAACAGCTAGAAGCAGCTACATAACCTGCCCACAGTAACAATGTCACCATGTAATACATGTCAGAATGTGAATCTGGGAGAGGAAAGATTTTACAATGAGCAAACACTGACTAAATCATTTATACATAATTATGGTAAAAATGAAGCACTTTTTTTACTACATTATTTTCACTGGAGTTCCTCTTTAAAGGACAACTGTAGCAAGAGGTATGTGGGGGCTGCCATATTTATTTCCTTTTAACCTTCCTGGCGGTAGGATTCCCGCGGCTGTTTTTTTTTTTTTCAACCCTTTTTTTTTTTTTAGCATGTAGCTAGACTAGCGCTAGCTACATGCTTCCCCCCCCTCCCTGCGACGTCCCCCCGTACAGTCTGATCGCCGCCGGCGTACTTGCCCATAAGGAAATTCCGTTCTGAATGGGATTTCCTTGAGGGCCTCCCCCATCACCATGGCGACGAACGGAGTGATGTCATCGACGTCACAGGGAGTCCCGATCCACCCCATAGCGCAGCCTGGCGGCGATTGGCCAGGCTGCGCAAGAGGTATGCGGGGGGGGGGGGGGCTCTGTATTGCGACGGATCGGCGGCGATCGGACCAAACAGGCAGCTAGCAAAGTGCTAGCTGCATGTTTGAAAAAAAAATTATGCAAATCGGCCCAGCGGGGCCGGAGAAATCCTCTGCGGCGGCTTACCCAGTGTCCAGCACGGGGTTACCGCTAAGGAGGTTAAACAATACCAGTTGTCAGGAAGCCCTGCTGATATATTTGACGGCAGTAGTGTCTGAATCACACCAGAAATAAGCGCTGTGGCTATTTTTGTCACATCTGACAATGGTGTCAGAAACACCTGATCTGCTACATGCTTATTCAGGGTCTATGGCTAAAAGTATTAGGAGGTAGAGGACCAGTAGGATAGCCAGGCAACTGGTATTGCTTAAAAGGAAGGTTCAGGGAGGGTGGGTAAAAAATAAAAATCAAATTCCACTTACCTGGGGCTTCCTCCAGCCCGTGGCAGGCAGGAGGTGCCCTCGCCGCCGCTCCGCAGGCTCCCGGTGGTCTCCGGTGGCCGACCCGACCTGGCCAGGCCGGCTGCCAGGTCGGGCTCTTCTGCGCTCCAAGGCCCGGAACTTCTGCGTCCCACGCCGGCGCGCTGACGTCATCGGACGTCCTCCGGGCTCTACTGCGCAGGCGCAGAACTACTGCGCATGCGCAGTAGAGCCCGGAGGACGTCCGATGACGTCAGAGCGCCGGCGTGGGACGCAGAAGTTCCGGGCCTTGGAGCGCAGAAGAGCCCGACCTGGCAGCCGGCCTGGCCAGGTCGGGTCGGCCACCGGAGACCACCGGGAGCCTGCGGAACGGCGGCGAGGGCACCTCCTGCCTGCCACGGGCTGGAGGAAGCCCCAGGTAAGTGGAATTTGATTTTTATTTTTTACCCACCCTCCCTGAACCTTTCCTTTAAAAGGAAACAAATATGGCAGCCTACATAGACCTCTAGCTACAGTTGTCCTTTAAAGTATTCATCCCTCTGGACATGTACAAATGTACGGATAAATATTAACACGGCAATGTTTTGCACTACGGAAGATGTTGGGGCTATATAAAAGAATTACAATAAAACAAAAAAAGTGATTTTATACTATCCGCACTCCATCTGATAACAATATAACTTCAGCCAGAGAAGAAATAACAAAATCAATCAGGAAAAGCATTAATCAACCCACAGGAGGGGCCTATCCTGGAATACATTTGGCATGTAATGTAGTTGCGCTCTCCAAAGACATAAATAAAAGGCAGCTTATCGTAGAACGCCGCGGAGAAAAGACTCGCCAAGCAGTGACATCGTTCCCGTCCGGACAGCTCCTGCAAGTAAGAGATTGTGCAATTTATGGAATAGCCCCATCACAAACTGCCGCACTGCTGATAGCATACTGCCCCCGGAATACTGCCACATTCATCATGGCGACTACTAGGAAGGGAGACAGTTCATCTCCACCTTGTTTCCCCGGCCATCGGCTGCCCATTTATGCTGAGCGATAGAGTCAGCATCTGGCTTCCTGGTGGACTTTTATGGGCCTGTGAGTCAGACTGCAGGACGACACGAAGCAAAGTAGCCAGCAGAGATTAGAGTGCATGACTCCAAAATGTATATATACGGACAGTATAAAGCGAGTCTGATCACAGAGCTACAGGAGAACACAATATACAGCAGTGTTTCATGACGCAGGTAGTTCACTGCAGGTTCTTTTTTAAAGTGGATCCGAGAAACTTTTATTCATTGCATAATAGTGTTCCTTTCATATAGTTTATAGGGCATTCCTCAAGCGCAATACTTTTTTTTTTTTTTCGTTTTAATACTCCGTTTCCCTATGAACTAAACAAGCTTTGCCCACACCTTCTCTAGTGCCTTGGCACTCTGAGACCCATGTAGCAAGGGCTTATGGGAGTTCAGTCTGGGCAGGAGGAGGAGGTGTTACTAGCCAGAGATTTCAGAGGCAGATGGGAGGAGGAGAGGGGAGTGAAGTTTTCACAAGCTGAGGGGTGGAGATGCAGAGCAGCTTGCCTGTGTGTAATGATCACAAGCAGAACATGGCTGATCTCATTGTATCACAGGAGGAAATAATCATATACTGCTGAAGCTGTTTGCAGCTAGATTTGCTGTGTAAACTATCTAAACTTTAGATAACATATAGTAGTTACTGGTTATAGTTTTTGTATAGTGTACCTCCTCTGTTTCCCCCTGTGCCTCATGTCACCTCTGTTCGCCCTTGCCTCATGTCCCCCTCTGTGTCATCTATATTCACATGTGCCTCCAGTGTCCCCCTTTGTGTCACCTTTATTCCAAGTATTTTTTTTTTTCATTTGAAACAGCTGTACATCTTTTCTTACAGGCTTAAAGTGAACCCTAGGTGAGAGGCATACGGAGGCTGTCATATTTATTTTTTAAGCCATGCCCATTACCAGGCTGTCCTGCTCATGCACTGGCTCTATAGACCTTGAACAAGCATGCAGATCAGCTGCTCTGACTGAAGTCTGACTGGATTGGCTGCATGCTTGTTTCAAGTGTGTGATTCAGACATTACTGACCAGAAAGAGGCTACCATATTTATTTCCTTAAAGAGAACCCGAGGTGGGTTTGAAGATTATTATCTGCATACAGAGGCTGGATCTGCCTATACAGCCCAGCCTCTGTTGCTATCCCAACCCCCCCTAAGGTCCCCCTGCACTCTGCAATCCCTCATAAATCACAGCCACGCTGCTGACAAACAGCTTGTCAGAGCTGGCTGTGTTTATCTCTATAGTGTCAGTCTGCTGCTCTCCCCGCCTCCTGCAGAACTCCAGTCCCCGCCTGCATCCCTTCCCTCCCTGCTGATTGGAGGGAAGGGACGGGGGCAGGGACCGGAGCTATGCAGGAGGCGGGGGAGCAGCTGAGACTGACACTACAGATGTAAACACAGCCTCACAGCACAGCTGTGATTTATGAGGGATTGCAGAGTGCAGGGGGACCTTAGTGGGGTTTGGGATAGCAACAGAGGCTGGGCTGTATAGGCAGATCCAGCCTCTGTATGCAGATAACATTCTTTAAACACACCTCGGGTTCTCTTTAAAAAAAAAAAAAAATGCATATTGCCTGGCATCTAGCTGGCTATCTCAAACTCCTCTGCCTCTAAAACTTTTTGCCATAGACTTTGAATAAGCATATGCAGGTCAGGTGTTTCAGACTTTTCTCCTGGCAGAGCTGCAGCCACTAGGACACACACTATAGGCAGTAGCAGTGTTAGGGAGTCTTGCCCAAAGTCTCCTACTGAATAGGTGCTGTCTTACTAAACAGGCAGAGCCGAGATCTGAACCCATGTCACCTCTATCAGGTGCAAAGCCCCAAACCATTCCACTATCCAGCCACTACAATGCTAGATTCTCAGGTTCCAAACGCCAGCCAGGCCGAGGCCTGTGTAGAGTCCATGCATTCCCCTGCCCCCAGTTTGGGACAGTTTTCACTGAGCACCCATGTTACCTCACACATGGTCCAGTCAGCAAAACCATTTCATTCCAAAACTGAATCAGGCAAAAAACAGAGCTGGAAATTTGGGCGCCGCCACAGGCCGTAATGCGAATTACAGATATAGCGGCGCTCAGTCAGTAATTTGGGCACTATCAAAAGACTGAGCCCAATTTGGCCGCCAGCAACAGCTGGAAGCCAAATTAAGTTGTTCCAGAGGCCATGGCGGCCTGGAGGGGGACTAGTAATTAAAGGAATACTGTAAGGGGGGGGGGGGGGGGGAAATGAGTAGAACTTACCTAGGACTTCTAATGGTCCCCCGCAGTCATCCTGTGCCCGTGCAGCCACTCACCGATGCTCCGGCCCCGCCTCCGGTTCACTTCTGGAATTTCAGACTTTAAAGTCTGAAAACCACTGCGCCTGCATTGCAGTTTCCTCGCTCCCGCTGTCATCACCAGGAGTGTATTGCGCAGGCCCAATATGGTCTGTTCCTGTGCAGTACGCTCCTGGTGACATCAGTGGGAGCGAGAACACGCAGGCACAGTGGTTTGCAGACTTTAAAGTCTGAAATTCCAGAAGTGAACGGGAGGCGGGGCCAGGGCACCGGTGAGTGGCTGCGGGGGCACAGGATGTCTGTGGGGGACCGTTAGAAGCCCCGGGTAAGTTCAACTCATTTTCCCCCGACCCCCAACAGTATTCCTTTAACGCTGCCGGGACTTTTGCAGGAGTAGAATGAGATGTTTTTCAGCTTTACCCTGCGCTCATATTTTCCAATGTCTGAAAGTGCACCTGGTACCTGGGTTGGGGGAAAAAAAAAAAGTAAATATACCTGGGGCTTCCTCCAGCCCCCTCCAGGCTGATCGCTCCCTCGCCGTTTTCCTGCGTTGCTTGGATCCTCCTCAGCTTGTCCCAAAAAATCCTTTAGTCGGGGCCAGTCTGCACGGGTGCGGTCCAGCCGCATGTGCTCTCCCATAGCCGGGAGTGCAATGGGCATGTGGCTGGGGTATGACTGCTCAGTATGCCCCAGACTGCAGGACTTTCCAAGGCAAATTGCGGAGGATGCAGGCGGCGCAGGAGGACAGCGAGGGAGCGATTAGCCTGGTGGGGGCTGGAGGAATCCCCAGGTATATATAATTTTTATAGATCCCCCATCTCAGGTTCCATTTAAGTACATCTACAACCCAAAACTGGCCTAAAAACTGTAGAAAAAGTCATTAGATCACGAATCCTGCTGAGCGACTGTAAAAGGCCTTTGCTGGGTAGTTTTCTGCTTTCATTGTACTAGTCTGCTAGACAATTACTGACATGAATTGTTCAAAGTACGCCAGAAATAATAATAGGCCACTGATAGATCAGCAAGTCAGATAAATGAGTTTTATTCTCATTTCAGCCTCTCTGCTGCTGAGTAATGCAGTCTAGTTCATTATGGGTGAGAGCTCAATCCTCCCCTGCAACAGCTGTGAGAGTACCATGTAGTCGCCTGGCCCAGCAGGGAAGAGTACCGGGAACAGGAAGACTTTGTACTAGAAGTGCTAAAAACACGACATATATAATAACACATCCCACGATCCCCCAAGCAAAGGAAAAATGCCTGTTCAATCGGCACAAGCCAGAACGAGGAACTAACGATGTAAAGGACAAAATGGCGGACGGCCTATAATCCACTCCAGAGCCAGGAGTCTATTACTGAGGCAACGGGGGGGGGAATAACGGGCTCCGAGGCAACGGGGGATGACGGGCTCCGAGGCAACGACGGGCTCCGAGGCAATGGACTTGGAGTGGTGCTAATGGTTGACTTAGCATCAGAGAAGGTTGGTGAGAAGCAAATTGTAAATGAAATGGAACTAATGAAAAAACTGACAGAAAATACATTTAATTGCCCCAGTTCCAAGCTGCATACAATTTGCATTACATGTGAACGCAAGTTGGACACGGGCCATACCTCCCAACCCAGGACAGTCCCAGGAAAAAAATCGGGACAGTTCAGAGGCAAGTAAAACTAAAATACAACAATAGGAAACAGAGGAGGCCAATGGTGCACATGCATGTTAGGCTTCGGAAGAAGGTCAAAGAACAGCGAAACGGTCGTCAGGCCATGCACCATTGGCACCCACTGCTACATCCAGCACCCCCAGGAAGCCAAGATTAGTTACATAGTTACATAGTTATTTTGGTTGAAAAAAGACATACGTCCATCGAGTTCAACCAGTATAAAGTACAACTCCAGCCTGCTCCCTCACATATCCCTGTTGATCCAGAGGAAGGCGAAAAAACCCTTACAAGGCATGGTCCAATTAGCCCCTAAAGGGAAAAATTCCTTCCCGACTCCAGATGGCAATCAGATAAAATCCCTGGATCAACATCATTAGGCATTACCTAGTAATTGTAGCCATGGATGTCTTTCAACGCAAGGAAAGCATCTAAGCCCCCTTTAAATGCAGGTATAGAGTTTGCCATAACGACTTCCTGTGGCAATGCATTCCACATCTTAATCACTCTTACTGTAAAGAACCCTTTCCTAAATAAATGGCTAAAACGTTTCTCCTCCATGCGCAGATCATGTCCTCTAGACCTTTGAGAAGGCCTAGGGACAAAAAGCTCATCCGCCAAGGTATTATATTGCCCTCTGATGTATTTATACATGTTAATTAGATCCCCTCTAAGGCGTCTTTTCTCTAGACTAAATAAACCCAGTTTATCTAACCTTTCTCGATAAGTGAGACCCTCCATCCCACGCATCAATTTTGTTGCTCGTCTCTGCACCTGCTCTAAAACTGCAATATCTTTTTTGTAATGTGGTGCCCAGAACTGAATTCCATATTCCAGATGTGGCCTTACTAGAGAGTTAAACAGGGGCAATATTATGCTAGCATCTCGAGTTTTTATTTCCCTTTTAATGCATCCCAAAATTTTGTTAGCTTTAGCTGCAGCTGCTTGGCATTGAGTACGATTATTTAACTTGTTGTCAATGAGTACTCCTAAGTCCTTCTCCAAGTTTGATGTCCCCAACTGTATCCCATTTATTTTGTATGGTGCTAGACCATTAGTACGTCCAAAATGCATGACCTTACATTTGTCAACATTGAATTTCATCTGCCATGTATGTGCCCATATAGCCATCCTATCCAGATCCTGTTGCAATATGACACTATCTTCCTGAGAGTTGATGATTCTGCACAATTTTGTATCATCTGCAAAAATAGCAGCATTGCTCACTACTGCATCTACTAGGTCATTAATAAATAAATTGAAAAGCACTGGACCCAGAACAGACCCCTGTGGGACCCCACTGCTAACAGTCTCCCATTTTGAGTACGATCCATTGACCACAACTCTTTGTTTTCTGTCCATTAGCCAGTTCCCTATCCATGCACACAGACTCTTCTCCAGTCCTTGCATCCTCAACTTTTGCACCAGACTTTTGTGGGGAACAGTGTTGAAGGCCTTTGCAAAGTCCAAGTATATCACATCTAAAGCATTCCCAATATCCATATTAGCATTCACTACCTCATAAAAGCTGAGCATGTTAGTCAAACAGGACCTGTCTTTAGTAAACCCATGTTGATGCTGAGAAATAAGATTATTTTCTACTATGAAGTCATGTATAGTATCTCTTAGTAACCCCTCAAATAGTTTGCATACAACTGATGTTAAGCTTACAGGTCTATAATTTCCTGGATCAGATTTTTTGCCCTTCTTAAATAATGGGAAAACGTGGGCTGTACGCCAATCCACTGGGACTCTGCCAGTTGCAAGAGTCACAAAAGATAAGATAAAGTACTGCTCTCATTCGTTCAACTTGACTTTCACATGCAATCTGTATTTTATTGGCAATAATATGGCAGTGGTTCCCAGGTTCGAATCCCAGGCAGGTCAACATCTGCAAGGAATTTATATGTTCCCCCAGTGTCTGCATGGGTTTCTTCTGGGCACTCCGGTTTCCTCTCATATTCCAAAAACATACAGATAAGTTGATTGGCTTCCACCTAAAAAAAATTGGCCCTAGACTACAATACATACACTGCACAATTCATACATAGACTTAGGACTCTGGTAGGGATTAGAGTGTGAGCCCCTCTGAGGGACAGTTAAGTGACAAGACTATAGTCTCTGTACAGCGCTGTGTAAGATGTCGGCGCTACATAAATACTAAATAATAATAATAAAATGCCCAAACAGTGGCAAGCTGCCCCCTCTCCTGCTTTGTTTTGCATACTAACCCACAATCATTAAACACAAATAAAGTGCACTATACTTCCCCTTTAAGCAGACGACTAGCGCAGACACAAACTCCAGTAAACAAGGTAGCTGGGCGTCTCTCTGGAGGATTTGCATATATTACGCTATAATTAGACCTGGAACTTTACAGAGCCTGAATAATAATGATGATTACATGCCAGCCAGCTCCACCTGATCCAGACACGCATGGCCTATAAAAGAATGACATATGGGAGAGAGTGTGATGTAATGGCAGTGTGTGCCAGCACAGAGGGCACGTTTCCTGGAAGGGACACCTCTGTGCAAACCAAAGCTTTATTTAATCTTACACAACAATTCATTACAACACCGACCTTTACTCCACTTGTGATTGGCCAATAAGCCACATCATTTATAAATTCACCCTCCATTCACTACTATGGAGAAACTACCAAGCCACGTGTGTAAGAGGAGGAACATGGAGAATGCGGCTGGGCGTCTATTGGAAGAGCACACTGTTTTATTATTATCTGGCATGGAGCTTTTATAGTATCAGGGAGGAAACACACGCGTGTCTGCAGGAACAGACACAGAGTAAAATGCACCATAAAAGACTTTTTCCTATGTTGCTATCACTTACAGTTTGTAGTAAAAAGCTGACTGATCTGACAGATTTTGGAATAGTCCAAATGAGAAACTGGGTGCCACGCCCAGCCCCTCAAGGGCTCTTGATGCGAGTCAGTTTCCTGCGTCACTCACTTCCTCCCACTACTTCTGCCACGCCCACCTCTTTCTCTCCGACCACCAAAGCCAGGACATTGCTGCCCCACCCCCTCCAGACCAAAACTCCTGGGAGAATGTCCACGAAGTTAGACTAGTCCTGTGCTGTCTATCTCCTCATGGGGGATTCTCAGTATTCCCTTTAATTCTTTACAAACGCCCTCCTGAAAAGGATCTATATTAAGATGTTAGCCTGCTTCCCTATTCGTTTGGCAGTTGGATTGAGCAACTGCAGAAGTTCACTGAGTGCTTTTGAAAGAAATAACTGGGAATCCCCCATTAAGAGATGGACTAGTCCAAGACCTCAGAACTGTCAGATTTTTACTGCCTACTGTAAGTGACAGTGATATAGGCAAAAATAAATGTATAGTGTAGCTTACTATATGCACATATCGTTCAACACCCAGTGTGTTCCACTGTCTCTTTATTGTTGTGGGAGTTTGATGGGTAAAAAAAAAAAAAAAAAAAAATTAAAAAAAATGAAAAAAAAAAAAGAAGGGGGAAAAACCTCCTGTGCGCGATGGAAGGCTGAAGCTACTTTGAGCAGAAAAGCGAAATCCGGCTTAATACAACCCTATCAGAGTGAAAAACCATATAAGGATCCTTTATGGATGGTGCCTGAATGTCCCTTCCTCTCCTTGCTGAGGTGATGGCCAGTAATGGGGCCCATACACCTAACGATTTTCCCACCGATATACAGCAGTTTCGATCACTGTGATCCAATCTGCTGTGAAATCATTGCGCAACCGCTGACAGAACGATTGATTTCCGTCTGAAATCAATCATACCCATCGATCCGTCCTTGCGGAAGATTTTGCTTGATCGCCGGGGGTCGGGAGTGCGTCGATAGCGGTGTTCGAATGCCGACGACCGACGCTAGCGGCAATACATTACCTGCTTCGGCCGGCACAACTCCCCCGGTCTCCGCTGTCTTCTTCTCCGCGCTGGTGTCTGGGTCCGGCTGGCTTCACTGAACTTCCTGTCCCGGCAGGAAGTTTAAACAGTAGAGCGCCCTCTACTGTTTAAACTTCCCCTGGCAGGAAGTTCAGTAAAGCTAGCCGGACCCGGAGCCCAGTGGAGAAGAAGACAGCGGAGACCGGGGGAGTCGCTCCGACCGGAGCAGGTAATGTATGCAGGGGGGGGCAGCGGCAGCTTCACAGATTGGGTTTCATGCTGAAATCGATTCACAATCTGTTTGCAGTAAAGGCAGCCATACGATGCCTCTCTGATCAGATTCGATCAGAGAGGGATCTATCGGTTGGTCGATCTGATGGCAAATCGACCAGTGTATGGCCACCTTAAGAAAGCTACATTTAAACATCTAGAGCTGCCGAAGAGGTCAGGGCTATATAAATACATATTATGGTAGGACATTTCACTAGGACTATGGTAAGATTAGATTGTGAGCACCTCTGAGGACAGTCAGTGACATGACTATGTACTCTATAAAGTGCTGAAGAAGATGTTAGCGCTATATAAATACATAATATGGTAGGATATTAGACTATCACTATTGTAGGGCTTAGATTATGAGCTCCTCAGAGGACAGCAGGTGACATAACTATATACTCTGTAAAGTGCTGCAGAATATGTCAGTGCTATATAAATAAAATAATAATAATAATAATAATAATAATAATAATAATAATAATAATAATAATAATAATAATGGACATTAGACTAGGACTATGGTAGGGATTATATTGTAAATTCCTCTGAGGACAGTCAGTGACAGGACTATGAGCTCTGTAATGTGCTGCAGAAGATGTCCATGCTATATAAATAACAAGAAGTCATTGACTTATTCACCTTTATAAACTGATCATGCCAATTTAAAAAATGGCAGAATCCACTATCCAAGATGCACAGAGTTGGCCTATAAAATCTAATTCACAAGCACATCTAAAAGAAAATGTAATGTAATGAATGTAAAAAAAAAAAAAATGTATTTCTGCTAAGCCGAGACAGAGACACAACAAACTGCAATAAATGGCACAAAGACAAACATGACAACTATTAAAAGAATTCCCATGTCAACAAGAGGATTGGGAGATTAGAGAGGCAGGAAGAGAATAGATAAAACATGCTGCCGGTGGTGCCAGGCCGGGACGCTGCCGCCCGAGGTCACCGCGACAAGAGATCTCATTAAATGAATCCAGGCCCAGCACGGACGGCGGAGCGCACAAGCAAGACACGGGAGTCATCCAATCTGACGCTGCAAGGCCGTGCATCTCCTCTGTGCCAGACAGATCCTACACACAGGAGGTGCGCACAAGCAAGACACGGGAGTCATCCAATCTGACGCTGCAAGGCCGTGCATCTCCTCTGTGCCAGACAGATCCTACACACAGGAGGTGCGCACAAGCAAGACACGGGAGTCATCCAATCTGACGCTGCAAGGCCGTGCATCTCCTCTGTGCCAGACAGATCCTACACACAGGAGGTGCGCACAAGCAAGACACGGGAGTCATCCAATCTGACGCTGCAAGGCCATGCATCTCTGTGCCAGACAGATCCTACACACAGGAGATGCGCACAAGCAAGACACGGGAGTCATCCAATCTGACGCTGCAAGGCCGTGCATCTCCTCTGTGCCAGACAGATCCAACACATAGGAGGGGCGCACATACAAGACACGGGAGTCATCCAATCTAATGCTGCAAGGCCGCGCATCTCCTCTGTGCCGGCCACAGACAGATTCTACACACAGGAGGGGCTGCCTCACTGCTGCCACAAGTGTCACAACAACGACTGAAGCAAAAAGGCACAATAATATAATGGATTTCCTACAGTCTTCCTAAGAAATAAAGGAAAACATTTACAAAAAGGGAAAACTATTGCCTATTAAGAAAAAATTATAAACACACATAGAAATGTACATTTCTCCCAGAGTAAAAAAACGCATAACGCTGTCACTTACAGTAGGCAATGAAAATTGGACAGATCTGGCAAGTTTTGGAATAGCCCATCTCCTCATGAGCGGGTTCTTTATTTACAAAAGAACCTTCGTGAATGGCAGTTGTTCAGTCCAAATACCAAAATAGTGTGTGAACGAGTAGAGAAGCCGACTGACATTTTTATAGGATCTAAAAATATATTTGAATGCATTCCCAAGTATTCCCTGTGTGTAAAATTGTTTATTTTCACTGTAGAGAGCAGTAGAAACTTGCTTATTTCTGGGCATAGGCAAAGGCAGGAGTCTCTCTACACCCCCCCCCCCCCCCCCACCTCTGCTGAAGTGACTTATCTGTTGCTAGGGCGAGGAGTCTGTTCAGCAGAGGGAGGGGGCAGAGTGAGGACCCCTTCCTCAGAGAGCTTCAGCCTGCAAGGATTACATTTGTCTTCTTCTGCTCTCTGCAGTGAAAATAAAACTATTTTACACACAGGGAATATTTGTTAATGCTTTCACATGTTCTTTTAACAGAGTAATTACTGACATTTTATTTTTGGGATTATAATCCCACTTTAAATACCACCAGTAATGAATAAAAAAAAAATCACCGGGGGGAAGGTACTTACCTTGGGACAGGGAAGCCTTTGGATCCTAACAAGGCTTCCTCCGTCCTCCTTAGGCTCAGGGATTCCGTGCCGGCAGCCCCTGAAAAGAGCGTGGCAATATTTACAATCCGCGCTCCATTGCAGGCGCAGTACAAGCTACCCAAGCTACCCTTCCGGCAGAAATAGCAGAGCACGATCGGGTCCGTTCTGCACCTCGTGCCTGCGCAGTAGAGCAGACCCGATCAGGCTCAGCTATTTCCCCAGAGCGCGAGGGGAAGCTGGTATTGTACCCGCGCAGATTGTAAATATATCCCTACTGCGCTTGCGAGGGGTACCAGCACTGGATCCCTGAGGAGGAAGAGGATGGGGGAAACATCATTAGGATCCACAGGCTTCTCCCTCCCAAGGCAAGTACCCCACAGGAGCAATTTTTTTTTTAAATTACAGGTTCACTTTAAGTCCGGTCATTGCAATCCCACATGTAGTGGAATGGAAGATTACACAAGGCATTTGTAGTACAATCACCCTTGGTTTCATCACCTGATCTTCAAACTTACAAAAAAGAAATTCTATTGATCTGTAGGCATACTCTGTTTTAGTCAGTTACCTATTGGAGTACCACCCACCCCCCCTCCAAGGTCTTTCACACACCCCTATCACTCTTCTGAGGTTAAATTGCTACTACCAAATCTCCCTACCACACAAGTTAGCAGGTAGGTCCAGACTTTGGTTGATGCTCACTTCCGACCAGTTAGACTTCCGTTTAAGTCTCTGTTGTGTTATTTACCCTGATTTTAACCATTTTAAAAACAAGGAACACCAAGAGCCCCAATAGTGTAATATGTACTGGTAAATGGTTACTGGATAGAGTAAATATTAATACTCACAAACCAGGGTTACCATTAGGCAACCACTGTAATGGCAGGTGGGGAGATTTTCCTGACCCCACTCAGGAATAAGAAGTCGCTCTCTGTAGATGAGAAAAAGGGGGTTCAACCCTCCACCCAGGGTTGTCTCAATATTATGCAGAAGAACATGTGGTCAGTAGAAGAGCCAGGCACCTCTGTCAAGAGGCTCTTCCACCTCTGTCAAGAGGTGTCTGGGTCTTCTACTGACCACATATGCTATTGTTCCGTTGTTATTGCCTGATGAAGCGGGATCAAACTTGCGAAACGCGTTGCATATTTGGAGTTCATAAATAAAATATAATTGTCTGTCTTTACTACAGTCGTTGTGTGTCTACTTGGAGGAGGTAAGTCCACCACTACCTCCTCTATTTACCAAGAATTTGTTTAAGCTCATTTAGCTTCCTTTTATCCTTTTGGCACCTCTGTTCTCCTGCATAATTTAACCATTTTAACACTTATGTCAGCCCACCATTACTTGAATATGATAATTATCTTTGCTCGGTTCCTCTTTCTTTTATAACTGTATATCTGTTGCTTCAAGTTTGTCAATACTCCCTTCCAATGCTTATTTCTTATCGGATACTAGTATCTGTAACTGACATAAGCTTGAGCTATGTACAACTGTTACTATCCAGTCTTTTTGTATGGTTATTAAAAAAAAAATCTTCAATAAAAATAGATGGATTAAAAAAAAAAGGCGGCGTTTGTAGTGCGCCACTGTCAGTACCGTTAAGTCTGGTCATGCTTTTTTTTTTAAAAAAAAGCATAGCATTAATTAGAATAGCCCCACTGGTTGTCCAGAGTGCCCAGAGCTCCGGCTCCTTGAGAGCTCCAATTAAGGATCTGAAGGACCTCCTTTAGGTCCATCTCCTGGGATGTTAACACTTGTAGCCTGCAATTGTTCTAGGGATGAAATCACGTTGGCGCTATTCCTGGCCTGGCACTACCCGGGGCTCAGCACGCAATACAGGAGAGCTTAGTTGTGCCTTCGCCTTGATCCCGGCTGCTCTAAGAATAGCCCCCTGAAGAGAAGAGTTCAGCGATGGCGCGGCTAACGCAGCCACTGCGCAAATTGAATTTCTCCATATCTAATGGGCTTCACGAGCTACCCTGCCCTCGCTTTGATCTGCGCTCGTTTGATGGGTCTGGTGAAAGTCACGACGACTATCTGTGATTACTCAGACAGTAAAAGGCATTTTGAAGCCAAAGTCGTGACGGCTATTTGTAATTACTCGGATGGTAAAAATATTTCAAGCGAGTTATGGAAGTCTTCAAAATCATTTTTCTTTTTCATGGGAAGAAAAATAAACAAGACTACCAAAGACACTGGCGGACCGCAGGCAAGAAAATCGGAGTTTCCTCTCATAGCACATCAAAGTACAAATATATAAAACATTTTTGGTCAAAATAAAAATGTTTTTCTGTGAGTTTACATGTCTATAACATGTATGTTCAATATGTATAGAAATGCTCTATTCCATATAGAGACAAATGTAAATAAAAATAGAACACCCCCTTTTATTTGCAAAACAATTCAGGCTACGTTTCCACTGTAGCGTTACATTTTCGCCTGCATAAAATCGTATAAGATTTTTTTGATTGGTGAAAATTTGCATGTAAATTTGTACGCGTTTTATGCGAATTTTTGTACGCGGAAATTCGCATTAGTTACATATGCATAATCTGCCTAGTAACAGCTTAGTCATGACTGCTGACAACTTCCTGTAACCATGGATCTACTGCGAATTTTCGGGCAAGTAACGTGAAAATTGGCATTGCCTATACAAAGCATTGTACGCGAATCGTCCGCGATGTCCGAAAAAATGATACAGGACCTCAGATTTTTTCACGCGTACGAAAATTCACATGGAGTGGAAACGGCTGCATTGACTTACATTAGTTTTAAAATCTATGCGAATTTTCTGAGCAGAAAAACTGACACAAAACGCACAAGTGGAAACCTAGCCTCACTGTAGTACCTGCTTGCCTATAGGCACATCAGTTATACCAGAGTAAACCGGACATGTCCATCTGGATTACTCTGCTAGGAGTGAGAAGGAGAATTGTCCCTTTCCTGTGGGAGTCAGTCAGCAGGGTGTGCAATCTGATCTTCCTTGCCCTTTGTGTCCATTTCAAAACAACAGCTGTTGTAGGAAACCGCTAAAGCTGCCAGTTTGCCAAGATGCCCACATAGTCTAAAGCAAAGTGCCACAGATCGGATGACTCTTGCTTCCATACATTTATTCCTCCTGTGACTGCAAAAAACATTAAATGCCGGAGTCCAAAGAAGAAAAATAAAATCCTTATATTCCTAGATAGAGCCCTAAAGAATTGCAAAATATTTGTAAAGAAGCAGCACCTAATCAGACTGAAACCATGTGACCTATGGCTTGGCATAAGTCACATGACTAGGAATACAAATGTGTGCATGCGGCATAAATCACGTGACTAGGATTGGAGTACGTTATGTATCTGAAATGTAATAACTAGACAAACCAGTGATATAAAGAAAAAATAAATACATAAAAGACGATCTTCATGTATGGAACAAAACTACATTATTAAGATTCTGGCTATTGGTCCAGTTTAAAATGGTTTGAAACTTGTTTAATTCAATTCTTTACAATGCAGAGCACTGTTGCTGCTGAGCTCAAAGTGTGGAGACCCGCTGCATTGTGGGATTTGTAGTTCTATACAGGTGCATAAAGATGGACAAAAAGAGCCAGAAAACACAGGGAGGGCGGAAGTGAGGTCATTGTATGCCCTCGCTTGCCCTTATCATTGATAGAGACCGAGAGGCCATTGAAAAAAAAAAAAAAGAATTAATAATTTAGACTGCCTGTAGAATGCTATAAAAAGATAGAGGCTGCATTTTGACAGGGAGGTTTTAAAGGAAATCCTCTCTTTTAATTTTATTTTTTGTATAAAATGTGTGGAGGTCTTCCTTGGATATCTGCAATTGACAAAAGTAAAGTGTGCCTGTAGTGACAGAAAAAAAAAAAAAAAAAAGAAAACCCACCAGCGGGCCATATCCAACATCAGCATGGAACATACTATAAAAAGAACTGGTAACAACGCCTTTAGCGAATGTAAGACAAACACTGCACGGAGTTCGGTAAACTTGATAATTACACTGTGCCCTCGCCAGCCCTCTTACTTTGTCAACCTCAATATTTTATACATTTGCATACTTGTAACTCTCAAGCAAGTTTGCTGACTGGCATTTCCCTCCAGCAATCTGAATACATTTCACTGGGAAGTACACAGGAAAGTCCCCAATTATAAAAAGGACACTGGCATAATGGTTTCTGGCTTTTGACTTACCAGTTTCTTCAAAGAAGTATCCATTTCTGGACATCGCTGCCGGGGGACTCTCTGCAAACAAGGCACAAAACCATGAGTCAGTTATGCATTCTGTATCCAAGACAATGGTCTGTAAATCTAGAAACAGTCATTAGGATTACTGGAATATAACTTGACATAAACCATGACTAGAAATGGGTGCATTTTTCCACAGGCAGTGTGAGCAGTACCACTGCATTAAGTGTAAAGGCCGAGAACTGCCGGGGAAGAGGTAGGCAAAGCCCGAGCAGCACCGGGGAAAAGACAAGCAGAGGCCGAGCAGCACAGGAAGGGGGAAGGGAGAGACCAAGCGAGAGGATCCTGAGGGGAATGGTGGACTTGAACCATCAGCCACAGGTTTCCCACCACTGAGGTCATTTTATCTCACACATTATTTCCACAGATGAAACCTGAACTAAGAAGTATATGGAGGCGGCCATATTTGTTTCCTTTTAAACAATGCCAGTTGCCTGGCATTCCTTCTGATCCTTGGCTGCAGTAGTATCTGGATCAACAAGCATGCAGCTAATGCAGTCAGACTTCAGTCAGAAACACATGTTGCATGCTTGTTCAGGGTCTATGGCTAAAAGAATTAAGCTGGCCATACACTGGCCCGATCTACCGCCGTTTCGACAGCAGATTCGATCACTGAGATCGAATCTGCCGCCAATCGTTCGCGCTACACGCCGAATTTCGATTCATTTCGTCCGATCCCGTCGATTGCGCCGTGCGGAAAATTACCGTCGATCGCCCGCGGGTAAAGAGCGCATCGCTAGCGGCGTTCGAGTGCCCGACGACCGACGCAATAGAGCCCGCATACATTACCTGCTCCGCCGGCGCGACTGCCCCCGCTCGTCTCCGCTCTGGTCTCCGGCATGCCTTCACTTATTCCTGCCCGGCAGGAAGTTTAAACAGTAGAGAGCGCTCTACTGTTTCAACTTCCTGCCGGGCAGGAAGAAGTGAAGCATGCTGGAGCCGGAGACCAGAGCGGAGAAGAAGAGCGGAGAGAGACCCGGGAGTCGCGCCGGCGGAGCAGGTAATGTATGCGGCGGGGGGGAGCGGCGGCAGCAGCACCACCACCACAACAGATTGTGATCGGTTTCAGGCTGAAATCGGTTCACAATCTGTTTGCAGTAAGGTGGTCTCTCTGATCAGATTCGATCAGAGAGGGATCTGTCTGTTGGCCGAATCGGACGGCAAATCGACCAGTGTATGGCCACCTTTAGAGGCAGATGATCAGGCAGCTGGTATTGTATAAAAGGAAATAGATATGGCAGCCTCCATATCCCTCTCAGGAGTCCTTTGTTGAGAGATAGACAGAAATACACTCTTGTACAGACAGAACTGCTAGCTGTACATTTGGCAGAATATCCTCCATGTTGCTGTGCACTATGTTATGGAGCACACGGCCAGTTTTCACACGTGCTGCTCTCGGACGGCCGGACACCAGCTGACCGCACTGCATACCATTCTATGAAAGCTCTACAGACCCCTCACCACAGACCGCTCAGCCACAAAACACACACGGCCCAGATTCCATCAACAAGGGGAAGAAAACACCAACACTCTCTGAGGGGCCCCTCCAGCCTCCCGGGGATGGAAGAGAAACCCCTCCAATGATAGACGAGGGACCCCTCAGAAAGCCCATCGTTTCATGGAAGGAGATGCAGCAAACTCATCCTGGTCACTGCACTTCAGTCAAACTATTCAAGTCAATATTTAAAGGAGACCTGAACTCAGAACTTCCTCTCTGCTTAAAAAGATAAGCAACAGCATAACCTTTATAGAGAAACATTTCTTTGTTACAGCTGATGCAAATCCTGCAATAAATCTGCAGTGTCTACTTCCTGCTTCCATGGAAGCAGACATGGGGTTAACATCCTGTGTTTACAAATCAGCGGTGTCTTCGGAGGACTGCTGAGATTCCTGAGCTGACACAGCTGAGAGATCAAATTACAGATGAGGGGAAATTAGACCAGCTAAATTCTCTAAATACACACAGGGTGCATTTCTCTTGGTTTCCTTCTGCAAGAGTTCCACTTTAAATAAAATATTTAGACAGGCCCCTACTTACAAATTACTATAATTATAACATTTCCTTCATGTACAAATTATACAATATTGTTTCTTTATTACACGTTTTTGTTGTTACAGGTTACAGTATTGTATAAACTTTAATAGGTAGTTAAAAACACTTTGAAAGCACCTTGAAAAACAGCTAAAAACCCGCTGTTTATATTCTATGTCCGAATCCAGAGCTACTCATTTATCGTTTCCTTATGTTTAACACACGATTCAACTTACAATCTCTCAGAATGGAACCTGTTTGTAAGTAGGAGACCATCAGTATTTTTCTTTTACACATATGTCTTTTAGTTATAGAACTAGTTTGGTCGGCTTATTTAAAATAAAAAAAAAATAAAAAAACATTTTATCACCGACAAAAGTTATGAATCTGAATGTGCAGTTTAGAATAACTCTGAAAACAATAGAGAGGAACAGCTGTGTGTGCTGCACAGAATCCCTTCCCTCGCATGCCCAGAGAAGGGGTTCCTCCTGTCTGACACCTCACACCCTCGCTTCATGAGAAGGGATAAGGCGAGAAGACTCAAGACGTAAACAGCGGCGACTCGTTCCTGCGAGCTGGCAGCGCTCCGCCAGCTGTCCTGCCCACATCAGGTTATTACATTCAGCGCTGGGGGGCTTGTAATAAACCCACCCAGCACACGCTTATTCCAGGATTACCAGATCAGAGCCATGCCCCCCAAAAACAACACAAACTAGCATTCCCCAGATGCTTCCCAGCCGGGGACGGTACAGAGCCGCTGGCGTTTCATGAAGACAGAGGCGAAAGATATGAGCAATGTGAGCGGAGCACATTCCCCTCCATCTATCCAGACAGGGAGCCTGGCCTGGAGTCTGTGCTGTATATACAGCATCATGCACAACCCCTGCTCAGCTCAGGCCTAAAGAGGACCTGTGCCGCCTTCCCCTCCATCTATCCTGACAGGGAGCCCGGCCTGGCGTCTGTGCTGTACACACAACAACCCCTGCTCAGCTCAGGTCTAAAGAGGACCTGTGCCATCTTCCCCTCCATCTATCCAGACAGGGAGCCTGGCCTGGAGTCTGTGCTGTATATACAGCTGCAAGCACAACCCCTGCTCAGCTCAGGCCTGAAGAGGACCTGTGCCGCCTTCCCATCCCATCTATCCAGACAGGGAGCCTGGCCTGGAGTCTGTGCTGTATATACAGCTGCATGCACAACCCCTGCTCTGAATCAAAACACTTGAAGCAGGCATGTGGCTAATGCAGTCAGACTTAAGTCAGAGCACCTGATCTGCATGCTTGTGCAGGGTGTAGGCCTAAAAATATTAAGAGACACGGGATCAGGGGACAGCCAGGCAACTTGCCTCAGGTTTACTCTAAGGAGCAGTGGCTACCTGGCTCCCGTGATTTGCCCAGTCCTGCATCACACTCCTGAAAGCTGGGCCTCCCCTTGGCTACACAGCTGAACCGAAGATCTTATTTGTGTCGACAGGAACTCTTGACTCTGAAATCAATGAAGCCTTCAAAAAGATCTTTAATATATATAAGGATCATAATCGTAGCTGGTGGGAGATTTCCAGTTTTAACACGTACTTAAAAGAAAAAATTACAGTACGTGGCTTACGAAATTTAGTTATACCACACAAACATACTGAGAATGCAGAATTTATGAGGGGATGGAATAAATTAAAAACAAAACAAACCCTGGAACTTATGACATATCTCAGGGATTTTGAATTAAAGTCCCTGGAAACTATCAATAGTAGACTAGCAGAGGAACATAAAAAAGTCATGAATTTTAAAACCAACCCTTCATTTAAAGAACTGGAACAAAAATTACAAAATAAAGTACACTCTCACAAAGAAATGATTAAAACCAAGAAACATAGTAAATACGTAAGAGATGTGAATGACTTTAAACACGACAAGGTATATAACTGGAAACGTAGTCCCAGACAACCTAAAAATCCACTGAAAAGGCCTAATAGTGGAGAAACTGAAACAGAAACAGAGTCTGAGAACGAACAAAGTACAGGATCAGAGTCAGGGGACCCAGATGTGGCTCCTATAAAACCAAAGGGGAGGGGGAAACCGAGGGGTCAGAGACCACCCTCTGGAGATACCCTGAGGAATTTAAGGAACAGGAAGAGATGGGGGTACAAACCCCACGGAAGGGTGCAGAGGGGAGGGGAGGAGAGGAGGAGTGGTAGAAAGTAGGATTCAGGAGGAGAAAATGTCAATTATTAACCTCACTGACTATGTACTTGATCAGACCGAGATCTCAGTACTTTCAAAGGGCTTGTCCTTTGTACCCACTCCTAACTTTGACCTCTTCGAAACCATAAAAGATGTAAACCTCTTTGCTAGAAAACTTGCCATTCATAAATTTATGAATACACCGACCATGATGAATAAAAAAGCCAATGAGAGAGATGAACTCGCATTAAGAACCTTGAACTCCCTGCTGGACGAAAATAGTACAGGGGTTGTACAGTTGGACACACCAACAAGCGATTTACCCATAAAAAGTAAATTTTGTCCAAGCATTAGCACCTATCCCTCCATCCAATGTTTTCTGGATGTTGTCGTTAAAGATCTGGAAGATCTGGCCAGAAATCCTGGGTCACACTCACATAAAAGACAATCTAACTTAAGTGCACGAGAGGAAAGAGCCCTAGAGAACTTGATGAAAAATGATCAAATTGTAATAAAAAAAAATCAGATAAAGGGGGTAACATTGTACTCATGGAACGAGATAAATATGTACAGATGTGTCAAAAACTATTGAAGGATGTTAAACAATACAGGAAACTAGGGACAAATCCCACTGACACCTTCCAGAAGGAACTGGAAGATCTTCTTATAACAGCAAGAGATAGTGGCATCCTTGACAGGAGGGACTTTGAGAATATTTGGAATAAATGTCCAACAGTACCCACTTTTTACGCACTCCCCAAGGTACACAAGAATATTATCAATCCCCCAGGACGACCAATAGTGTCCGGCAATGGTAGTATGACAGAGACAGCAAGTAAATACATTGACTGCTTTCTTCGCCCCTTTGTGGAGACCCTACCTTCCTACCTAAGGGACACAATGGATTTACTCAACAAGCTGAATGACATAAAGATTACCCAGAATACATGGTTGGCCAGTCTTGATGTGGAGTCTTTATACAACAACATAGGGCACAATCTTGGCCTTGAGGCCGTAGATTATTTTTTGAAAACAAGAAGTATACATATGAGGGAACACTCTATCTTTATCCTACAACTATTACAATTCATATTGACACACAACTACTTTTTGTTCCAGAACCAATTTTATCTACAGGAGAGGGGCTGTGCGATGGGCACAGCTTGTGCCCCCTCCTATGCAAACCTGTTCCTGGGGTGGTGGGAGGATACCATCGTGTTTGGAGAAATGCTAGCAGTTTATGCCTCCCATATTGTCTTCTGGGGCCGTTTCATAGATGACGTGTTCATCCTCTGGGACGGCCCCAGAGACATGTTTGTTGAGTTTGTGACCCTGCTAAATAGGAATGAAATTGGCATGCTCTTTACCCATGAAATTGATAATAACACTCTTAATTTTTTGGATGTACAGATTTCCAAAAACCAGGAGGGAGGAACTGATACAAAAATTTACAGAAAAATAACCTCCACGAACTCGCTCTTGTCATGGGATAGTTATCATCCTGAACCCCTAAAAAGAGGCATCCCAAAGGGGCAATTTTTGAGAGCGAAAAGAAATTGCTCAAGTGAAAAGGACTTTGATAGTGAGTGCTGTACTCTGAAGAGAAGGTTTAAGGCAAGGGGATATCCTGATAGTGTACTACATACAGCAGAGGAAAAAGCGAGAAACACAGATAGACGTGAACTGTTGACACCAAAAGCAAGAGAGAGGACAGATCGGGGCAAAACTAGAATTATTAATACATATACCAACCAATCACAAAGTGTCAAAAAAATAATGGAGAAACATTGGTCCCTATTACAGCTAGATCCTCAACTGAAAGAGATTCTACCGACCTACCCACAATTCACATATAGGAGGGGTAGAAATCTAGGGGACTCCCTCACACACTCTTTCATGCCATCAACAAATAAAGACTCAAGAGGAAAGAGGAAGACTTAATTAAGTAAGGATTTAAATGGAATGTATAGATGTGGAAACTGCAAGGCGTGCAATTATGTAGAAAAATGCAAAAAATTTGAGGCTCCCAAGAATGGGAGGATCTTCGATGTTTGGGACTTCTATAATTGTGAAACAGAGGGGGTGGTCTATGCATTAAAATGTCCCTGTCCATATGTATATGTAGGTGAAACGACAAGATCAGTTAAAACACGTATTCTGGAGCATATAGGGGACATCAAGCATAAACGCAACACATCTGTCGCAAGACATTTTCTTGAATGTCATGATGGGGACCCCTCTGGATTGAGATACTGGGTGATTCAGCAATGGAAATTGGGCCCAAGGGGGGGCAATCTGGATTTGAAATTGCGACAAATAGAAGCCCGTTGGATATATAGGATGGGCACTTTGTCCCCTGGTGGCTTGAATGAGGGGTTTACATATACTCCCTTTTTATAGACCCCCTGTGGCTCATGTGTATATATGTGCCCTACTGTACCTCTCCTGCTGGACTAACTAATGTACATTGGCAAACTATATCATTATGGATGTTGGTTCTGTTCTTATCCTGTGGTGACAACTAACAATGTGAAAGGTGATGTTGATATCAAATTATCCCCGAGACAGTGTGATTTGCTTTTGGATTAATCATAAAGTCTAACATGCGAACAATATACATATCCCTTTAATACTTACCTATTATGGCCACCACCGAGTAAATATCTACCCCATATGGGATCTGTAAGATCAGAATTTTTCAAGAGGGTGTCAGCAGATGTAGAATTAGAGGGACCAATCATTAGGCTTGAGATCTGGTGCAATTATGGTATACCTGGACATGCATATTGAGGGTACGTAATGTCGAGGTACATTATCTACTATTATTTTATTCTCCTGTGCCCTCAGCAGGCACCTTTAGATCTTGATTCTTTTCTGCACATTGTCCTTAAAGTACATGTGCGCACATCCGCCGCATGATCGGCATAAAGGCTGTGTCAATGTGAGTGTGCGGGGTTTGTTTACATTCAGGTTGCACGCCCCCTTGCGCCATGTGGACCTATGGCGTGGGTTGGGGCGTAATTTCGGCAAGCCTCTGGTCCCCGCCTTCGATCGTAACGTTTTGGACAATGACGCCGCGGGCTGTGCTGTTTACTCCGCCTACCGCCAGACTACTGACCAATGATGGGATGGCGGACGGAGCTATCATGCGAATGATTGGTCGCATTTATACGGGCGAATCATAAGCTCCATATGGAGCAATGACCTCTCGAGCCACCCTCTAACTGGTGATACCTATACACGCCATGTGACCCCGGGGGACCAATAGGAACGCAGGATTACCGGCGTTCTCTATATTTTGATTTTTCTCTATATTCTAAACCTCGGAAGCTAACTATATTTATCACCCTGTCAAGGTGAGCCATTACTGGTTATGGATATGTTCTTTACTTGTCGTATGTCACAATTCAAAGGGTCTGTTGTAATATTATGGGGATTGATAGTGCCTTCCTGTGATTGGTTAATAATTGATTGACAGTGGTCTTTACCAATGACAGTTCATTGCTGATGGGGGAGTGTTTCTCTCCCACCCCATGTGACCTCCACTGACTATAAAAGGAAGGCGAAGCCAACCATCTTGTTTAGGCTGCTGCCATAGGCCTATACGCTCTGTTACTAAATATGATTTTATTTTAATTTATTGCTTTGTAATGCATCCTAACACTATATGCACTTATAGCACGACACTTTGTTCCCTTGATAAAGCTTCCAAATAGGAAGTGAAACATGTTGGTTGGTTTTTATATGGTGGGAGGTTTTGTATAAGCAGTAACAGCTTTTTTCAAGTTGAAGTAGGATGAGGGTATTTACCCCATTTACAATAATCTACCGTATCAACTTGCAATGATAGTAACGATTATGACAGCTTAACCTTAATATATATATATATATTTTTTTAATGTAAACAATTAAACGTTACGTTTTATCCCCCTGTGAGGGAAAAATTTTGTTGTTTAGTATCCTAATCAGGTTCTGTGTTTAGATTGTGTCGACAGGAAGCAGAAGCGGTGCAATGGACATGCCAGCAATCTCTCAGCTTATCCCAGACACTGGAATCTCCACAGAGCAGCATTTCACAATAATAGGAGTAACACTGGTGGGCGGATTATTTTTAGACCGCCGCTAATAAGTGTCACAACGAGGAAGTGAAGACCAGTAATTAATAACAAGGGCTGAGCTCCTCAGAAATGTCTCCTGGTGATCAGAACATTCCAGGGAACAAACAATGGCTGATGGGAAGTGCACAATCACTCATCCACTTAATAACTGCAAAGTGCTGCTGTCATACGGCCAGCATCTCCGGCTCTGGGATTCCTCCACAAAAACACTTTAAAGAGTAACTGTCAGGCTGCAGAAGCTAATTTAAACCTCTATTCTCCTGTGTTAAACAGTTTAGAAGGAAGCCCAAAAGCCATTAGTGAAGATAAAAATCTCAGTTACCTTTGATGTGTGCTTATCAGCAAGGCTGTTATTCTTAAGAGGACACAAGCCGCATACCATACTGCAAAGCATTCTGGGGCTCTCCCCTCGGCTGCTAATGAGACATTACAGCAGCTTGTAATCAGTCCAGCACGTAGCACTGATAAATCTCCGGGCAGAGTACACTGCAGGAGTCAGCTATTGTTCCTAGCCACATGGCTCATTAATATTCACTGCACACTGTGTTGTTCAAGTACAAGCTTATCTGTGATCAGGAAGCAGGCAGGACATGACGACACATTTGACAGAAAAACATGGAACCTGCCATGAGCTGTCAGGAGCTGCATCTCTGCATATACTATATACAAATTCTGTGAAATCCAAACGTGGACAGTGAAATGCATATGTAATGTAAGTACAGCCAATCTTTAGCTACTGATATATGTGTTTATTTTCTCTGAGACCTTATACCTAACAGCTCCTCTTTAAGGGAATTTTTTTAAAGGGAACCAAGCATCACTCCCCCCCCCCCCCCTCCTGGTCTCTAATAGCTATAGAAGCTGCCATGTTTCCCCCTCCCCTTCTAGATGCCCATTATTTATCAAGGGGAAGGTGTAAAGATGGCATCTGTGACTTCTGTAAACTCTGAAGCACACTGTTTTATCTACCTACCTTGCTGATGAAAGCTTTTGTTTCATCTCTGCTAATGTGTGCAGTAAGATAATTACATCAATATTTGTCTGAAACTTCTGCAGCTGGGCAGGCCTCGGAAGTAGATAATAAAAACCCTTGGCTTAACTTACTTTTAAATGTAAAAAGATCAGGTAAAATTATTAAGTTTTTTTTTTTTTATTAATGAGTTAGACTGCTAGTATGCATATTTAAAGTGCTATTGAGATGCCTGGATGTAACTGAACCTGAAGCAGGGTAAGTAAAGGTTAGATCAGTGGTAGGCAAAGTGTTTGACTCAAGGGCCACAATGGGGTCTCAAGTTGACCAGAATAGAATAGGAGTGGTTGCGACGCATGGTGAAAAAAGGGTGTTGACATGACAGTATGTGGGCAGAGCTAACTAATGTAGCGGTGTAACTCAAAGACAGTGGGCCAGAGTTTTTGCTTAAAACACAGTTAGGCAGAGTGACCCTGTAATTAGACAATGTTCTTCTCACGTACAAACAGAAAATGGCAGCAGACCTCTTTGGCACCAAACACAGGTCCAGAGACAGCAGAAAAATCCCTTCAGACAGCAAGACACAAATACAGTGCAGTGTACAGTATGCCCCAAAATACACATGAGGCAGTGTTTCCTCCAAAACACACATATTGTGGCATCATTACCCCCACAAAATGCACACAATTGGCAGCAGTTGTTCCCCATCGGTCTTCATTGCAGCAAGTCCGGCTGCAAAACTGCCGCACTGACCAGCAGAGCAGGCCTCCTGGGAGAAGGACATAGGAATAGGCATGTACAGGGTAACATGCTCTAGTGCACAGAAGTTCCTAAAATGCTCTGTATCACTAGTTCAGAGATTACCCAGAAGGCCACAGTGTGTAAATGTTAATGCGCAAAAAAAAAAAAAAAAAGTGGGATCAGCGCATCACCAGGCCGCCTCTGAATGGCCTCAGCTCAGAGATGCGCTGAGCCTCTGTTTGGGTTCAAGGTGCGTTTGTAGTCTCTGGGGGGTCTCAGCGCATCTCTGAGCTGAGGCCATTCAGAGGCGGCCTGGTGATGCGCTGATCCCACTTTTTCTGCGCAATTCTTAATTTTACTGGTAGCGCACCCAGGCTATGCATATGCATAGGTAGAATTTAGTTAGTGTTAGGTCCCCTCCCATGGAGGAAAGACTTCTTCGACAGTGGGAGGAACAAGTACCTAACAAATTGCATGCAAGCTGTTGGAGGATGTTAGTTTCCTCTTAGTTTCCTCTAAGTGGTAGACAGGTTGTATGTGTGCTCATTGTGTATTTGTATCCCATGAGTGGGGTCTGCACTTTTTTGAAGGTAAGCATTCATCTGTTTTTAAGTAGCGCTGTTCATTTCTTTGCTATGTAAATGTTAATGCAAGACGTCACTAGAAAGTTTAGCATAAAAATAAAACAAATTAATACTTTAATGTGTTAATTGGTTACACCTACAGAGTTTGGCAAGTTTTACTGGAGTAGAGAATGTACGCACACATCAATGAAGACAAAATAAAAAGTCACTTTCTTTGCGCTGAGTTAGAAAAAGTTGATGCAGTAATGTGTGTAAAACCAGGCATTATAGTGTAAACACTGGTTCAGGCAGCAACTCTGCAGTTACATAATTAGTCTGGCTGAAAAAGTCTTTTGCCCATCAAGTTCAACTAAGGATGCTACATTTCACACATGCATTCCATTCCTCGCTTCTTGTTTCACTACAATGATGCACTAATTACACCGGGAATGGAAGTACGTTCGTTCGTAGGGATGCCAGGGAAACCTCTCTCAGTTTATCTTCTCACTTCACCAGGAAGTCAATGGAGTGAAACAGGCAAGATGCACCAGTGAGATCAGTAATGCCAGCCTCCCTACCCACTTGCACGCTATTCTGGCACCTGGACTGAACAACCATTGTTCAGTAAGAATAAAAAAAAAAAACCAAAAAAACAACAACAAAAAAAACAAAACAAAAAAAACGGAGAATCCCCATGAGGAGATGAACTAGTCCAAAACCTGTTAGATTTTCACTACTCACAAGTGATAGCAACATAGGAGAACAGTAATGTATAGCTCATGTTACACTGGAAGAAATGTAAATGCATACGGTACAAATAAGAGGGGGCGTGGCGGAAGCAAGACTAGGGGGCGTGGCGCAGGCAAGACTAGTGGGGGGTGGCGCAGGCAAGACTAGGGGTGGCGTGGCGCAGGCAAGACTAGGGGGGGGCGTGGCGCAGGCAAGACTAGGGGGGGCGTGGCGCAGGCAAGACTAGGGGGGCGTGGCGCAGGCAAGACTAGGGGGGGCGTGGCGCAGGCAAGACTAGGGGGGGGCGTGGCGCAGGCAAGACTAGGGGGGCGTGGCGCAGGCAAGACTAGGGGGGGGGGGCGTGGCGCAGGCAAGACTAGGGGGCGTGGCGCAGGCAAGACTAGGGGGGGCGTGGCGCAGGCAAGACTAGGGGGGGCGTGGCGCAGGCAAGACTAGGGGGGGCGTGGCGCAGGCAAGACTAGGGGGGGCGTGGCGCAGGCAAGACTAGGGGGGGGGCGTGGCGCAGGGAAGACTAGGGGGGGCGTGGCGCAGGCAAGACTAGGGGGGCGTCTTAAAAGTTGCTAGATATCGATAACAGCACACCTGGCTGCTAAATTTCTACAGATTAAACAATTCCCACCAGAGAAGGCAGCGGAAGTTAAATTTCCCATTATCGGTATTGGCCACGGCGCCGGTTATAAAGTAACATTACTGGTCATGATGTGTACACAGACTTATCTTTATGTCTTGTTCATAAACCGATAAGAGTGCTGTTATGCCATTAAACTGACTGCCGTCTGCTACTAGAGAACACTACATACAGCTGAACAGGCTGCAGCTCTTCAAGGATGTTCTCTGTACAATGACAATAACAGTGTCATATAAAAAGGGAGAATTGCCACAGAATTCCGAACTGAAATTCTCAGGGACTTCCTGAAGGTCACATGACTTCCCAGACAAGAACTTGGGACTTGTAGCTCCACCACAGCTTGAGTGCCAAGGCTAGCCATAACTGGTATATAGACAAGCCTGATCCCGTTTTCGGCTCTATAGGATTTAAGCACAACTAAAATGACAGATATATGGCGGCTGCCATATTTATTTCCTTTTAAGCAATACCAGCTGCCTGGCAGTCCTGATGATCCTCTGCCTCTAATGCCTTTAGTCACAGACCCTGAACAGGCATTAGGCATTTTTGACATTATAGTCAGATCTGATAAGATTAGCTGTATGCTTGTTTCTAGTGTTATTTAAACACTAGTGCAGCCAAATAGATCAGCAGGGCTGCCAGGCAACTGGTATTGTTGAAAAGGAAATCAATACAGCAGCCTCCATATCACTCACCTCCGGTTCACTTTAAATACCCCCTAAAGTGCATGTAAGCATATGTAGAGAGAATGTTACAGGGTACATATATTGTTGATGTACCTGACCTCTCTGAGATGCCTCCCCCCCCCCCCCCCTCCCAGATTCGGTCCACACTGTCTAGATGACCAGATCCGCTCCCTACAGCCATCACGCCTCCGCTATCTATAGAGCCATCACACAGAGCTGGAGCTGCACTCGGTGAAAAGTCATTTAGAACGCCATTAAGCCGGGAGATTAATTTTCCTGAGCGCTTGATTATAATTACAGAGAGCAAAAGCTGGAGGATTGCAGAGGAGCTGAAAGCAGCGCACCTCTCCAGCCAAGAGCACAAAGATTGCATCATAAAGGAGAAATACCGCCACTAAGCAAAGGAAAGGCAAGGAAAACACCTCTCCAGCCAAGAGCACAAAGATTGCATCATAAAGGAGAAATACCGCCACAAAGCAAAGGAAAGGCCAGGAAAACACCACACCAGCCGAGAGCACAAAGACTGCATCATAAAAGGAGAAACAAGAATGCCACAAAGCAAAGGAAAAGCCAGGAAAACACCACACCAGCCGAGAGCACAAAGACTGCATCATAAAAGGAGAAACACCACCACAAAGCAAAGGAAAAGCCAGGAAAACACCACACCAGCCGAGAGCACAGACAGCATCATAAAGGAGAAACACCACCACAAAGCAAAGGAAAGGCCAGGAAAACACCACACCAGCCGAGAGCACAGACAGCATCATAAAGGAGAAACAAGAATGCCACAAAGCAAAGGAAAAGCCAGGAAAACACCACACCAGCCGAGAGCACAGACAGCATCATAAAGGAGAAACACCACCACAAAGCAAAGGAAAGGCCAGGAAAACACCACACCAGCCGAGAGCACAAAGATTGTCTCATAAAAAAGGAGAAAACAAGAATGCCACAAAGCAAAGGAAAGGCCAGGAAAACACCACACCAGCCGAGAGCACAAAGACTGCATCATAAAAGGAGAAACAAGAATGCCACAAAGCAAAGGAAAAGCCAGGAAAACACCACACCAGCCGAGAGCACAAAGACTGCATCATAAAAGGAGAAACACCACCACAAAGCAAAGGAAAAGCCAGGAAAACACCACACCAGCCGAGAGCACAAAGATTGCCTCAGAGGAGAAAACAAGAATGCCACAAAGCAGAGGAAAAGCCAGGAAAACACCACACCAGCCGAGAGCACAGACAGCATCATAAAGGAGAAACAAGAACGTCACAAAGCAGAGGAAAAGCCAGGAAAACACCATAGGTTTTATAGTCTTAATACAATGAAGAATGTAACTGCCGGGTGTGGATCTGCCACATGAGAGAAGCTGGAAAAAAAATTGATTTTCTCATTCAATTTATCTGCTGGGAATCGATTTTTCCTTGATTTTGACTAAAAATTTTCTACAGTATCAAATCGGACAGGGTGAATAATGAATAACAATCGGGGGCGGAGAAAGAGCATTGGCAAAATCGATGGCCTTTGCTTCGCACTGCACCAGACAGCACAACCCTGCAGTTCGATTTTCAATAGATTCCCTGCTGGATGGAAGCAATCTATTGTTTTGGAACAATGAGTGCATGACCAGCTTAAAGTGATATACAGATTTTTCTTAAATACATATATACAGGTAGTCCCCGGTTAACAAACAGTAGGTTCGTTCTTAACCAGAATCTGTTCTTAAGTCGGAACATTGTGCCATCTCTGTCCCGTGTACATCCTCTGTGCCCCCCTGTGCCTCCAGTGTCCCCCTCTGTGTCACCTCAGCCCTCTGTACCTGCTTATACAAGTTTAAAGCCATTTTTTCTGTTGAATTATAAAAAAAAAAAGTCCAATTTGAATTTTTTTTCAAATCCATGCTGTTCGTATCGGCAGGTGGTTTGTAAGTTGGACGTTCGTAAGTCGGGTACTTCCTGTGTACACATGCATAGAAAGATACACACATGCACGCTTGCTGGGCATGGTCCACAGACAGGAGACTATCAGGGCCATGGTCATGACATCACACACTGTGGGAGGGGTTTCACCATAATATCAGCCATACAAACCCCCCTGATGATCCATGCGAGAAAAAAGGTAAAGATTTCTCATGGGAAAGGGGTAATGGCTACCGATTTCCTATGGAGTTCAATCCTGGGTTCCTATCAATGAGTGATGCTATTGTCTAGTGTGGAGAATTGTGACAGTCTGTCAGGATAAGTCAGGAATTCCAGCACCACTATCCGATGCATGTTACCCAGCCAGGCCCCTTTGCTGCAGCTACATCTCCCTCCAGTGTCCCCAGTCAGTCCCCTACAGCATGAGGTCCTCCCGCTCTCTGCCAGCGCTCTCTGGAAACCCCGACATGGCCTGTGCTAATTCCACACACTTCCTCCAGCCTGGCATGTCCAGCGTGCTGATGGACCCGGCCTTACTGTGTGAGCTGAGCTTTTCCGGAACCATCACAGGTACACTTAATCCTGACCTGTCAGCTGTTGGACGAGCCGCGCATCTCACACACACACACACACACACACACACACACACACAGTCCATGTATTAGGGCCCATTTCCACTAGAGCGAATCCGCATGCGTTGTCTGCATGCGGATTCGCATAACCAATACAAGTGGATGAGACTGTTTCCACTTGTCAGTTTTGTGGTGCGTTTTTCTGTGCAGGATTTTTCTGCACGGTAGGGCCTGCAGAATTCGCCTGCGTGAGGAATGCAGGCGATTTGCAGGCTATGTATTTAATAGGGAAAACGCACATGCGTTTTTTGCCGCGATTTCGTGTGCGAATTCGCACGAAAACTAATGCAAATTGAACCAGGCAGTGACATGGTTACATTCGCATATACCCTGCCTATGCGAAATCGCGGCAAAAAACGCACGCGGAATTGCATCCGCATGCGATTTCGTCAGCGGTGGAATCCCGGTGATTCGCACCGCACTAATGGAAACGGGCCCTTATTCCCAGGGACAAAGGGATACCTGCCAAAGAGGCACCCCATGGAGGTCACCAGACCGGATACAATCAGGACACACACAGACACAGCAGCATCGCTCCACAGCTCTGGCCTAATGCTTGTCTGCACCACACACTGAGGTGTACAGAGAACAAGGTGCATGTGTGATGCAGTCATGTCACCAGACACAGCAGCACATCTCTGGCCTAATGCTGGGCTGCACCACACACTGAAGTGTACAGAGCACAAGGTGCATGTGTGATGGGGGTCACCTCACCAGACAGCAGCACAGCCCTGGCCTAATGCTGGGCTGCACCACACACTGAAGTGTACAGAGCACAAGATGCATGTGTGATGGGGGTCACCTCACCAGACACAGCAACACAGTTCTGGCCTAATGCTTGGCTGCACCACACACTGAAGTGTACAGAGCACAAGGTGCATGTGTGATGGGGGTCACCTCACCAGACACAGCAACACAGTTCTGGCCTAATGCTGGGCTGCACCACACACTGAGGTGTACAGAGCACAAGGTGCATGTGTGATGGGGGTCACCTCACCAGACAGCAGCACAGCCCTGGCCTAATGCTGGGCTGCACCACACACTGAAGTGTACAGAGCACAAGATGCATGTGTGATGGGGGTCACCTCACCAGACACAGCAACACAGTTCTGGCCTAATGCTTGGCTGCACCACACACTGAAGTGTACAGAGCACAAGGTGCATGTGTGATGGGGGTCACCTCACCAGACACAGCAACACAGTTCTGGCCTAATGCTGGGCTGCACCACACACTGAAGTGTACAGAGCACAAGGTGCATGTGTGATGGGGGTCACCTCACCAGACAGCAGCACAGCCCTGGCCTAATGCTGGGCTGCACCACACACACGCAGGTGTACAGATCACAAGGTGCATGTGTGATGGGGGTCACCTCACCAGACACAGCAGCACAACTCTGGCCTAATGCTGGGCTGCACCACACACTGAGGTGTACAGAGCACAAGGTGCATGTGTGATGGGGGTCACCTCACCAGACACAGCAACACAGTTCTGGCCTAATGCTGGGCTGCACCACACACTGAAGTGTACAGAGCACAAGGTGCATGTGTGATGGGGGTCACCTCACCAGACAGCAGCACAGCCCTGGCCTAATGCTGGGCTGCACCACACACACGCAGGTGTACAGATCACAAGGTGCATGTGTGATGGGGGTCACCTCACCAGACACAGCAGCACAGTTCTGGCCTAATGCTGGGCTGCACCACACACTGAGGTGTACAGAGCACAAGGTGCATGTGTGATGGGGGTCACCTCACCAGACAAAGTAATTTGCTAATGGACACCTGAACTTAGACCTTTCTTTCTGCTATAAAAGATAACAGCATAATAACCTTTAAAGAAAAACATTTGTTACAGCTGGTACAAATCCTGCAATAAATCTGCAGTGCGCCTACTTCCAGCAATCAGTAGCGAGGGGTCTGCCCTCTGAGGATCATAGCAGGAAGCAAGTGCCCCATCTTAAAATAAAGCACTTTAAAGTGGGGGACTGCCAGGTCAAGTGTGAACTGGCTCCCCGATGTATTTTGTAATTTCCCCAAATATGAGCTGAAGCCGGCCCTAAAAAGTGGTGCGATGGTCGTTCTTCAGCAGACAGCCACATCAACAACATTAATAATAATGCAACAAATGGAATATTATAGGAGGCTGTTCCCAGCAGGCTGGCTAGCACTGAGCGCAACACAGGGGGCCTGTTCAGGGAAACTGTGACAGACGACAGTCTAGGGCCAATTTAGGGGGAAGTCAATTAACTCATCGGTATGTTTTTGGTAAATGGGAGGAAACCGGAGTGCCTGGAGGAAACCATGCAGACATGAGAACATACAAACTCCTTGCAGGTAGTGCCCTGGCCGGAGTACAAACCAGAGACCCAGCGCTGCAAAGCGATACCATGTGACGCCGGCAAATGAAGTGGCATCATATACACTTATAGCTGGGGCCGGGGGGCCGTCGCGATAAAGTATGCCTTTGAGGCCGTGCAACCAAATTGAGCTCTTGACTGAGACTTTCCAGCATGATCCCTTAGACCAGTTTAGGTCAAAAATAGAAAGATGGGTTGGGCACTATGTTGCCGCACGATTCTCTCCTGATTTGATAAAATTATCCAATTGGAAGGTCGATCGGCTCACAGTACCATGTATGGATATCCTTACAGTCCATTTATTACCTTGTGCATCTTCTATTTCTAAATACTGCACGATGCACCCAATAACTGCAATTTTATCAACCTTCTGATCCAATAATTGCAATTGGAAGGAAATGACCGCAAATCAGCCCCTCAAATGGGGATTGAAAACCAACAATCAGATAATTTTAGATAGAATTGATCCACAAAACGCATCAATAAACCGATTGGCGTTTTAAACATTTGGAGCCCATTGGCACCATCAACACCCTCCAATCTGATCGCTATGATCGGAAAGGTCGATCATTCGCTAAAATTGCATCGGTAATGGGCACCGGGGGCGGGTTGACGGGTTTTGAATTAAAGGCCCGTCAGCCTTTCAGTGAGAGCGACAGCCATTCTTGCCTACATTGTAGCCCAAATCCACTTGCCTGCAGGTGGAATTCAAAAGTACTCTGCAGCCTAACCCTCTAACAATCGTCGCCTCTCATCCATGAAAAATGCTGGCACATAAAATACATGTATTCTGCAGCCTAACCCTCTAATGATCGTCACCTCTTACCCACCGTCTAACAATCGTCACCTTTCACCCATGAAAAATTCCGGCACATAATCAAGTGAAAAGTAATTAACCCATTATGTCCATCAAAAGGCGACAACTTACCTGCCTGGCCAGAAAGAGTAAGAGACGCAAACAAGATAGAGGGATGGAATGTTTTTCAGCTTGTTACAGGATAAGAGCCACAAACTTGTGTGAGCAGCAGTTGGAATGAGGGGCTGAGGTGGTACCTGGGAAAGAGGGGGGGTCCGGGGGGCACTGCTAGGAAAGGCTGCACTGCCATCCTCAGCCCTCCATTGGCTTGCAGCAGATCAAGGTGGAGCTATGGATCGGGGACCCGAGGAATACAGCGCTGCAGCCACCAGCCAGACCGCTGGCCAGGAAACAGAAGGAGGAAAAATAAAGACAATGCAAAATAATAAAATCATACTGAGCCAAGAACGGCGAGCGACATTCCAACTCGTGCTGAGGAGAGAGGCGAATCCGCTGAGCAATGCAAGAGTCTGAGCTCACAGACAGCAGGATGCCAGGCTGGAGGACAGCAAGAGCCACACAGGTACCAGGCATGGGTGATGGGCATCCCTGCCAGCAGAGGAAACTGACCAATCATTATTCACTTTATAGAGGAGAGAGAACCGGTATGTAACTTCTGCTCCTGATAAATCAGGGCTGTAGTGCGCTCTGCTGAGGTAAACACATTGCATTGTGGGGGATGCACAGCAGGCTGGCTCTGAGGCTAGGATAACGCACACACATCAGTGAGGGCACAGGCTGACCCGGCAGGAAGTAGACTGGTGTACGGCCACATGCTACACTGATCAGCCAAAACATAACTGCCGCCTGCCACACACTACGTATGGGCAGTGGCACAGCAATAAGGGGTGCAGAGGTTGAGACCGCACTCGGGCCCCTATATCAGATGGGCCAACTAGGGGTCCTCCATCCATCCAATTAGCTTTGCACTGATACCACACTGGTAACAAACAACTCTCTATGTACAAACTGTAAACTGTTTCCATACCCTGATTACACCTCTCTGACACTGCAGCTGTCCTTGGTAGGTTTTGAGGCTCCATATCAATAAAGTGTTTGGGGCCCCAAGTAA